>NC_091855.1:43149216-43451215 GCF_037783145.1 Equus przewalskii
CACATGTTAGTAGCAAGTAGCAAAGCCACTGCCCACCCCAGGGCTGTGGGAATCCAAACTCTGTTCTTCTCTGTCCCCCCACTGTCCAGCAGGACTCTTAGCTGACATGGGCAGGAAGGTGGGAAGGAGAAGAAGCAGGTGACCCGAGGTTTCTAACGTGGGGAGCCGCTGAAGGCTGATAGTGCCATTCGACGTGATGCACTTGGTTCATTCATTCAATAAACTTTTTTGTGAGCAGGGTGGGCCTGTCCTGGAGCACCTCACCATATCACAGAAGAGAGTGAGTTGAAGAGAGAATTAAACATGGTATGAGCATGTACGAGGGCAGGGACAGCTAGCCCGGGCTGCCTGGGGCCGGGAGGCGGGTGGGGTCTGGAAGGGAGGATGCAGTTCCGAAGCTGAGTCTATGGACAGTGCACCTGGGCCAGGAGAGGGGCCTCTTCACACGGGAAAGGTGGGAGCCGAGGGAGAGGAGCAAGCGACCACCCGGCAGGTCTGCCCTCATGGGCGGCTGGGCATGAGGTTCCAGGCAGGCAGAGCTGGGAGGGAGGGCGCACAGGTCCTTGTCCTGGAGGTCACCTGGCTCTAAGCCTGGCTGTGAAGTGGCCGTTTACACTCGAATATTTTTAAAAGCAGAAAGTAAAAAGATGTTCAATGTCATTAGTTTTTAGGGGAATGTAAATTTAAATCATTATAATAAACTGCTACACAGCAACTTGAATGACTACAATTAAAAACTCGACAATACCGGGTGTTAACAAGAGTGTGGAGCAACAGAAGTTCTCATTCATTGCTGGCGGGATCGCAAAATGCTACAGCTACTTAGGAAAACAACTGGTAGTTTCTTTCAAAGTTACACATAACACTTGCCACATGACCCAGTCATCCCATTCCAAAACTTGCCTAAATACCATAAAAAAAACATTTACCCAGGGGCCGGCCCAGTGGCACAGCGGTTAAGTTCACACATTCCACTTCGGCAGCCCGGGGTTCGCTAGTTGAGATCCCGGGTGCGGACAGGGCACCGCTTGGCAAGCCATGCTGTGGTAGGCGTCCCACATATAAAGTAGAGGAAGATGGGCACGGATGTTAGCTCAGGGCCAGGCTTCCTCAGCAAGGAGAGGAGGATTGGCAGCAGATGTTAGCTCAGGGCTAATCTTCCTCAAAAAAAAAATCAACAAATAAATGAACCACAAGCCAATCTAATTTTTTTAAATGGCAAGGGTGAATCCCTAAATATCCAAAATAAATAATGAAAAGGAAAAATAACCATAGACACAGAGGATATTTTTAAAAATCATAAGAGACTACTTTGCACAACAGTAGGAAAATAAATTTGAAAGCTATTTGAAACGGATAATTTCCTAGGAAAATGTAACCCAAACTGACCCCAGCCAAGATAGAAAGTCTAAACAGCAATTATGGAGGAAAAAAATGTTTTTGAAGAACCTGCCCTTAATAAAAGAACCGTGCTGTATTCATTGGGGGTCTCCAGAGATACAGAACCAATAGGATATGTAGATGATAGATAGATAGGTAGATAGATAGATAGATAGACAGATAGATTTTAAGGAGTTGGCTCAGGCTATTGTGGAGGCTGGCAAATCCAAAATCTGCAGGGTGGGCTGGCAGCCTGGAGACCAGGGAAGAGCCCGTGCTGCAGTTCAGGTCCACAGGCCATCTGCTGGCACAATTCCCTCTTGTTTGGGTGAGGTGAGTCTGTCATTCTATTGAGACCTTCAACTGATTGGATGAGACCCACCCACATTATGGAAGGCAATCTGCCTTACCCAAAGTCCACTGATTTAAATGTTCATCTCATCCAAAAATGCCCTTACTGAAACATCCAGAATAAGTTTTGACCACATATCTGGGCACCACGGACCAAGTTGACACACAAAATTAACCATCGCAAGTCCACCCCTTGTCAACTTGGCACCTATATGTGTCTCCTTAACCCATACTTAATCTCCACATAAAGACAATAACAAGGTCATAATTCTACCAAACATGATGCAACTATCCTTCATAAAACCCACTTGAAAGTAGGGAAATCCTGCAAGAGTGACGGGGACCTGTTAAAAGTCACAGGAGCCCATCTGAAGGGACTCCTACCGTTCAAATCTAGGGTAATTTCAGCATCAATATAAATAATGAGACTATCAGATTACAACTCACTGAATAAAATAAGATTCATGAGTCCATACTAACAAAATCAATCAATAAATGAAAAACCTATACGGGGAGGAAGGAAAGCTCTTCTTTACAGTAGAATGCCAATTAATAAATGTGGGAGGAGTGGTGGAAATAGGTGATTGCAGTATGGCAGCTATCACAGAGGTCATCGATAGAGGCGGGAACCACGGATGGATGCTAAGGCTGTGGGTGGACGTTTGGTGAGGAACAGGATATGGTATAACAGTGGAGTATCGCTCCCCGAGATGCTAGTCAAATATGAAACGGGAGATGGTGACTCAGCAGGCGCCACCTTGAGCAGGTCATGGATGTTTCGTGACCAGCAGTGGCCAGGAGGACATCAGGCACCTCCTGGTGTGACGCATGGAGAGGAACACACATCAGTTCTGTGGTCTTCTTACCAAGAATGCGAGGCAGGATCTGGTCATGAGGAACCCTCGACTGGACCCAGGTTTAGGGTCAACCTAGAGAACAAAGGCTCAAATTCTGTAAGAATGGAGGGGACACTAGAGGCAGGGAGAAGCTGGGGAACTGTTCCAGACCAGGGGAAACTGGTGGAACAGACAACTAACTGCAACGCGTGTTCCTGGAGAGAGCTTAGACCAAAAGGAAGAGACTTGTGAGCTGGCTGGTGAAATGTGAGCGGGGTCTGAGTTTGGCTCACTTGTTATTATCAAGTTTTGATCTCTTGATGGGAAGTTCATGTGAGGGTGCAGTGGGAGAGGGTCCCTGTTTTGTGGAGGCACACTCATTGAATTTAGAGGTTTGGGGGCATCATATCAAAACAAGATGATATATACCTAAATCTAGAAGAGGATGAGGGAGCAATCGTGATACAACGTCAACATCTGAGGAATTTGGGTGAGGGGAGTACGTGGCCCATGAGGGAGGAGGAAAACAGAGGACTGTGGCATCACAGAAGCCAGAAGAAGCAAGTATTTCAAAACCGAGAGAGGGAGCAGGTGAGCAGCCAGCAGAATGAGCACGTGGCCGCTGGGCTGGGCACACGAGGTTGCAGTTGACTGCGGAGAAAGGACTCTCAGCATCACGGTGGGCAGCGGACGCAAGGTGCGGAGGTGCAGAGGGATTGTTGAGGCATCCTATTAGAGACATTTTGGTGTTTAGGAAACCAGAAAACAGGACCTGCTGCAGGGGGACTGGTCATCGGGGTTTTAACAAGAAGAGAAATACTTGGGTACGTTTGTGCTCCGACGGGAGGAAGCCCATGACTGTGTTTGTGAAGGGGCCAGGGGACCGGACTCCGGAGCACAAGCACAAGAGCGGTCTTACACAGAACCAAGGACAGATTATCCACTGCAATGGAAGGAAGGGAGGAAGATAGGAATTAATCCATGTGAATACATAGATTTGGGGTGGGCAGATGCCCTCTGATGCCCTCAATTTTCTCAGTGAACTGTGAATGTCCAAATGAGTCTGTGGTCGTGAACTCAGTGGTGTGAAACCAATGGTGTGATTCTCTCCAGCCGCGCCGAGGATCCAGAACTTCCCACCACCCACTGGCCCCCTGCCTCCAGGAGTGGGTTTTTCTTTAAACCTCAGTGATTGGACCATTCTCCCCAAACCTCGTCTTTCAAGGGATGCTACGGGTGATGACCCAGAATTCACAAAAGGTAGCTGGCATTTCTCTTACTATAGAGGAGGATAAAAGCCTGTTTCCTCCGACAGGGCCTCCCTGGCATTGCATCCCTCTAAACTGCGAAGAGACATCCAACAGGTAATTACCATAATGCTCAACGGAGCTGTCACAGCGCAAGCCCCAAATGCTGGGAGGACCCGCATCCGTGGCAGCCTCGGGAAGGTGGGTTCTAGGGAGAAAAGCTTCTCGAAGCCAGACAGGCTGGAGCTGCAGTTCCAGCTCCATCCTCTCTCCGTGCTCTCATCTGTGAGTGGAGATAATGATCCGTCCCTTGTAAGTGTTGGGGAGGATTAAAGAAACGATCACTTAAACCAGGCAGAGGGAGCGCAGCAGATGGCACCTGCTGTAATGATAATTAGCCTAGCCTGTTTCACATTGAGAAAACACAGGCTCCGGGAGGGGAAGGGGCTGGCCCACTGAAAGCTAGCAGCCCTGGTGGGATGAGCCTGTCACCACCGACCTCAGAAAGAAATTCAGATCACAGCGGGGAGTGTGGGAGGAAATACCATTTTCCTTTACTGTCGATGGATATGCAAAGTTGCACGACTCTTTGGAAGGGCAATGGGGTCATGTTTAAAATATTACATATTTAAAATGTCATACCTTTGACACTGCAAACCTGCTTCAACAAATTTAGCCACCAGTAACACCTGCACAAGAGAATGGTGGCTATAAGCCCGAGACTGCTCACTAGAGCTTTACTCTCCATACTGAAGAAGTGATGGAAACCACAGAGAAATTATTAAATAAATAAAGGCGCATCCGCAGAACTTTCGCAACATAATGACTCCATCCGAACTCCTGCACTAAGAGAAAAGGAAACTCTAGCATGGCTTCTAGCAGCATAAGCATGTCTCCCGAGGATGACCCCAGCCTTCCGTTAAAATGCCTGCCTGAGAAAGCTCAGTGCTGCCCAAAGAATTTACTATTTGTTCTAGCCAACACCTGATGACAGGCCCCTGACCTCCCTTTCTTAGAGCATTTACTAAGAAAGGCTTATCATTGCGAGTCCTTTCTCTGTCCCTTTGAGATGTGTGTGTATCTCCTACAACCCGGGAGTGTCTTTCTCAAGGACCTGAAAGCCACCCTTTGAAATGGAACCATCAGGAAGGATGGGGCCTCTGGCTCCCAGTCTCTGTGGAGGATGGAATCCTGTCTTTGATCATTGCCAGCTGGCAGACACAGCTGACCTAATCCCCTCCACTCGGACCCACCTTCATGATTCTTCACCAAGCCCCCGGCTCACCCCTCCCCCTCCCTCATTCTCCCAAGACGCCGTCACCTCTGCACACATCCGGACGGAACTCAGCTCTTTCCCTACTGTCATCAGTAGTGACGGAATAAAACCTGTTCTCACGGCTTTAACTAATGCCTGGCTTTAGCTTTGACAATCCATAGAATGAAATAGTATGTAAACTTAAAAAAAAAAAAAAAAGGTGCTATGTGGATGGCACTCACAGTAGTACCCGGAACATATTAAGTGTATTTACTATTATAATTAACATTTTTCATCTGTTGGAAAAAAGAATGCATTATGGGTGTATACATATATTAAAATTCATTGAGCTGTAGACTTTAGTTTATATTATGCTTTTAATGGTTCTATTAAAATTTTTTTTAATGGAGACTGTTAAAACTATATGTTCTCACATGGAAAGTTATCCAAGATATACATTTAGATGAAACAAGCAAGTTTCAAATCAGTATGCATCATAGAATCATATTATATACATACACATCTATCTAGCATCCTAGAACATAATATTATATAGCATATACTATAGATAATGTTAATATGTGGAGAAAAATTAAATATTCCAAGGGCTTATGTATTTCTGGAACATTTGCACTGATTTTGCAAGTGTACACTACCTTTTCTTTAATCGTGTATAAGGAACGCCTCAGGGCAGCATTTGGAATCCGCCTGGTGCGGCTCGCCTTTCAGGCTATCAGCTGACCCGCAGACTCCCTTCTGGCCAGCAGAGGGCGGCAGGAGCGCCGCCCACCATCTCACCACCACCTCCCCGCACGTGGAGCGCCTGCTCCAGCCTCCTCGTGCTCTGCTATTTTTACACAATCCTTTGTTGGATTTTACTGTAAACTGAACACTCTGTGCTTCTTGACATGTTCTCCCATCTAGAAGCCTTTAAGTGAAATTAAACTCCAGTATGAAAGAAACAAACATTAACTAGTTGTTTACATTTCTCCAGACAAATAGTCATGGGCTCTTCAGAGCTGGAAGAGCAGAAATAACAGAAGTAACCGTTACTGAGCACCTACGACATGCTGGACTGGCCCTTTGCACACAGCATCCTACCTCAGTGAATTCTCACAACGATTAGATTGGTGTTGTTAATGCCCACTTTTCAGATGAGAACACACAGGTTCTGAGGGATTAAGTGATTCACCCAGGCTCAATCGCTAGTCGCTGGTGAAGGGAGAATCCAAACGCAGGCCAGCGGGGCCCTCAGATCTTGCTTTGCCGTCTATAAAGTCCTCACTTGTACCCAAATTTATGGATGAAGAAATTAAAACCCAGTGTGTGTTGGTGGCACCCCCTCAATCAGAACTCAGGTATCCAGATACCCAGAACATGCTTTTGCTAACGCTCCCTCTGCCTTCAAGTCTTTATCGAGTACCCAGTATGTGCCCAGCTGTGACCAGTGCAGAAACAGGAAGCCCTGCTATCTCTCTCTGACTTGCTATGTTGTTCAAAATTCAAAAAGAAACAAACGGTAAAAAAGTTTCCTCCCAATCTTCTGTGCCCTCCCCCCGCCCCGCCAACACCAGCCAGCCACCCAGCTCCACTCCCAAGACAAACTGCGTTACCAGCTTGCATATTTTTCCAGAGATTACTTTATCGGCATATAAATCAATGTGTATTTTTTTTCAGAGTTGCAGTTCCCTGACAATGGTGTCCCCTAAATGTCACCTAGCATTATTATTACTGCTATCCCCATATTACAGAGGCAGAACCTGAGACTAAGGAGCTGGGGTGAATGGCCCAAGGTCACCCAGCAGGACAATCAAGGATCTAAGTCTAAGAATGGCTCTCTGGGGCCGGCCCAGTGGCGCAGCGGTTAAGTGCGCACGTTTGGCTTCGGCAGCCCGGGCTTTGCCAGTTCAGATCCTGGGTGTGGACCTATGTACCACTTGGCAAGCCATGCTGTGGTAGGCTTCCCACGTATAAAGTAGAGGAAGATGGGCACGGATGTGAGCTCAGGGCCAGTCTTCCTCAGCAAAAAGAGGAGGATTGGCAGCAGTTAGCTCAGGGCTAATCTTCCTCAAAAAAAAAAAAAAAAAAGAATGGCTCTCTGACTTGGGCAGGCCTCTGGGCCCTGGTCTCCCCTCGAAACCTTGCTCTTACCAGTGTCCCCTTTGTGTCTGTGTCCCTCTCTCCCTCCCCCTCTCCGGCCTCCCTTCTTTCCCATTCTCTCTCTCTCCCACTATTTTTCTCTCTCTCTCCCACTATTTTAACCACTTACACATTTTTACATACCCAGCGTGTTGCTAAGTTTGAGTCAGAGGTGGGAGGACCTTAAAGATGAAATCCAACTCTGACACTTTACAGATGGACAAACTGAGGCCCAAGAAGTCTCCCACACATGTCCAGATTTCTAAGTCCAGCCTGTGCTCAGCTGTTCCACTTCCCACCTCTGCCTGCCCAACCCCCTCCTCCCCACACATCCCTCACATGGACAGCTAGCTGGGTCTGGCTGCAGCCAAAGAGATCTTCCAGAAACACTCACCTAATCAGTCTGTACTTTGCCTAGCAACCCTCCAACGGTCAAAACGCTGGCCCTGCTACCTTCTCTACTTTCCTCCTGCGACAGGCAGAATCTTGTCCATGAGGCTTCCAACCTGCTGTTCCCCCTCTCGCCCTGACTTGGTTATTAGCTAGCCATCCCTCAGTCTTGGATCTCCCTGGTGCCTGATCCAGAGGCACTCACAGCTTCTCCCTCATCTCCAACTTCAGTCTCCCTGGCTAGACAGTGAGCTCCAAGAACAGTGCCTGCGCCTGTCTTTTCACCACGATGTCTCCAGTGTCTGGCGCTGTGCTCTATCCCTCCCCACGCTACCACATAGGCTCAACCAATGTTTGATGGAAGGATGAACGAATGAACGCTCGGGCAGAGGGAAGAGCAGGACCCCAGGAGGGAGGCGTGCAATCCAAAGTTGTGTGCAGGTAATACCAAGCATTCCTGCGGAAGGAGACTGAGGTGTGTGCACACAGTAATTGGGTGAAATAGAGTTAGGAGATTCCCTTACGTCTATTAAGCACCTTAACATCTGTACCAGGCCCTGTACAAAGAGCACACAGACGGACAAAGTACGGCCCCGTTAGTCCTCAGAGGAGCCAGGCCTGTGTATGTTCTCAGCATTTGGGTCTGATGAAAGCCACTCTCCCATCCAAATCCACAGAAGCACCTACACAGCCTATTCTGCATATAATCTGAAAGGGGTCACAGCCTCCAGAAGCCCAGCCAAACACCATGGCTTACATATCCTAAATTTAGCTGGAACGAGAGAAATCCAATGAGAGCTTGGAGCATGAGCCATAATGGAAATGAGGAACGGCGGGCCTCAGAGGAGGTCGCGGGGACAGGGGCTTGGAGGCAGGAAAGGGACGGCGGTGGGAGGCCCTTGCGTTCAGGTTAAGAAATTTGTTCTATTCTGCCGGGTACACAGAACTGAGCCAACATTTCAGAAAAAGTACCCTAATCTCGAACCCGGCCCAGAAAGATGACGCAGACGGCGCGCGACCCCACGCCATAGGCGATTGCTTCGCCCCCACCAGGTGCATTGTGGGGCTTAGAGGCACCTGCGGAACACCCGGTCTCGCGATCCAGCGAGATTCACGCGGATGACAGAATTGGGCAGGAAGGGGCCGACAATGCTTCCCCTCCTGGGGGTAAAGTCCCGCCCCTTACCCGGGATGGACCAATCCCAAGGCCTTCCGATCCTGCCCGCGGGGATTGGTCCGCGGGCGAGGAGACTGAGCCGGCCGCGAGGCACGTGACCGAGCGCGAAGCGGGGTGGTCCCGGAGCCGGGCGGGAAAGGGCGGGAGAGACCGAGACCCGACGCCGGGTTCGGGGACGGCGAGGCCCGCGGGGTGCCCGCCAGGTCCTGCCCTCTGCACGTGGCCGTCGGCGGGCGCGTCCGGTCGCTTGCTCAGTAAGGCGCCCGCCCACTAGGTCCCGGGGCTCACTGTCGCGGTGATGTGGCCCTCGGTTCCCTCGCCTGGGACAGGCGCGCGGGGCTGCCGGGCCTGCGTGGGCGGACGCGTGGAAGTGCGCCGCCGAGTCTGCAGCGGCCCGGGACGCGCGCTCCCCGCTCCAGCCGCTCGGACAGCTGGCCGCGCCTCGTGGGGAGCAGAGCGGAGCCCCGGCCTGGGCTGACTTCAGCGACCAGTCGTAGGGAGGGGGTCTCTGGCGGACCTGCGCCAGTAGCTGCGGGCCGCTTGACTTTTGTTATCTCACTAAATCTGTCCGACAGCGGTGAGGGGTCAGGAGTGTCTGCGAGGCCCCTAGACTGGGAGAGACTGCTGAGGCCGCGCTGCCTGGAAGTGGACCAGCCAGGGTTGGACCCAGGCGTCAGTCTGCTCAACCCGCAGACACTCCTCTGGGTGGCTGTCGCCCCTGAGAAGCGAGGGCGGGCGAGCCACCTGGGAGCAGACACACACCCCCGTCAATGCCGCGCAGAGTCACCCAAGCTCTGATGACACTCCCTTTCCCGCTGCTTCCTGCTCAAGACATTGGTGACCCTGGAGGATGGAGCCCGCGGCTTCCCAGGCTCCCCTCCTCACCAGGGCAGAGCTGTCTGGTGTCTTGAGCCCATTACTCCAGGGGCGGGAAGCGTGTCAGGCGGGGCCAGGGAAAGAGGAGAAGCGGAGAGAAGGAGGAGCCTGGAAGCCAGAACTGGAAGGAGGGGCATGAGAAATGGGCAAAAGCTCAAAGAGAAACAACCACTGCAGCTTAGTCCATTCGATTCAACAAGTAGCTGTTGAACTAGTGGGCACCAGGCTAGGGATCTAGCATTAAAACAAGAGAGGTTGGAAATCCTTCCCCCATGGAACTTACCTTCTAGCACAGGAAGGAGACAATAAACAAGATAAACAGAACTCATACTATGTTAGAAGTGATGAGTGCTACTAGGAAGAACTAAAACTGGGAAGAGAGAGAGGAGGACTCTAGAAGAGGGGGAGAAATTGACATAAGGGGCAGGGAAGGCCTTACTGAGAGGGCGGAAGTGAGGAAAGGGCATCTTAGGCAGAGGGCCAGCTTGTGCAAGGGCCCTGGGGTGGGAGGGAGCCTGCAGTGGAGTGAGTGTGGGTTTGAGTAGTAGGCAATGGTTACAGAGGTAACAGGTGGCCACAAAAAGGACTTGGGATTTAACAGTGAAATAAGGCCATTGTAGGATTCTAAAATAACCCCCCTCCATGGCAGCCTCTTCACTATTTTTACTGAGCTGAACACCCCTCAGGGGCAAGAAGGCAGTATGCCCTCTACTTCCAAAACCCCAGACCACACTGGCATCTCTGTCATCCTCGCCCAGGGCAGGGCAGACCCCCTTGCTCAGGCCCCCAGCACCCACCGTCTTCCTTCCATGTTGATTCCGTCATCCCTGATGCCCACCCCAGGCTGTGGAATCTTCACGGGGAAAACCTGGCCCTCACTATTCCCGTCTTCCTCTGCATGGTTCACGGCCCAGGTCTCTGAGCTCCAAGGCTCCCACACAGGGTGTGAGGTGCTGAGATGGCCAGTGGGGGTGAAGTCAGCGTGCTGTGTGTCCTGGCTGCATGCAAAGAGAATCGCCTTTTCCTAATTTCCATAATGGCATCTCCTGAGCCACCATGGCCTTGTGTGTTCACAGGCTGCAAGATCCTGTAGCTCACAATCACGGCTGGAAGGTCAAAAGCAAGGATCTGACTCTTGTTCTCCTATGTTCTGTTGTGATGATCCTTCCTAAAGGCAACGAGAAGCTGCCTGAAGGAGTGGGGGTATAGAGAGGAAACATGCTGCTTAATAAATAAAATGTTCTCCTCTTTATTTGATTCTCGAGAAGTCCCTGAAAAGGGAAGGAATGCTGTGTCCTAGCAGCACCGTGAGCTCAGAGGCTCACCAGGGACAGTTCAGGCCGGAGGTTGCCGAGGGCCTGTGCAGCCACCTACGGAAGGGACTCTGCCCTCATCTGTGGGACTCCAGTTGTGTCCCCAGTCCTGAAGTGGGGCTGTGTTGCCATCATCAGCCACATTGTCTGGAAAACCTGGTGCTCCCAGGTCTCAACAGGCATGTGGTCTGGGAGCATAATTAGGTTGCTGGAACCACAGGCCCAGAAATGCGATTTTCAAAACACAGAGAGGAGCCTACAGCTGTGCAGACTGGGCATGGCCACTTCAGAACCCCTTTCCTGAGTCCCAAAGCTGCCCAGCAGCCCCCTCAGGACGTCTGCTCCTCAAGAAGAGGGGCTCACTGGCATATATGGTCATCACAACATCCCCTGCCTCACCTTCTCTTTTATTTATTTGTGAGGAAGATTGGCCCTGAGCTAACGTCTGTGCCAATCTTCCTCTATTTTGTACGTGGGATGCCACCACAGCATGGCTTGATGAGCAGTGTGTAGGTCCGTGCCTGGGATCCAAACCCGTGAACCCAGAGCCACCAAAGCAGAGTGTGCAAACTTAACCACTATGCCCCTGGGCTGGCCCCTCACTTTCTGTTTTTTAATAGGCTTCTGTTTAATTATTTTGAAACAGTTTTAGATTTACAGAAAAGTTGAGAGTACATGGAGTTCTTATATGCCCCCATAATAAGGGAAACCACACACAGTTTCCCTTCTTATTAACGTCTTACTTTACTGTGGTACATTTGCTACAATTGATGAAACAATACTGATGCATTATTGTTAACTGGGGTCCTTAGTTTGTTCAGATTTTCTTAGTTTTCCCCTAATGTCCTTTGTCTGTGCCAGGATCCCATCAAGGACACCACATCACATTTAGTTGTCCACTTCTCTTTTTTAATCTGATGGTGTAGTATTGAGAGAGGAGGTTAAAGAGGCACATAATTGCTTAACTTTTCTTTGGCTTTTAGTCTGAGTAAGTGTTAGGGATGGGGGCTGCTGCTTGTGGCTGCGTTTAGGTGTTCTGCCTGATGGGTGAGAGTGCCTGGCACAGCCCTGCCCTGCGTGGGAAAGGGAGGAAGTCAGGCAGGGCAGCAGGCAGCTGCAGCATCCTTGGCGGAGAAGAGCTCTGGAGTCGTGGGAGTATCAGCAGGCGGCACCCTGGTCTGCAGGGCGGGACGTGCAGTTACACGAGCGGCCACTAGGTGCCGGGACGCCCACTCGCACGTGCTCACTGCCAACGGCTGAGTGACAGCAGCGCCTGTGACAGCGGCGGATGCTCAGAGATCCTTGAGTTTGGACCTAAATCACTGTTTTGCACATGAAAAGGTGAAGCTTAGAGAGCAGGCGCCGGTCGACATTTAAGAGAGAGAGAGTGAGCATTGGAGGACTACCATGCTTGGTGCCACCTTGGGGACTGGAAAAACGACAGAAGACCCAGCCCACACCCTCCTGATGGTTAAAAGTCTCTAGACACAGGCAGGGTCTGAGTGTGAACCCCTCCTCTGCCTCTTGTTACCTGTGAGACACTAAGCCAGTTGCTTCTCCCTCTGAACTTATTACCCACCCCCCATCTCCGAACTGCGGTTCTAATAACCTATCTCGTGAGTGCTGTGGAGGTTAGATAAAGCCATCAGAACAAGCCGGCTTATGGAGATGGCGCAGCTGTGGTTACCACAGGCACGACTTTCCAGCCACAAGCTTGGGTGTGCGGGCAGTTGCACCATCCCGTTTACTGTAACAGCCTCATTTCTGACCCAAGCCCCCGTTCCACGATTCCACCTGCCAGCACATCACAGGAGTCAGTTTCAGAGTTCTGCACCCTTCCTGAGTCAGACTTCTGCAGGGAACCTGCTGCCCACTGGTCATCAGTCCACCCCGTTTACTGCAGCCCCCGGTCCCATGCCTCAGTGCGCCCCCAGCCTCGCTGGGCAGGAGGGCCTCTTTGACCAGCCCGCCTGGAGTCCTGCCACCTGGGTATCACACTCCTCCTGCATTGCTCTCTGGGGGCTGGTGGGCAGCAGGCCGGGACCCTCTCACCTGCCTCTCCTCACCCCAGCCCGGGGAATCTGTCTGTGGTCCAGGATGCCTCATTGCCCCCTCTTGTGCAGGACACTTTGCCTACAACGGAGACTCCCACTCTCCCTCCACCATACTCCCTTGTTCTCCTAAGGGCTGGAGGTTTTGGAAAAAAACAAAGTCTGAAGGACCCACAGGCGCCTTCTGCTTTCAGTCCTAGGGCAATGGGCCTGAGCTGGCTCCCTGAATGGCGGGGAGGTACAGGAAGATGGAGAGAAGTAAACGTCAATAGAGGCAGTCCCTGCTTTGCACGGTTCCAATATGCACAAATTTTAGTTACCACAGTCTAGTGAAATAATACCAGTCCTCCAACAACACAGTCCAAAGTATCAGTTACCACGGTATGTTAACTGAGAGACACTGCGTCAAGTACAGACCACTGTGAGCTCCCCCCCCCCCGTGCACAAATTGCTACACAAGTAACAGACGTGCATTCTGACCCAAGACCATACAGCGCTTCTCTCAAAGTCCATCAGTCACCAGTCACTGCACCTGCTGCCCAGTTCCCCCACAGCCAGCAAAGTCTGTAGTCGTGTTGCTTCCATGATGAACCCACTTAACATTGTACAAAAATGCATCATTGAAACAGGGAATTGGCCAACAAAGGCAAAAATGCAGACTTTGTTGCATGCAGCAAAAAAGATGTGAAAAGTGATAAAGCTGGAAGTGAAATTGGAATTGAATAGTAATAGGGTCGTAGAAGAAAGAGCTGCTGGAGGGAATGTGCACCCGGCCGCAGCTCCAGAGACTATGTGTGCAGCCAGAGGAACCCAGCGAAGGCGACCGGTCGACATAAAGGAGGAAAGCGGTTGTGATGAGAAGCGTGAAGACGTCCCGAGGAGGGGATGCCAGCAATATGCTTCACGTTAAAGGATCTCTCAGAGAGATCTCACGGCATTAAAAGTGCAAAGGATAAAGTGTTGGAGGCTGATGCAAACTTAGAAAGGACAATGACGATTCATGGAGGCACAGAAGAGATGCTCGCTCAGTTTCCTAAATTATACAATGAGAAGAAGCCAAGGGCTGCTCACACTACTGCTGGCAAGTTTTTTCTTAAAATTGTCGCTAAATACGCATGTAAAATCCACCACCTTAGCCACTTCCAAGTGTACAGTTGTGTGACGTTAAGGACGTTCTCACTGTTGTAAAAATGCAGGACACGACGAATTTGCGGGTGGACCATGCGCAGGGCCAGGCTCACGTTCTCCGCATCCTTCCCATTTTAGCATCT
Organism: Equus przewalskii; assembly: GCF_037783145.1. Lineage (NCBI taxonomy): Eukaryota > Metazoa > Chordata > Mammalia > Perissodactyla > Equidae > Equus > Equus przewalskii. Next base: position 43,163,503 of record NC_091855.1, read on the forward strand.
GCTGCTTTTGAAGAAGGAAGTAAAGCACGTTGATTCTCGGTGTTTCTGATGTTTTGTTAGAGTGCACTAAATAAATATTAGTTTTACTATTTTTTGTTTGCCTGCATATTTATAATCAATCAGAAAGTTTTTAGTGTTTTGAAGATTATAGAACAATTATACTTTTCACACTGATTATTTTTTTCTCCCCACATGTTCATTTAAGAAAAATATGTTTTTATTGAGACAAAATTCACATAATACAAAATTCACCACTGTGACCATTTTAAAGGGTACAATTCAGTGGTTTTAGTGTATTCACAATGTCCTGCTACCATCACCAACCATCGGTTATTAAGATTGCTTTGTGTGGTTTCAGCTTTACACAATTGTTTTTACACCCCCACACTACCACGCAAAGCCAGGACTGCCCGTACTTCAAAATGTGATCCCGTTTCCTAAAGAATCAGCCCAGTAATCCATTCCTATAGCAGGTGGTGGTGTGGAGTTCTGATCCCGGGCTGGGAGTCCCGGCTGCCCCGGCGCCCAGCTGTGTTGTTGTCAGTGCGGTACACAATCCTTCTGAGACTTGGTTCTCTCATCTGTAAACTAGGGGTGATCATCCATTTGTTCGTTCAGCAAATATTTATTGAGTTCTGGCTCCACACCGAGCCCTGTTCTAGATGCTAGAGACACAAGAGCTTGGGCTTCCAGAGCGCAAGGTGGAGCTCCTACTCCTAGCTGTGATGCACACAGTGGGTGCTTTCTGTGCTTGCAAAACAAAAATCTAAGGACTGGCCCCATGGTGTAGTGGTTAAGTTGGGTGTGCTCCACTTCTGCCACTGGGGTTTGTAGGTTCAGATCCCGGGTGCAGAGCTGGACCACTTGTCAGCCATGCTATGGCGGTGACCCACAAACAAAGTGGAGGAAGATGGGCACAGATGTTAGCTCGGGGCTAATCTTCCTCAGCAAAAAAAAAAAAAAAAAAAATCCAAATGACAAGAAGGAGCCAGCCATGGGACACTCTGGACAAAGGGTGTTTCAGGTGTCTGCTCTCAATAAAGCTCCTTTACAGACCGTAAGGGTTATATAGCTATCTGTTTTGATTGTTTTTATCATGGAGTAGTAATTCAAGATTTCCCACTTTCACCTGAGTTTCCCAAGTCAAATCTACATTTTCCTCAACCTGTCAGCTCGCCTCTTATAGAATCCTCCCCACGTGGTTCTCCCCGTTACTGAACAAGCCTCTTGTATATTTTGAGTTATGTTAATGCTTCATCACCTGATGCATTTGGGATTGATTGCCAACAAGAAATCAGTTAAAGCCAGAAATCAGAAAATATTATTATTGGAGCATCTTTGCCCTTAAATAATTTATTTTAACTTAAAATATATAAAGGGAAAATATTTGCAGATAAAAGAATATTCCGGGCCAGCCCCAGTGGCCTAGTGGTTAAGTTCAGCATGCTCCACTTCGGCGGCCTAGTTTAGACCTACACCACTCGTTAGTGGCCATGCTGTGGTGGCAGCTCACATACAAAGTAGAGGAAGATTGGCCGCAGATGTTAGCTCAAGGCGAATCTTCCTCACCAAAAAAAGAAAAGAATATTTGTTCACTTTTCAATTTTTTCCAGATACATAGCTTCTTTCAACCCTCATTTAACCCATTTTCTAGTGCAGAAGTTAGAAACCTAAAAAGAAAGTCGATGTTTCCAGACTTTCTTGCACCAGGGCTCTGTTGGAGATTAGGTTTTGCCAATTAAATGCAGCCATGCATGCCAAAGGTAATCTTTCTAAGGAGACTGGGAGAACCAGCGAACAAGCAGGCTCTGGAAGGTGTGTGCACTGGCAGTAGCTGAACCCACGTCCCACTGCCTGGCACGTGCTTCGTGGTGCAGGTGGCGTGACAGGAGCATTCCCCTGACTTCTGGACGGCAGCTGCAGCAGTGGGGCCTTACAGCACAGGTCCAGGACAGCCCTTGATGTCTGCACCTCTGGCACTTCCAGCAGTTTTGTATGCACCTGACTGCCTATATGAAATCCCTTTCTACTTGAAATACCTGGAGTGGTTCGTCTCCTGGCCCAAATGCTGAATGACCCAACCACCTTTTTTATGTAAGGCCAAAGCCTTTTGTTTGGGATGAGTCCACTGATTCAAATGCCACGTGTTTCAGGCACAACCCGTACCCCCATGATATGTCTTGTACAATTTTCAATCTTGGTTCCTTCAAAGTGGAGTGAGAACTGAAGGACGCTGTAGAAGCACCCTGTGTACGGGATCTTTCTAGACGTTTATGATTCCTCCCACATCTTTAGTTGTCTGACTCAAATGTCATTCAACAGCATTTTTTAGTGACTCACCTTATCCAGTCTTTCCAGAGCACTCAATTTAGTTTTCATAGGAACAACAACTTTTCGCATTCATATTTCATTGATTTATAGGAAATTGAATTAAATTACGTGATTACAACAAGTACAACTAGCATAAACTGGGAATAAACAATTGATTCTTAATAAGCGTGTAATGGGGTAATCATATAAAGTGATTCAAAAGGAATTGAACACTTTCAAAAAGTTATCCATTCATGTGTGCAACTAGATATGGACAACAATTATATTTTCTTAAATATTTTTAGCAAAAGAAAGTTATTATTCAGTAGTTAGGATACATATATTTCTGACATTGTATTATAGAAATTTTCAAACGCACAGCAAAGTTGAAGAATTCTACAGTGAACACTCCTGTAGCATCACCACAGAGATTCTAATGAAGTAGCGTGCCCCAAACTGTATGTCACTGCAGTGTTTTCATTCCCCCCCTGTGAATTTGTACATCCTTGTCCATTGACATTGCATTTAGCCATATGACTTGCTTCAATCCGTGAAATATGAGTAGTAGTGGTATGTGTCACTTCTGGGCAGAAACCTAAGGCCCAGCATCTGCTTCTCCACATAGCTCATTTCCTTCTGATAGAAAATGAGTGCTATGGACTGAATGTTTGTGTCCCTCCAAATTCATATGCTGGAGCCCTAATCCCCCATGTGAGGGTATTGAGAGATGGGGCCTTAGGGAGGTAGTTAGGTGGAGTCCTCATGAATGGGACTAGTGCCCTTATAAAAAGAGACGAGAGAGGGGCTGGCCCCGTGGCCAAGTGGTTAAGTTCGCGCGCTCCGCTGCAGGCGGCCCAGTGTTTCGTCGGTTCAAATCCTGGGCGCGGACATGGCACTGCTCGTCGGACCACGCTGAGGCGGCGTCCCACGTGCCACAACTAGAAGGACCCACAACGAAGAATATACAACTATGTACTGGGGGGCTTTGGGGAGGAAAAAGGAAAAAAATAAAATCTTTAAAAAAAAAAAAAAAGAGACGAGAGAGGTGATTTTTCTGTCTGTCATATGAGACGCAGCAAGAAGGCAGCCATCTGTAAATCACAAAGAGAGTCCTCACCAGAAGCCAACCATAGTGGCACCCTGATCTTGGGCTTCCAGCCTCCAGAACTGTGAGAAATCAATGTTTGTTGTTTAAGCCCCCAGCCTATGGTATTCTGTTATAGCAGCCAGAATTGGCTAAAACAACAGATAATTCTCCAGACAGAAGCTATTCCATCAGCCTGGGTCTCAGAATAAGATGACACAGAGAAGAGTTACAACCAATTCTTGCTGGACACGTTGCTGGAGCAAGAAATGAATGTTGTTCTAGCCACTGAGGTTTGCGTGTGGTCTGTTACTGCAGCATGACCTGCCCCTTCGGGTTGAGATACTCCCCCTTCCAGCCCATGGTGGCGCATGCTGGAGTTTACTCCAGTGGGTTCTGTGACTACAGCACAAAGACCACATCTAAAACCTCCACTTGGTCATGACGTTTATTGCTGGGACAAACAGATGGAACAGAAAGAGAAGGCACAGAGCAGAAACTTGTGTCTGAGGAAGCCATGAACCACCGTTCAGAAGGTACAAGGAAATGGACTAGAGAGCCAGCCTTGTGCCAGGCATCCCTCAGCTCGTGGTCTGGCATATTCTTCATGAGGGGCAGAAGACGAAATCTCACCATCTGCGCCTGCAACTTCTGCTGCAGTCATCAGAGGTTCCTGGAAGATGAAGTTCACTTTGCGGGTCCCTCACATTTGATGACAAGACTATTTTCTACTTCAATGTAAGCGTGAATCACATAATGTCCGCATTACGGCACTGAAACCAGCATGCTGCGATTGCACACATAAGGGATTTGCCCAAAGTTCATTTGTCTGTGCCATAACAGACACACAGGTCTTTGGCCCGTGCAGTTTTTTGGAGGACAAGTGGCAGTTAGACTTGCCAGTGGAGTGACTTATCCCACAGCCGTAGGAAGTCTCAGACAGCTGCATTTTCTGACAAATGGAGTCTTATTTCCCTTCCATCCCAGAGTCTTGAAGTGTCCACGATGCAGGATTCAGTGTTCTGGTCAAATTATTAAGCTGCCTCTGGAACTCTGGCACATTGATTTCCTAGGGCTGCTGTAGCAAATTGCCACAAGCTGGGTGGCCAAAACAATAGAGCTTTATTCTCTCACAGTTCTGAAGGCTAAACATCTGAGACCCGGGTGTCGGTAGGGTTTCTTTCTTCTGGAGCCCCTGAGGGAGAATCTGTCTCGTGCCTCTCTCCCAGCCCCTGGTAGTTGCTGGCAACTCTTAGCGTTCTTGGCTTGTAAATGCATCGCTCCAATCTCTGCCTCTGTTGGCGCTGTGGGTCTATGTGTCCGCATCCAAGTTCCCTCTTCTTATAAGGACACCAGTCATTGAATTTAGGGCCCACGCTAATCCAGAATGACCTCATCTTCACTTGATTACATCTGCAACCATCCTATTTCCAAATAAGGTCACAGTCACAGGTACCAGGAATTAGGACTCCAACATGTCTTCAGCGGGACAGAATTCAACCCACAACAAGTCGTGTCCCAAATCCCCCGATATTCCATCAAGTGACTCTTGAGGCTGCTTCGGGAACTTTGCATTTGTGTCACCCCTTCTCAAAGTCTTGAGGAAGTGACGGGGTACATTGTGGCTGCCGTTTCGACCATGGATGGAGGTGAACCGTGAAGGCCGGGGGGGATTAGACTGGGACTGACGTGTGCGTGTGATATGAGCAGTGCTTGGCGCAAGTTTGTAATATCATAGCCAGGAAAATAATGGGAAGTGTAATATTTTCAGATATCGAGGTATCTGGGGGGCCATTCTGGTTAGATGTGGTTCGGCCTAAAACTCATTTTTCCCAGAGCAGCCTGACTTACAGCCCACTGGACACGCACCGCACGTCTGCTTCAAACATTTCCCAAAGCGAAGAGTGTGCTCTTTAAGGACAAGGATGAATGTCCTCCTTTCTCTGACACCAATACCAGGACTTCTTTGAAGATAAGTTTTTCTGCCCCAAGAACCAAAGTCAAGTTGACCTGCTTTGTATGTGCTAAAATGCAGCAAAACATCTCCTTGTGACTTTAGGGGAAAAAACTGAATTCCTGTCATGCTTAATGGATGTTCTTTGTTCTGTAATGGTATATAACTACGCTGTAAACCATGCTCCCCCAGGGGACTTTCTTCCCTGGGGAAGATAACACTTCCGGGCTAGTCTTCAGCGTTGGCTCATTGAATAGCAATAAATATCACTCTAACTTTCTTATCTATAGATTGGTTATTGATTATTTGCATCAGCAATAAAAATAAGCTGTGGTAGTTTCTTTACAAATAGTCTTTGATGCATTTGTATGTAACTTAGTTCCTGAGTAATACATTTTTTCTAACTTCTCTTCTCTTAGAATCACTCTGTAATTCGGGGCCGGCCCTGTGGCCCAGTGGTTAAGTTTGTGCGCTCTGCTTCGGCAGCCCAGGGTTTTGCCGGTTCAGATCCTGGGCACGGACATGGCACCGCTCATTAGGCCATGTTGAGGCAGCGTCCCACATGCCACGACTAGAAGGACCCCCAACTAAAATATACAACTATGTACTGGAGGAATTTGGGGAGAAAAAAAAAGAAGAAGATTGGCAACAGTTGTTAGCTCAGGTGCCAATCTTTAAAAAAAAAAGGAGAATCACTCTGTAACTCACCCGGAACAGAAGTACTCAGGTTATTCACTCCTGCCCCAAAGATTTATTCCACACCCACAGTGAGCAAGATGCGGTTCCAACCACTGGCACACACTAAGATTTGGTGTTAACCGGAGAAAGTCCTTGACCACATGGAATCACATTCTATTCGGGGCGCAGACCATAAACAAGAAGCACAAATATGTGTTGTGCAGAGGAACACGCTCTGAAGAAAAATAAAGCGATAAGTAAAGGGACGAGTGGTGGGGGTGTTATCTTGGAGAAGGCAATCAAAGAGGTCCCCCCTAAAGGGTCACACTTCAGCAGAGGTCTGATGACGAGACCCTGCAGGAAGAGCATTCCAGAAAAAGGGAAAGACCCTCAGGCTGGGGCGTGCCTCATGTTGTCAGGGACGACAGGAGGCTGGCAGGCCGAGGAGGACAGAGACAGGAGGAGAGGCCAGGACCAGAACATTCAGAGTCTACGTGAGCAAGCCAAGGATGTTTTTCCCACTAAGTGGGTGAGAAGCCACAGGAGCGTTTGGCAGAGAACTGGCCACTCTGTTGATAAAGACTGCGCCCTCCACACCTGGAGAACAGCCTGGAGCAGCTCTCACAGCAGCTCAGACAGGGGCCAGAGGGGTATGACGGTTTTGAGTTTGGAGATAGCTGGGGACGATGGCAGGGTGCGCTGTCGGGCCAGATTGAGATGTGAGGGATTGCGAGGCACCAAGGGACACCCTGAGCGCCAGGTGAGTGGTGGCGGTGTTTACTGAGATGGGAGCTCGGGGGAGGAAGGGGTTTGGGAGGAATCAAGAGTTCAGTTCCGGACAAAGAACAGGTGGGACAAATGGAAAACAAATAGGCAGATAGTGACTTACCCCAGCCAGACCAATAATCCCCCCAATGAAAGGCAGAGATTGTCAGACGGGAGCTTTAAAAAGTAGGAGCAACACCATGCTGCGGATAAGAAACCCACTTTAAACATAAAGGCGACAACAGGCTGAAAGTAAAGGATGGAAAAGATGCACCACACTAACGCCGATCAAAAGAAAGCCGAGGGCTCGGCTGAAATCAAAGTAATTTTAGAGGAAATAATACTCCTAGGAGTAAAGAGGGACATTTCAAAAGGATAAAGGGGTCAATTCAGGGAAAGGACACTACAATGCTACGTGTTCATACATCTAATAACAGAGCTTCAAAACACAGGAAGCAAAAATGATTGAACTGCAAGGAGAAAGAGACAAATGCACAGTTACAATCCGAAAGTTCAACACCTCTCTCCATAATTGACGGAAAAAACAGATAGAAAATCAGGAAGGATAGAGAAGGCTTGAACAACACTTTCAGCCAACTTGGCCCAACTGGCTTTCTGACAATGCTCCACCTAACAACGGTGGAACCCGCCTCCTAAGGCTGGAAGCCATCAGTGTGTGGGTGTGTTGAATGTCATGGGACCGGGGAGGTGGCCTGGGGAGCGGCTGTTGATAGAACACAAAAGCAGTCTGAGGGCTGAGCGTGGGCCACACCACCCTTTAGGGGTTGGGAAGAGGAGAAGGATCCAGCAAAGGAGATGGAGAAGCCAGCGCTGAGGAGGGCGGGTGAAGTGTTGAGAGGGGGGAGTGCTGTGCTGTGTCAGCTGGGTCCAACAGTCAAGCAGAGGAGGACTGAGGACTGGTCCCTGGATGTGACCACCTGGAGGCCGTCCCCTGGGTCACTTATTCAGGGTCACAGAGCACTTGCCCAGGCATGTGAGGGTGGGCTGGGAGCCCCCAGTCAGTATGTTCAAGACAGTGAGAGGCAGTCCCCAGGTCCATTCATTTTCAAGGAATTTTGCTGAAAGGGGAAGCAGAGATGGAGAGGTACTGGCAGGAAGGTGTGGCAGGGTTTTCTTTGCTTTCTTTTTAAAGAAGGGATGCATTCAAACAGGTTGGGCACAGCTGGGAAGAATCCAGGAGGGAGAGAAGGAACATTCCCGAAGAAGGAACAATTTCAGAGGGATGACTGCGAGTCGGGATGAGGTCCAGCACACCCGGGGTGGCAGTGCACGCTGGGGACACAGGCAGTTCTTAGGTATGAGAGGGGGCGGGGTCCCTCGGGAGAGGAGCTGCCAGGGCCAAATTCAGGGGTCTCAGAGGGTCTGCGGGCAGGAGAATGACAAACTTCTTTAACCTTCCCGATCGATGGGCGGTGGGATGCAGGCTGGGCCACGGGCTGGCATTCCTCTTCTGTTCACTGCCATTACTAGCTCTGTGACCCTGGAGAAGTGGCCCAGATGAGCTTGGGAAGGTGAACCTTGTGGCACCACCAGGAGCAATGGGGCAGCGGGCTGGGGAGCCCGCCTCACTGCCTCGGGGGAAGGCCCCTGTGTGTGCGTCCTCCCCGGCACCACTAGAGGGCGCCAGGAGACCGCTCTGCTCCTTGAGGCGCTTTCCCCTCTGACCTCACAACCGCACCCAGCTGCGCCCAAAGCTTCCAGGGGCCCGATTTGATCCCAGCCTCCCCGTGAGGCTCACTTGAAAAGGAACTGAGACAGAAAGGGGTGGGTCCTGGCACGAACTTCATCCGAAAGCGTCTTGTAGCCCCCCTTGAGCGATAGATGGGTGGTCCCAGCTCAGCCCGCCAGCGGCGCGCTGGCAGCTCAATGAGGCGGCCGGGCTTAAAGCACCCGGGAAGGTCAAAATCCCAAAGGTGCCCTGGGGAACAGCCGCTGCTGCCACCACCTGCACCTCCTTCCCTTGGTGTGAAGCATTGGTTTCACAGTCATTAAGCAAGCGTTGGGCCAGGCCCTGCTGGTGCTGGGAATGAGCCCATGGAATGAATGAATGAATGAAAGGTGAAGCCCCATGTGGAATTTGGAGGGAGAAGGGGGGGATTCCAGGCCAGAGCTTGAAGGTGCGGGGCCAGCCGGGCGTCCGCTGAGGGGCTGCCTGCCGCCCCAGGGTTGGGAGTGGGGGAGGGAGAGGGAGGATGAGAATGAGACTGAGCCCCCCCAACTTGGACTTAAGGAGCCACGCCAGGCAGTACTTTAAAGAGAGGGGTGGGGAATGGACATGAGCTCCTCCTATAGACAGTTCATCACCAACTTCTGATAAAATACAAGTGGCCTGGCAGCCACTATCATCCCGCATCACTTAGAACAAATTCTCTCCCCAGCACCACTGCCAACTGAAAGCACATTCTACTATGGACAGGAGAAAGCCAAGATGCCGAAGGCAGCAAGTGGTTGGAGAGGCCAGGTTTGGGTGCAGGGCCCCCCACCTCTTCCCGGAGTCAGACTGGGGCATGAAGAGGGGGAGAGTCCTGTGCTGGGAGGCCAACGGTGCATCTCACAAGAAGATCCTGTCCCTTTCAGCTCTGGGGTGGTCTAGCCAGCCACTGGGATAAGGAATTTAGAGTGCTTAGCACCCTGTGTACAGTAAGCATTCAATCAACATTCACCATTCTTCTTCTTATGCATGAAATACAGCAAACATCTCTAGAAAACAGAAATGCAAACACTTTTGGTCCATGTAGGAATCCTTGTAGATTGACTGTTCAGCTTCCTTCAGTTTCCATCCTCTTAGAAATAGCAAACACTTTTTTAATTTTGAGAATATCACACAGGGCTGCAAATCCAGAGCCTGCAGCTCTGTTGCCCTGGCTCAGGGCCAGGTTGCAGATGTGTGAGTCGTTTGGATGCCCCAGTGGCTGCATCTCCTGGGCGGTGCTGACTCACAGTGCAGGCTGCAGGCAGCCTCTCTCCATCTGCCAGGTCACTGCTGGGTTTCTGAGTCTCAGATCATGTGTGGTCAATCCAGAGTTCACTAACCTGCACCTAATAGATTTTCCTCTTTGTCCTGTTCCTACTCCAAAGGACATGGGGGTAGGGGACAGCCATTAGCAGAATGCCTAGCATTGAGTGAGCATTCAGTATTAGCTGTTGGTGGCGTTATTACTATTCATTACCATGATGGTCATAGCACAAAGTCATTGCAGTGGCTTTATATTTTTCCTGGGAGGTTATTTAGATCTGCATGGGCATAGCACACAAGAGTGGACTGATGGAGGTCAGGAGAATGGGATATTAATCTGTCCCCTCTTTCATGAGCTCCTTAAAGACAAGAACCATTTGATTAATCTCCATGTTCCAGCAGTCCCTGGGGCTTGGCACCAGGTGATTGAGCAAAGATAAGCATACTGTATGTTTCGCAGTTTTCCAAAGATGATTTGGGGAAATCAGATCATCCCATCATTATTCCACCAATCAGGACTCAGCTCTCTGACTATGCACTTTGATATAAAAATAACACCTTTGGCTTCCCTTCCTCTACCCAATTTAAGAAGCAAGTTACGAGTTTGAACTTTCAAAGGCCAATTAACATCCTTAAAAGACACTGTCATCTCTAGACCAAGAATGTGGGCAGTCTGGTTTCTGGCCCTTATGCCATCTTCGTGTAAGGGAAGGGGTCCAGGCCGATGGGAGCTGGGGGGAGCCTAAGCCGGCAGGCATCTCAGCCCCTGCCTTGTACGGACCCAGACACTGAGGGCAGAATGACAGTGGCAGCCCCAGCTGCTACTGGAGCATCACGGTTCTAGGTGGATGCTCTCAGGTAGGTCTCCCTCTTGGTTCTCACAGCATCCTGGGGGGAATTATTTTGTCATTAGCAGCCAAGACCCACGACAACTTGGCTTTACTCCACAGTCCAGGTGTCATCTCCTGGCTTTACCTTACGCTGCCCCTGCAGTCAGGCCCCTCTGCCTTTGTAGAGGCTAGTTCCTCTGCTGGGAATGTCCCCCCGCCCAAACTCCATCTTTTCAGCCTACGTGACCCTCTTCCCGCTGTGAAAAATGTCCTCACTCTCCCTAAATATATATCTAATAACACGTCATGACTATATTAGCTCTCGCCATTAACACCATTCATTCATTCAATATTTAGGTAGCGTCTCAGGCTCTGTGTTGTTCGCTTCGGCCACAGCAGGGAACAAGACAGATGTAGTCCCTGACCACCCCCCACCGATCAGCGTGCCAAGTTCCCATCTTTAGGGCTGGTCATGAGAAGACAGAAGGGCCACGCCCAGCACTGGGACTACAAGTCCCAGAAGGTTGTGCGGCGGCATGGCCGGAGGCCCGCCTACGCGCATGCGCGACGTCATGACTCCGAGACCGCGAGCCGGCGCCACTGGCTGCGGCGAGCGGAGTGGGGCGGGGCCGGCAGGCGGCGGCCTTTAGGGCGGAGCCGGCGTCCGCTCCCCTCAGTCGGCCGCGGGCTAGCTGACCGTCCTGCTTCCGGCGCCCGTTTCTGTGGTTCGCCCGCTCGCCAGCTCTCGCGCCGAGTCGCGGCCGCCCTCTCAGCGCTGCCCGCAGTCCCGAGCGCGGCGCCATGTCGGAGCCCGGGAGCGGCGGCGGCGAGGACGGCTCGGCCGGCCTGGAGGTGTCGGCCGTGCAGAACGTGGCCGACGTGTCGGTGCTGCAGAAGCACCTGCGCAAGCTGGTGCCGCTGCTGCTGGAGGATGGCGGCGAGGCGCCGGCCGCGCTGGAGGCGGCGCTGGAGGAGAAGAGCGCCCTGGAGCAGATGCGCAAGTTCCTGTCGGACCCGCAGGTCCACACGGTTCTGGTGGAGCGCTCCACGCTCAAAGGTGCGGGCGGGGCCCGGGGCCGGGGCCAGGGTCGAGCTGGGGGACCTCGGGCTGCAGACGCCCCGCGGGGTGGGCGGCGCCGCGCCCGGCCTCGCTCCCGCCACACCCCCGCCAGGCCGGAGCCCCAGGGGTGCCCCCTTCCGGGCCGCGGGGAAGGGTGAGGGTGCCCCTGTCTTGCCGTCACCCAAAACAATGGGATCGCTTTGTCTGCTCGGGCCTCAAGATGGCCGAGTTGGGTGGAGACAGCGTCTCCCCGGCTGAGCGCGGGCGGAGGCCGCATCCCGGCCTCCAATGTCACATGAGCTTTTCGGTTTCGTTTTGTGTCCCGGCCAGGCGGGCCTCGGGAGGGATGTGTCAGGGGCAGCCCCGCGGGGCTGGGGGCAGCCTGGATTCTGGCCCTTCCGTCGTCTGGCTGGAGGGGGAGATCCTGGCGGGTCGGAGCTGGGGCAGCCCTGGCCGGCTGGCATTCCGGCCCCTGCCTGGTGCGGGCCCCGATGCCGAGGCCCGGGAATGACAGGGCAGCCCCAGCTACGAGCGGAGCATCACTGTCCTGGGTGGATGCGCGCACGCGGGCCGCCCTCTTGGTCCTCCCAGCAGCGGCCGTGCTGAATGGGTGTATTTCCCCACTTCACACGCAGGAAACTGAGGTTCAGGTGAAGTGACTAGCCCAAGGTCACCCGAGACTAGACTGCACATCTCAGGTTCCAGTCCGCTGCTTGTTCCATTAGTCACACCTTACATTTGTGTAGTGCTTGGATGATCCTAATGGTGACCTGTGATACTGGAGTCTGTTTTACAGATTTAAAAAAGAGAGACTCAGTTTAGGCACCCAGTGGGGGAAGGGGACAAAAGATTTGCATATTCAAGCAGTCTCCTCAAATAGTGACCTCCCAAGGGCAAGGCTGGTTTCACCTTGAGAGTCGGCCTTGCCTTCGGGGAGGGCTTCCCCTTGACTCTTTAAGACCCCTTGGTAGTAATGGCCAGCACAGTTGACGGCACACGCATGGGTGTGGCACCTTGTGCTGGGAACCCAGGGATGATGTCCCAGCAGATTTTAACTTAGTGCCAAGGGATTGGGCACTGTCTGAAAATGTTTGCCAACAACCTTCTTATAATCTCAAAAAACGGTATGGTTCTGAGTAAGAGGACCTGTGCTGTCTCACCCCACTGCTCATACTTATGTTCCTTTCTGATAGTTTCTTTCAAGGGCTGTTCTTACTCAGGAGATGCTTCTCTGTAGCATCTCTTTCTGCTGGAGGGTCGGAGGGATCAAGAATATTTTTCTTAGGTCTACATGGAATGTTCAGAGCAAATAAGAAATTTGGGCATATTTAGAGTATTAATGTTGTTTAGGGTTTTTCTGTTATGTTTGAAGTTGTGTTTTCCCGCATGGAAACCACTATTGTTTAAAAAAAAAACAGCTTCAACTCATCTACTCTTTTTCAAAAAGAATGTGTAGTCGTGGTAGAAAATTTGAAGTATACTGATAAATAAAAATCACCTGGAATCCTTCGACCCAGATAGAACCACAGTCAGCATTTTGGTGTCTTTCTGTGAATATACATTATTTTATTAAAATATATTTTAATCTGCATTAAGTTATTGTATTTTGCGTAGTTTGACCTTGGTTAATTATTGATCATGTTGCACAGTTTATGTATTGAAACTGGTGATTTCTACCTTGGGTCTCAATTGCTTTTTATGGAAAAAATTTGTGAGTTTTGTTCTTTGCTTGTAGGGTGCTCGTCAGTAATTACTTTCTTAAACATCTTAGAATTTTCTAAAATTATTGGTAAATAAAACATATTTAGCAAAATATTAAAATTATTACCCTGTTTGTGTAGTATACCCTCTAGTGCAAATCCACTCTGTGTTTGCATCAGGGGTACATTTTCTTCTTTCAGCAAAGCGAATATCCAGGCATCCAAATCTTGGCTCCATAATGACTTGCACTTTTGAATGTTGACTGAGGAATGAGACTGTCTAAAATTGAAATCCTACCTCATTCCCATATTTGTAAAAATCCATGAAGTATTTCTAGTAATTCAGCCTGTCTCTAATTTACCTCTCACTTACAGAAATCTGAGGAAAGACTGTATGCTCCCATCAGTCTTGTTAGCATCCTGACCATACTAGCATAATTTAGATGAAGGTCACTTGGCAGGAGGGCTTTCTTCTGGGTGGTTTTTATGAGTTAGCATTGGCATTTGTACATGTAATCAAATACGAGCATCCAGTAGTTAATTACAATGAAAGGTGGGCTTTGCCTTATGATATGGAAAACAAATCTGAGTTGTTTAAACTGGATGTAGACCGCCAGCAGCAGTGCAGCCCTGTAACTTATTTAATGAACAGGTCAAGTTGCTTTTATTCTATCCTCACCCCACCCCCTTTTTGGAAAGAATTTTCCAAACGCTTGTTACTGAATGTAGAAGCATTTTTTATATGAAGATCTATCTATTTTTTTAACTACCCCAGCTAGCTGTAAACTTTTTTTGTTAAGGTACAGCATTCCTTAAAGTGTAGAATAAATAAAACTTAGCAGTTTGTTTTGATAGTGAAGAATTGGAGAGTTGGTGGGAAAGAGAATGTTAAATTATAGCTCCTCGTTTTAAAAAGAGAAATCTCTTTTCTGGAATTCCTGGCCGGTAGAAAATTGTTTTCTTTATAGTGTACTTCTATAATTATGACCAGATAAAATGATGATCTCACTACTTAACAGGCATTTTACAGAGCTGATGCCGTTTTTGTAGCACTTTGTACGTGATGTGCATTTTTGGTGGTTTCATCCCTTGAGAGGTTGAGTGGCAGAGGTGAGAACAGGGAAGATGCTCCATTGGCAGCTGGTGGAACTGGCGGTTCCAGAACTTGTCTGCGCTCAGGCTTCTTGGTGACCAGGCCAGGATCAGGTGATAGCGGGTTTGTTTTTGTTTTTTTACACTCAGGTGTCTTAGCCCTGAGTTCTGTCTTTGAGACTGGAAATAGTGGCTCCCTTTGGAATTCTGGCTTTTCCTAAGCTTCTTCATTTAGGGGATCCCACCTCCCCTTCAGTGGTGCAGAGTTGGCGATGGACTGGAGTGTGAGGGAAAGCTAGTGCTTTTTACAATACTCAGCTTCCTAGCAGTGTGGAAAGTTTTATGGGGAATGTTTTGGTGGAGTTTTAAAAACTGGTTTTCTGAAGACTTAATTTCCCTAAAAAATAAAGAAATGTAGTAGATTGATGACTAAAAATGTATTGATTTCTGACCTTTGCTTAGCCCCCAAAATGGTTAATAAAATGGTTAATAAATTAACAGGAAGAATTTTCTGTGACACCATACTGTCCTGGAGCACTACGCCGAGAGTCTGTCAAACTGGGTTCTTACTGTCCTGTGCTGCCACACTGCGGGCGGGGCCCTACACCTTTATAGGACAAAGCAGTCTGCGGCAAGAGAAGTTGGAATGCGCGGTATCTCAGAGTGAATGAGATTGATGCACGGCAAAAGGAACATGGTCATCCCTGCCTTTTACAAAGTGCAGATGGATGGGCGTGCATCATCAGCCTTGGAGAGCGTCAGGCTGGGAGCAGCGGGAGAGATTTGGTCCAGCTTCCTCTGTCATGAGTGAGGAAACCGAAACCCCGGGACTTTAAGACGCAGTTGGGAAAAAGATGTTTTAAGAGGATTCTGAAACCCAGAAACTAATTTCTCTGTTCAGTTCCTTGGTATCTGTGGAAATAGGGGTGTTTGTTTTCGTTTATTTCATCAGTTATTTTTTTGGACTTAGTATTAGCCTTAAAAAGTATTAAGTATTAAGTCTTAAGTCCCTTAGGCATTAGTAACTTATTATTTCAGTTCCTTATTTCTCTTTTTTTCTGGAAATACCAAAGTGAACCCTAGTTTTACATTATATACAAGAACTGTGTGGGGTTTAACCATCTTTTTATATTCCTTATACTGTAAGAAATGAAAGTCTTCAGGTTGAAGAGAAAACTCAGACTTTGTCACCACACTCTTAGCCTTATGCCAGGGCAGGGAGTGGTTGTGGCAAAGAAGTCACAGCCTCTCAGAAGGAGGATGAAAGGGGGTTGGATGTAAATGTGATAGGAGAAAGGGAGAAAACTAAAACAACCACAGGAGAAAAAGAGGGAAGGACATGACGGATGTGATAGTGACTGACCAGAATAATGTGCTGTTAGATGTTTTAGATTTTAAAAAGAAAAGATGACGAGGACCGGGAACATGTAAGAAGTAATTTGGTGGTGTGTGGGGGCCAAGGGAGACGGCTGGCTTTGTCTGCTAGATAGAGAAGGGGCTTGCCCTGGGGCTGGGAGACTGTTGGAGGGAAGCTGCAAGAGGGAAGAAGCTGGAGGCCTCCCCGCTCCTTTCCAGTTTGCTTTGTCCCTTTCCCAATTGCCCATTCATCAGGCTTTGTGAAAACATCCCGGTCTACCTAGGAGAGGTAGTATTGAATGTGCATCTTTCTGTATTTCATTAAATGAAGCATAATGCTCACCTAATTCAGAATGTAATGATATAAATCACTTATAGTTTGAAATATATTAAATTAGTCTTTCAATAGAAGTATCCGCAGATTAATGCTAAATGACATTTTGAACATCTCTAGAAATTGGACGAACTCTCAGAAGCCTGCTGAAGAAATGTCCACAGCTCACTGTCATGTCTATCGGTGTGGCTTGCAGCGAAGGAATTCATGCGGTGGCCCCAACGCTTTCTGTGCTGGTCCTTTGATTCCTTGAACGTGTTCACAGGCAGTATAGTATTGGTCCATCATGTATTAACCCGTAACTTTAGCACATCAGGAAACGGCTTCAAACTTTACTGAAAGTGATATTACCTGATAAAATATGCAGGTTGTGTTTATATGTAAGCTTCTAAATATAGCAGGATTAATAGCCTTTGTTACTAAGAATTAACTATCAAATGTCTGTCTTCCTCTGAACAAATTTTTTAAAATGTTTCTGCGGAGGTAGAATGTCAAATTATTCTTATTTGTAAGATGTAATAATCTACAGAGAAGCAAAAGGTTAAATTATTTGATGGCAGTTTATAAAACAGTGTCATAGGTTCTTTATAGTGGGAGTCAGACATACTCAGACTTCATTTGATCTCTATATTTATAAGGAATAAGTATTCAAAAACTAATCTGAAATGTGTTCTGTGACTGATTAATAGTGACTTCCATAAATTATTGTCATCAAGAGAAGTTAGAATTTTACAAAGCAGTAGAGGATACCTAGCTGCAATTCTTGTCTGAGGATTATGTCATTGGGTGTGCCTTCCGAGCTGAAGCAGTGTTCTGCTGCATTGCGGTATTCCTTGTGTGGGGCTGGGCGCTCACGACAGGACTGAGACAGAGCCGTGACTCATCGCGTGGCAAGGTGCCCAGTTCCTTTAACCCTGTCTGCGTTAGGAAGTGCAGGCAGCGTGCTCAGTTGCTGCATCCAGGCGGCATGTTCTCTACCTGATTTTACTTGTACAGATGATGGGTCTTTATCTGGGAGGAAGAAATGATTCAAAGTTAACCTATCATATTTTTAGTTATATCAGTAATTTCCTTTGGTGATGATAGAATATTGCTTTTATTTTCTATATACTGTTTGGATGTTATGTTGGTGATGTATGTTTTATATAAATCATGGAACAGCATGACAGAAAGTTCAGAAAATTGAGGGAGAAAATATTTCATAATCCCTCTCCATAGACAACTGTATCACTTTGGGGTGTCTCCTTATGCTCTGTGTCCATGTGCTTGCTTTTTACAGATTGCAGTCACATATGTGGTTGGTTTCAGGCAGTATGATTTATCTTATCTTGTGGTATATCCACATTTCAGTAGTTAGAAAACTGGATTGATTGATTTGTTTAGTTGGTTGTTTTGGGGTTTTTTAAGGTAGGTCTTTTTGTTTTTTTGCTGAGGAAGATTAGCCCTGAGCTAACATTCATGCCAGTCTTCCTCCGCTTTATATGCAGGTCACCGCCACAGCATGGCTGACAAGTGGTGTAGCTCTGAGCCTGGGATCCGAACCTGTGAATCCAGGCCACCAGAGCTGAGTGTGCCAAACTTAACCACTACACCACAGGGCTGGCCCCAGGTAGTCATTTTTTAAAAACAGCTAGGAAATACCTGGCATACTAGAATGTTCTGCCACCAACAACTCCTTCCTTTCCTAAAATTATACTAAAAACAATATTTTGAATTACTGTCTTCTTGATAGATATACTAATATTTTATACTCTTTTACTGTGATTTTGTATTTGTCTCATCTTAAAGCTAATGAAGCTAATAGCTTTTGCTCAGACCCTATTCACCCAGATTTTACAGTTTTTAGTGCTTAAAGAAACCTTACAGACCATCTAATTTGATATCCCACCCCCTCATCTGCTGCCCATGTTACATTTCACGAATTTGAAACCTAGAGGAAGAAAAATGACTTTCCCAAAGTCACTTAGCTAAGTCTGCTGCCTTTGCTGTTGCATCACAACTTAAAAGTGTAGACAAACCATACATAGCACATTAAATTAGTCCTTAGATAGTAATTTTTGCTAATGCAGGTATTCCATGCAATGTGTCATGGCAAAGATAACTTGGCTAGAACATCTCGGCATCTAATAGATTAGTACTAGATCTAGAGGTTTGTATTATTTTGCATTCTTACACATTTTTTATTCTAATTTTTCAATTTTTGTTTATTTGTTTGTTTTTTGGGGTGGGGGGAGATTTGCCCTAAGTTAACATCTGTTGGCTATCTTCCTTCTTTTCTTCCTTCTTTCCCCCACAAAGCCCCAGTACATAGTTGTGTATAGTTGTAAGTTCTGGTTCTTCTGTGTGAGCTGCTGCCACAACATGGCTACGACAAACAAGTGGTGTGGTTCTGTGCCCGGGAACTGAATCCTGGCTACTGAAGCAGAGCACACTGAACTTTAACCACTAGGCCATCAGGGCTGGCTCTCAATTTTGATTTTTAACTACAGTCATGCATCATTTAATGACAGGATTATATTCTGAGAAATGCATCATTAGGCAATTTCATCATTGTGTGAACATCATAGAGTATACTTACACAAATCTAGATAATGCAGCCTGCTACACACCTAGGCCGTATGGCATGACTAATCTTATGGGAGCATTGTGTGTGTGTGCTCCATCATTGACCAAAAGGTCGTTATATGGGGCGTGTCTGCACTTAGAAGTTTTGTTCACATGCCTCTTGAGCTATTTTACTATTAAATTCCAGTGAGCTTTTAAAAATGACTCCTATGCACAGTGTTTGCTGTGTGGAATCCAGCATGATCCCTGCCCTCGAAGAGCTCACAGTTTTTGAGGAAGATGCATTCATGAGTTGACCCCGAGCAGGCTCTGAGAAGTGCTCTAAGAGCAGAGGGGCAGGCTGGGTGAATGCCTCTGGGTAACCTGGGGATGTTTCTTCATAGCAGTTTTCTTGATGGGAGTTTGCCCTGCGAGGTGAGGCAATGGATGAGGGATGGAAATGGGGCTGTACTGGTGGGGAGCTCGGCCCTGGGAATCACAGACTTTCCAGCCTTGTGTGTGAGAACTGTTTATTTATACGAGCCTTAACCTGAAAAGCAAGGATCAGAGTAGTCATGCCAACCCTCATAGGGTTGCCTTGAGGGTTAAATGTATGAATACCTAAAGTACTTACCAGAATGCCTGTCACGTGGTAAGTCTTGAGTGAACAACTGAGCAGAATACACTGGGGTGGGGAAGGGAGGGAAAGTGACCTCTGTGTGTGGAGCACCGGGCCTGGGCTGCTGGGATGGGTGGTGACAACTGGCTGTGGCAGACACCACCGAGCACTGCCCCAGGGCCAGGCCCAGCTCTGGCACTTCATGGGCTTCAACTCGGTTAGTCCTTCCAGCAACCTGGGTATGCCAGTGCTGCCCTGATTTACAAAGGAAACAGGTGCGGAGAAGTTAACCATCTTGCCCAAGATCACACAGCAAATAAGTGACTAGATAAAAAGTCAGGAAAAAATGGGTTGAAACGGAAGAGTAGGTGGAACCAAGTCACATAGAGGTCTGTCAGGGTGGGATGGGGTGAGGCTCGTTATTCTTTAAGCAGTTGATAAATTGAAAGTTGGAAGTGTTGACATGAATTTGATGTAATATTTATTATGATTTGTAGAGGATGTTGGTGATGAAGGAGAAGAAGAAAAAGAATTCATTTCTTATAACATCAACATAGACATTCATTATGGAGTTAAGTCCAATAGGTGAGTAGCGTGAATATACTGTTATGTTGGATTATAAACTTGGGAGAATTAAATATAAATCTTAATTGACTCAGGCAAAGACGTTAATAAAACACTCAAAAGATTTCTGCTCTTTAAATTCGGTATCTTGTCTTGGATTTCGTGTATTCAAATTAGAGGATTTCCAAGTCAATGTAAATTCTAAAATACTTTTACTTTAAATGCCATGTCATAGCATCCATTTTAGGTTTAATCCATAATGTACTTAACATATCTAATAATGCTCTCAAATTATATCTGAGTTTTCGTTATCATAAATAACTAGTAAATAACTACTAAACATTCTTAAGTGTAGGTCTGATTCTTTTTAGGATAAATCCCTAAAGATAGCATTACTGATTCAGATGCAATGCATTATTAAAGTTTTTAATGCATCTGACCGAATTCCCCACCTTCCAGAAGGTGATGCCAATGTCCCTCCAATAGACGTATTCAAATTTAAGTATATAAATGTTATAATTGATTCTGCACTGGGTTTTTAAAACTTTTTATTTTGAATAACTTCAAGCTTACAAAGGAGTTAGATGAATAGGATATAGAATTCTTGGATATCAGTTAACATTTGCCATGTTGGCAAATTATCATTTTTTTCCTGAGCCACTTGAGTTGGTTGTAGACAGCCTGCCCCTTTATCCCTAAATACTTCAGTTATTTCCCAAGAACAAGGACATTTTTGTTCATAGGCTCAGTGCAGTTTTCAAATTCAGGATATATTGGTACAGTATTACTCTCTAGGTACATATTCAGATTGTCTCATTAATGCCCTTACAGTAATTCTCCCCTGATCCAGAATCCAGTTCTTTGTCTTTCTTTCTGTGTCAGCCTTTCTGTGTCTTTCACGAAATTGACACTTTTGATAAGTACAGACCAGTGGTTTTATAGAGCATCCTTCAGTTAGGTTTGTCTGATGTTTCTCCATGAAGAGATTCAAGTTGTACATTTTTGGCAGGAATACTGTTGTGACTTTGTTCCTTCACAGTGTGTCACATCAGGAAGCTTCATTGACTTTTTAGGATAATATGAAATATGTATAAAATACTGGCCTGGGAGCTAGAAAATTAAAATATTGTTAATTTTCTTGAAGCTATTAATTGACCCACCTTTGAGCACCTGTCATGTGTAAGATATGGCAGGAGGTATACAAAGAAATAAAACCTAGTTTCTGTTCCCAAGAAACTTGTGGTCCTTTGGGAGGAAGATTGGCAGATACACAACTAACTGTAATACTTGGCAGAATTTTAGAGGTGCAGGAAACACGGAGATTGGAGAGATTTCTTCTGATTAGGAAAGGCACCAGGGAAGAAATAATGCTGGAACTGGGTTTTGGGGATTACTTGGAATTTCAGCAGGTGAATGTGGGTTTCTTAAGTAAAGACTCAAAAGCACACGATGTTCAGAGAATGGGACATCTAGCTTAAGTGGTGTCTTGGGGTGGGGAGGAGAAGAAGAAACTGGAAGACTTTGTTTAGGCCGGGCCGTGGGGAGCCTGGAATGTCCTCTGGTCACTTTAGCCTGTGGGTAACTTGTTTATTCAAACCTATGTGTGACTTAGCACAATAAATGAACGGTACAAGTTAGCATAGGATCAGATTTTTAAGTACCTCATGGCTTGTAACTTGTAGTTGCCTGTTGTAGGTTAGTTTTGGTGAGGCCAGTATTATGGACTCAACCCATTTATGAGACAGATTAACTTTGCCTAGTTTCGTGGTCGCATGCTGTAATTTTAACCTTAATTAGAAACTTCTCACATAAGTGAGTAAAGAAAGTAAGCAATATATTTCCTTGTTAGAAAATAAGCAATTTAGTCTATTAATATGATTTTTAAATTAAAACGTTCACATGAATTTTTAATTTGTATGCAACATGAAGGTTAGAGTTATTAAGACTTACTAGGAATGAAACTCTTGGTTTTAATTTCTTCTTTGCCTTTCTTTTAGCTTGGCATTCATTAAACGTACTCCAGTAATTGATGCAGACAAACCAGTGTCTTCTCAGCTCCGAGTCCTCACGCTCAGTGAAGACTCACCGTATGAAACCTTGCATTCCTTCATTAGCAACGCGGTGGCTCCTTTTTTCAAGTCCTATATCAGAGAGTCAGGCAAGGCAGACAGGTAAAAACCATTTTCCTTCGTTGATTTGAATGTCATATTTCGCTTAGTGTTCACAGACACTGTGGAAGATGATGTAAAATTCAGGAATCAGGAGGATGAAGTGTCAATATTGAATCTCTCTGGAGACCAATAGTGCGCTAAAATTTAAGGTACTTCTTGTCTTTTTAGGGATGGTGATAAAATGGCTCCTTCAGTTGAAAAAAAGATTGCAGAACTTGAAATGGGACTCCTTCACTTGCAGCAAAATATTGAAATTCCAGAGATCAGCCTGCCAATTCATCCGATTATTACAAATGTTGCAAAACAGTGTTATGAACGTGGAGAAAAGCCAAAAGTTACAGACTTTGGAGATAAGGTTGAAGACCCAACTTTTCTCAATCAGTTACAATCTGGAGTTAACCGCTGGATCCGAGAAATTCAAAAAGTAAGAGCACAGTATTGAAAATATCATGTAAAACACTTGACTCTCTAATATCTGTGAGAAAGCTGGTCTGAGTTTTTGTCCATGAAGCAAATTCTGTGATGACTGTTGTGGTACCTGCCCTTGGTCCTGGGAATGCTCCACAGAAGACAAACGCTGGCCAGGGTGGGATGATCTGAGTGCAGTGTGAGATTATTTAAATATCAGCCAGGCAGGAGTGTTAATCTCAGCTGTCTCGTACCTTTGATTTCAAATTAAGGCACTTATAATTTACAGAAAGGAAATCTACTTGAAATAAAAAAATTGTACTACATGTGTTTAGTTAATCATACTTTTTCTACCTTTGTTTAAATAGTGAATATTCTTGAATGTTATTTTATCTTTTTAAGGTGACCAAACTCGATCGAGATCCTGCCTCAGGAACTGCCTTACAGGAAATTAGTTTTTGGCTAAACTTGGAACGTGCATTATACCGCATCCAGGAGAAACGAGAGAGCCCAGAAGTTCTCCTGACTCTGGATATCTTGAAACACGGCAAGCGTTTCCATGCCACCGTCAGTTTTGACACTGACACAGGTAAAAGCTGGAGCTAATAATATGATCAATAAGTTGTTGATCTGGATTTTGTGAGATCTTATAGATAATTTAGAGAAAAATTAATAGATGCATCATACTTCCTGACTGTTTCCTCTCTTGAATCTTGTCTCATCTTTCCCCCAGTTCTTGGTAATGAAAATGATTTTCCCATGTGCTTCCCTTTCCCCTCAGGCATTTTGAGAAGATAGCCAGTTTCTGGGCCTGAGTAGAGAGCGCTGGGAGTTTCCCACCTGTTAGTTCCTTGGTTCCTTGAGTAGGCTGTAGAGTTTTACTGTAAAGTCAGGTGTGCTTTTGACAATCCAGGAGCATGGTTTAAGTTAAGCAGAAGTTACTTGCCCGCAGGGCTATGGAAGGAGACCTAGTCAGTGCTCTCTCTTCCTCTTTTTACCTGCCCCTTTCCCCTGTTCTCCACCCTCCTCCCTGTTCTGAAAGTGGTCAAGATAAATTGTTTTCTAAATGGGCAGCAGTGTGAGTGATGTTGCCCTGGCACACACTAGGCATGCAGTCTTTGAATGACCAGGCCTGGTTAGGCATTTCTGTACAGCTCTACGCCCCGAGTCGTGTTAGAACAAGTAGTTAGGACTGCAGTGGTGTCATGTTCTTTTCCGCCCCGTCACAAAAGCTGTGGTGCCCACATTCTACATGCTCGAGGAAGTTCCAGGCAGAAATCTTCCAGTTACTTTGATCATACTGCACATTAGGCATTCACTAATGTTGTATACCTTGAATTTTTTTTCAATACCTCTGAGACCTTTCTTTCTTTCCTAATGCTTGCTTTTTTTTTTTAATCTTATGGCAGAGGAAGTCAAAAAGTAAACTAGGACGAAGGTGCTTCTATGATTCCATATCCATAACACACTCGCCTAACTTGAGCCATGGTTATAAAATTTAAATTTTGGTCTTCTTAAGAATCCTAAAATTCTAGATTTTCTAAACTTAATTGTTGTTATAGAACATTTAGATAATTGTAGAAAGCAAAAAAAGGTGAAATCCATGGTGCTACCACCCACAGCCTTTAGAGTGTGTATGAATTGACTGATTTTCTTAAAAAAGTAAAAATTAGACCACACCAGGATCATCCTGTTAATAACATGTTCTTTTTTTCAAATGTCATAAATAGCTTGTATGTCACTAAATCTTTTGCAACGTCAAATGTTGTATTGTGAGGATGAGTTTTAGTTTACTGCCCCAGTATTAAGCTTGTAAGGAGTATCCTTCTAATTGTGTTACTTTCCATGAAAACCGTTAATTGTTTCTCTGTTAATCTAGGTCTAAAACAGGCTTTGGAAACTGTGAATGACTACAATCCTCTGATGAAAGATTTTCCTCTGAATGATTTGCTGTCTGCCACTGAGCTGGACAAAATAAGGCAGGCACTTGTTGCCATTTTCACCCATTTGAGAAAGATCCGAAACACAAAATATCCCATTCAGAGGGCGCTGCGTTTGGTGGAGGCAATTTCAAGAGACTTGAGTTCTCAGTTACTCAAAGTATTGGGCACTAGAAAATTAATGCATGTTGCTTATGAAGAATTTGAAAAAGTAAGTTTCGATATATCAGAAAACCAACCTCAGGGCCTTAAGATGAAAATATGCTTAATAGTAAGCTTTTTTCCTTAAATTATATTCTAGGTTATGGTAGCATGCTTTGAAGTTTTCCAGACTTGGGATGATGAATATGAGAAACTTCAGGTGTTGTTGAGAGACATTGTCAAGAGAAAGAGGGAGGAAAATCTGAAGATGGTGTGGCGAATCAACCCTGCTCACAGGAAGCTTCAGGCTCGCCTTGACCAGATGAGAAAATTTAGACGCCAACACGAACAGCTGAGAGCTGTCATTGTCAGGGTCCTGAGGCCGCAGGTAGGATGCTCATTCTGGAAATTTGCATATGCATTGTTTTAATGACCCCCTCTTTTTTTTCAGAATTAGAATTAACTACATGTTTCTATTTTGCACTAAGTTCTACTTTAGCTCCATTTTCATCTTGTCACTGTCATCTTTACGATCTAGTGATTCCGTATTACATTGTTTCAATCCAAATCTTGAATGTTCTCCATCCTTTCATCCTTACCCCCAAATTACGTGGACCCTAGAAACAGACTTCCTGGGTTTTAAATCCTAATTCCACCATTTAACTGGCTGTGTGATTTGGGCACATTATTTAACATTTTCCCAGGTTCCTCATCTGTAAAATGTGACTGATAATCGTATATGCCTGAGATTTATTAAAGGAAATGACTGCTTTTCTTTATACGTACTTTTTTTCTCTTCTCAATTCACCTTTCTCTTTTCTTCACCAATGCTTTTCCTCCGTTAAAAAACCCAGTGTTGGGGCCTGCCCTGTGGCACAGCAGTTAAGTTCATACATTCTGCTTTTCGGCGGCCCAGGGTTCGCCAGTTCGGATCCTGGGTGTGCACATGGCACTGCTTGGCAAAAGCCATGCTGTGGTAGGCGTCCCACATATAAAGTAGAGGAAGATGGGCACGGATGTTAGCTCAGGGCCAGTCTTCTTCAGCAAAAGGAGGAGGGTTGGCAGTAGTTAGCTCAGGGCTAATGTTCTTCAAAAAAAATCCAGTCTAGAAATATAGGGTGGATTGATACACATAGATAGAGGAATTGATAAATAGATATATATATATATATAATAAAGCCAATATATATCGAAATGTTAATTGGCTGCATGTTAATTATAGACTCCAGGTGGCAATATATGAATGTTCAGTCTATAATTCTTTCAGCTCTCCTGTAGTTTGAAAATTTTGTAATAAAATGTTGGAGGGTAGGGATCTGGTCTAGAAATCATGCCACCTAGGAAGCTTCATTTGCTTGTTAGGAGTGCCTACTATTTGGGGTTGAGTAAATTGTTGACAATGAATCCTTGCGTCTTTTTTTTTTTTTTTTTTTTTTTTGCTGAGGAAGATTAGCCCTGAGCTAACATCCATGGCCAATCTTCCTTTTTTTTGCTTGAGGAAGATTAGCCCTGAGCTAACATCTGTGCCAGTCTTCCCCACTTTATATGGGGGTTGCCGCCACAGCATGCCTGATGAGTGGTGTAGGTCCATGCCCAGGATCCAAATTCGTGAACCCAGGCCACCAAAGTGGAGCACACCAAACTTAACCACCATGACACAAGGCCAGCCCCTCCTCAGCATCGTTTTATTTAGTGCAGTAATGATTTATGTGTACCTACATGTGTATTTGTTGGTTTTAAGTGTTAAACCTTTACTTTATACATGAGAGATTTGAGACTAGTGCTGATTCCTTCTAGCCTAGGCTTGCTTTCCTTTCTTTTCTTTTCTTATTGAGGTTATGATAGTTTACAGCATTGCAAAATTTCAGTAGTACCTTATTATTTGTCAGTCATCTTATACGTGCTCCCCTTCACCCTTTGTGCCCATGCCCCACCCCCATCCCCCTGGTAACCACTAATCTGTTCTCTTTGTCCATGTGTTTATCTTTCATGTATGAGTGGAATCATACAGAGTTTGTTTTTCTCTGTGTGGCTTATTTCACCTAACATAATACTCTCAAGGTCCATCCATGTTGTGAATGCAACGATTTTGTCATTTTTTTATTAGCCTAGGCTTTCTTAACCCTTTTTTGCCATATACTACTTTTCAGATATCATTTTTTATAAGAACATTATATATTGTAAATCACGTGGTACAAATCCTTTATATGAGTAAAATTTATGGTAAATTTATATATGCATGCATGCATTCTCAGAATGTTTTTATTGTCGTGTTTAGTGTATTAACATTTAATATAATTATTGATATACTTGGATTCATATTTGCCATTTGCTATATGTTTTCACTTGTCTCATTTTTACTGTTCCTCTGTTCCTTTCCTACCCTTCTTTTTTGTTATTTTTAGTATATCATTTTCATACTTAATTTATCATAATATATTTAATGTTGACTTCCAGTAAAATTTCAGAACCTCATGTCGGTACGGCTCTGTTTCCTCCTCGTCATCATATATACAACAGGGAAAAGTGCTCCTATCCTTGTCATAAACATTACAGCTATATATGTTATAAACCCAACAATATAGTCTTATAAGTTTTGTTTTAAACAGTCATATACATTGTAGAAAAATTAGAAGAAAAGTAATAATCTTTTACATTTGTCTGCATATTTCCAGTTCTCTTCATTCCTTCCTATGGATCTAAGTTACTGTCTAGTGTCATTTTCTCTTTAGCCAAAAGAAATTCCTGTAGTATTTCTTGCTCCACAGATCTGTGACAACAGATTCCCTCATTTTTTGGTTGTCAGGAAAAATATTTCACTTTAATATTTGAAAGATAGTTTCACTGGATATAGAATTCTTGATTGACAGGTTTTAATTCCTTTTCAATCTTTTGTTTTTTGAGACCATCTAGTGAATTTTTTTTAATTAAACCTCTGTACTTTTCAGCTTTAGAATTACTAGTAGTTTCTTTTTTGTTTCCATTTCTCTGAGATTACCTGTATACTCACTTACTTTTTGTATGTCTTATTTGAACATTTAAAAAAATTGTTTGAATGTATTTATAACAGCAGCTTTACAATCCTTTTTGCTAAATCCGTCATCTAGGCCCCAGTGGAGTCACTTTCTGTTGACTGCATTTTTTTCCCCGAGTATGGGTCACATTTGCATGTCTTGTACTTTTTTTGTTCCTTTGCGTACTTAGTAATTTTATTGAAAACTAGACATTGTAGATAATATGTGGAAACAGTACTGAATCCTGCCTTATTCTTGTGAGTGTTGCTTTTTGTTTCAGTGAGCAGCCAGCTCACCTGGGCTCATACTGAAAAGGTGAAGTCTGTCTCCTTCTTGGTGTGTAGCCGTTGCCATCCCTTCTTGCTGGTGTAGTCTGTTAAGCCTGTCTCCCCAGGGGCCGCCCCTCAGCCACAGTGAGCCTGTGGTTTGGGCAGAGGGCACTGGTGGCCGCCTCGAGCCAGGAAGGCTTCCACCTGTGCTGCCTGAGCTGTGTGCAGGCTGAGGACCTCACTCAGAGGCGCAGTGGTTTGTGAATCTCCCCAGACTTCCATTCTTGTGGGCTCCCTGGGGTCTCCTGTGTATGTATGTAATTTGTCATCTTGGCCTTTCTCAGGCTTTCTCATTTCCAGAATCTGGCTTTTAAACTTATTGCTGTTCTGCTCCTACCAGCAAAGCTGCAAATTTTTACTGCCTGAGCTGGGGCATGGGAGCACCTCCAGGCAAGAAGGCCATCAACTCAGTGTTGTTACCTGATGTAGCACTTTGTCATGAGTAAACACTGAGGTTGTGGACTGTGTTTGATTGTTTTCCATTGTCCTGAAATAGTGGTTATTAATAATTTTGTCCAGTTTTTGCCCTCTCACTACCATTACCAGGAGTCCTGAGAATGGTTTTAAATGCATAAAATAAAATACACAGGTTTACAAAGAAGCAGTTATCAACAGTTTTGAAACTGTGATCTGGTAATCTGTGTGCTTCTCCATGAACACACAAAATACCAAGGTTTGGTGACAGGCCAAATACCATGATTTTGAACAGTGATGAACATAAATGGGATCTCAGGATACATACAACTGTAATGTGATAGGAAGGACGTACTGGCGACAACTGTGACTCTTGCTTGCATTCATAATGGTAGGAAATGCTGGATTTTAGTTAGGGATTTATCATTTCCCCCGTCAAATTCACCGACTGCCTGAGTTTCATCCAAGGTGTTTGTGCAGCCCAGATGAAGCCCCTGCCTGGCTCTCTAGTTCTGTGGGGTGTGGGCCTGATGCCTCTGGAGGTGAAGATCTTGTGTTTGCTCCACTCCCTGTCCAGGAGCACACAGGCGACTGAGTGGGGTTTCTTCTCTGCTGCTGTAGCACTTTCTCTCTCCCTCTCCTGAGGTACTTACCCATGGCTTATAATTTAAGGTTTTAAAAATCAAACAGGAAGACTCTGAGTTTGTATACTGAGCTTACACATAGCACTCCTGTGGATTACTGAGCTTTCCAATACAATTTTAATCATAGACTAAACATTGAAAAGAGAAGTACCTAAAACCCAGGTTTTAACACATTATTTTAGCTTCTTAAGTACTGACCCTACATTGTCAGAAGATCTTTACGGTGCAGAGTTAAAATATCCTCTAAAGTATTTTACGTGGCTTTGTTGAGTTATGATTATAAAATGTTTGACTAAAAGTTAAAGACCTATGTAGCTGACTGGTAAGTTCGTGTGGTCTGTGGTGCTGGTGTACAACAGAAGAAAAATCTTCACTTGGTAAACCTTTTTTGTTTCAAATCCTTCTCTTTCAGGTCACAGCAGTTGCACAACAGAATCAAGGAGAGGTTCCTGAACCCCAAGATATGAAAGTAGCTGAGGTTCTCTTTGATGCTGCTGATGCAAATGCTATTGAGGAAGTAAACCTTGCTTATGAGAATGTTAAGGAAGTGGATGGGCTAGATGTTTCCAAGGAGGGCACAGAAGCTTGGGAGGCTGCGATGAAGAGGTACGACGAAAGGATTGACAGGGTGGAGACCCGGATCACTGCTCGCCTTCGAGATCAGCTGGGCACAGCCAAGAATGCTAACGAGATGTTTAGGATTTTCTCCAGGTTCAATGCACTGTTTGTCAGGCCTCACATCCGTGGGGCCATCCGCGAATACCAGACCCAGCTAATCCAGCGTGTGAAGGATGACATCGAGTCTCTTCACGACAAGTTCAAGGTCCAGTACCCACAAAGTCAGGCATGTAAGATGAGCCATGTGCGCGATCTGCCACCTGTGTCAGGATCTATCATCTGGGCGAAACAGATTGACAGACAGCTGACCGCCTACATGAAGCGTGTGGAGGACGTCCTGGGCAAGGGGTGGGAGAACCACGTGGAAGGGCAGAAGCTGAAGCAGGATGGAGACAGTTTCCGCATGAAACTCAACACTCAAGAAATATTTGATGACTGGGCAAGGAAGGTGCAGCAGCGGAACCTCGGCGTCTCGGGGCGCATTTTCACCATTGAAAGTACTCGGGTTCGGGGCCGAAGTGGAAATGTCCTTAAGCTAAAAGTTAACTTCCTTCCTGAGATTATCACGCTTTCAAAAGAAGTTCGAAACCTCAAGTGGCTTGGTTTCCGAGTCCCACTGGCAATTGTGAACAAGGCTCATCAAGCAAACCAGCTCTACCCATTTGCCATCTCCCTGATTGAAAGTGTCCGGACTTACGAACGAACCTGTGAAAAAGTGGAGGAGCGGAATACCATTTCTCTTCTGGTAGCTGGCTTGAAAAAGGAAGTGCAGGCCCTGATCGCAGAGGGCATTGCATTGGTGTGGGAATCCTACAAACTCGATCCCTATGTACAACGCTTAGCAGAGACTGTCTTCAACTTCCAAGAAAAGGTGTGCTTATAATTTAATCCTCCAGCATCTCAGGAGTAAACTAAATACAGTAATAGCCAACTCACTTAATTCTGCCGTAGACGGTGTGTGTGATTGACGCAGCATGAGGCTGTGTGAGCTGAGAGAGAAGGGGCCATTTTCCTCAGTGGGCTGTTTGATGATGTTAGGGCTTTAGGAAGGCTGTTAAATAACATCCCGAGTTCAGAAACCAGTGGAGAAGAAGGAGGACACAGGGTCTGACGAGAAAGGAGAGCTTTGTTACTGAGGAAGCTGCGTGGAGAACGGGCCTCTAGATCTGCAGCCGTGGTGTTTGATGTCGATCCACCCCAGACCTGGACTTCCTTCCCAGGCTGTGGTGCCGCTGCACAGTTGTAGGCCTCCTGGCCTGTGAGCAGACCAGAGTGTGTGCGTCTGTGCTCCAGCTGGCTCCTGAGGACGGAGAAGGCACTGAGCGGAGCGTGTTTATTTCCTGCTCCCAAACTTAGAATCAGAGGTCGCCCTTCCCGTGAGCAGGAGGGGGTAAAGGGGAGAAACTGACAGTTTCCATGCATTTCCCTTCCCTCTGTGAAGACATGGGAGTGGCGATAAGTCTTCTAACCCCAACAAATAAGATTAGCTATTTATGAAAGAACTGCTCTGCCTTGAACATTTGATAATCAATTAATAGGTGTTTTAAATATTAAATATACCTTCCTTTAGGTGGATGATCTGCTGATTATTGAAGAAAAAATAGACCTGGAAGTCCGCTCCTTAGAAACTTGTATGTATGACCATAAGACTTTCTCAGAGATCCTGAACAGAGTGCAGAAAGCCGTGGATGACTTAAACCTGCACTCCTACTCCAACTTGCCCATCTGGGTCCACAAGCTTGACATGGAGGTACGGGATGGGGTTGGTTATGGTGCTTTTCATTTTTCTGCTCTGGACATAGGGGTGGACTCTGTTTCGTAAGTTTACAGGCATGCCTCAAAGATATTGCAGGTTCTGTTCCAGACCACCAGCTAAAGTGAATATTGCAATAAAGCCAATGTCTCAATAAAGCAAGTCATACAAATTTTTTGGTTTTCCAGTGCATATGAAAGTTGCATTTATACTATACTGTAGTCTATTAAGTATACAGTAGCACTGTGTCTAAAAAAAACAACG
This sequence comes from Equus przewalskii, assembly GCF_037783145.1. Classification (NCBI taxonomy): domain Eukaryota; kingdom Metazoa; phylum Chordata; class Mammalia; order Perissodactyla; family Equidae; genus Equus; species Equus przewalskii. The sequence goes on from NC_091855.1 coordinate 43,195,066, forward strand.
TACATGGCTTAATTAAAAAACTAAGTGAGCAAATGCTGTTGGAAAAATGGTGCCAGTAGACTTGCTCAATGCAAGGTCACTACAAACCTTCAATTTGTTAAAAAAAAAAAAAAAAAAAGTCAATAGCTGTGAAGCACAGTACAACAAGGTATGCCTGTATTAGTTTGTCACGGAAAAGCGTTTTTCCATAGAAGTTATCAGTGATAGTCCGGTTTCCCCTCCAGAAATTTCGTTTAACTAACCGTGGAGCTGAACTGTGATATTAGCAGTGCTCGTGTTCGCTCCAAGTTGGAGGCAGGAAGCTGCGAGGGAGGAGAAAGAGCTCTCTATTTTCTGAATATTTGACAACCTGCTTGCTCTTTCCTGCTCTTCTTTTTTTTTTTTAAAGATTTTATTTTTTCCCCTTTTCTCCCCAAAGCCCCCCGGTACATAGTTGTGTATTCTTCGTTGTGGGTTCCTCTAGTTGTGGCATGTGGGATGCTGCCTCAGCGTGGTCTGACGAGCAGTGCCATGTCCGCGCCCAGGATTCGAACCAATGAAACACTGGGCCGCCTGCAGCAGAGCGCGCGAACTTAACCACTCGGCCACGGGGCCAGCCCCCTGCTCTTCTAATATAGGTTGTCATTCCTAGCCCTCCTCTCCAGGCATCCTTCTCTGACCACCCTGCCCCTCTCCACCACCCAATTTAAAAAGAAATACCCAGCAACACAATACCCCTTCTTTCTGGTGTAGAGGCCTTTGGCTCACTCCTGTAGAGGTGTGTGTTGGGGGGGGCGGGGCAAGTGTGTACGTGTGTGTTTGAAGCATACTTAGCACTCGATATGGCTTTCTCATTTGTGGACATCAGAGAGTACATCCGTGAAGAGGCTCAGGGAGGAGGATATTTTGTGACAGAGGTCACACAGTGGATGGCTGGTAGTTGGTCAATTCCAAAGCTGTTTGTGGGTCACAGGTTTTCTCTTCCTTTCTCTTTTAAAATGGATAAATAAGTTGCAGCGTATCCACACAATGGGACACTTAACAGAAAGTCGACAAATTCCACTCTCTGGAATCCACTGAAAATCCCAAGTTTTTCTCACACCTGCCCTTACAGCGTCCCCAGGGTGGTTGTGTGGCCCAAGGCAGACTCTTCACAAAGATGTACAGAGGTTCTATTTGTAGGAAATTTACTTGTCTCTTTCTAGATCAGAGAAAAGACTTTCTTCTTTACTTATTCTTAAAATGGTTTAATCTCCAAATAATAGTTTTCTAGTTTTATCTTTGAGGCTGCCAGGAAAATGCTTTTGTTTGTAAGTTTTCTATTATATTGAACAATATCAAGACCTTAAGTGCATCTGCTGCATTTGTGTTAATTTTCTTATCATAAGTGAAGAGGTTGGTGATTCAGTTAGCCCACAGCTGGAGAACACAGCCTAACAAATTCAAGTTATCTGAGGCTATGAGAAAGTGACAGGAGTGAAACTGAGAATAGAGTGAGATGCAGGGTTATAGTTAGTGACTCTTTATTTTTGACCTGAAACATCTATTTTCTGTTTAACGTCTCTGTGAGCTAACTTTTGGAACACTAGTCTTCGCCACTGCTTTCACTCTAGATTGAAAGAATATTGGGCGTTCGCCTCCAAGCTGGCCTGAGAGCTTGGACCCAGGTGCTTCTTGGACAAGCTGAAGATAAAGCAGAAGTTGACATGGACACGGATGCGCCACAAGTCAGTCACAAACCTGGTGGAGAGCCAAAGATCAAAGTGAGTATTTCCTAGGCTGGCAAGTAAAAGTAATTCTCCCCTTAAAAAGTGCCAACAACAAAGCCACTTCACGGTAGAGAAAGTGACAGACACCACCTTACCGAGGTGATCAAGGTCAGCATCATCAGTGATGGTATGTGTATGATGTGATGAGAAGCACACTTCACCTCTCTGGTCTTTCCCCCACCTCTGCCACCCTCATTGTAATCATGAGAAACAGACAAACCCAAACTGACAGTCATTCTACAAAACACAGAACCAGTACTCTTCTGAAGTGTCAAGCTCATGAGAGAAAGACAAAGAAAAACTGAGAAAATGTTACTGATTGGAAGGGATTAAGGAGATGTGGCAATTGATGTCCTGGATTAGATCCTGGGAAATCTAATGTCTGTATTTAGTTAATAGCATTGTCCCAGTGTTAATTTTTTTGTTTTGATAATTGCACCATGTTAGATGTTAATGTTAGAGGAAGCTGGTGAAGTGTATATGGAAACTTTGCATACTTTATTTGTAATTCTCCTATAAATCTAAAATAATTTCAAAAACAGGAGCTTTTTAAAAATGAAAGATAAATTTTAGGAAAAAACCTACACTGGAAAAACAAGTCTCTGCTTACTGAACAAATGTGTAAGAAATGATCTCAAGCACCGAATATAATCTAGAAATAAAAGTTAGGACTGTTACACTAAGATGTGACTATTTTCGTAAAAATCTAAATGGAAGACTGCAGTAGTACAGTGGGCAATACATTGGACAGCAGTCTTTGTCTCCAAGCCACCTATTTCCCATCTGTGTGAAGGAGGGGTGAACTGGAGCCTAACAGGCTTTCTAGAAGACTCGGTAATTCTGTTCATTCAAACTCTGCAAATAGGTCCTGTGTCCTGACATGGGCAGTGATTGTCAAGGTGTCCACCTTACAGTATCATTAAGCCGTGCGTATGTCTTATGTAGTTCACAGTACTTGTGTGATATTTATCAATAAAAAAGTCTCACAAAACAGAAGCCTGAGGGAACTGTGCAAGTGAAAACTTTGTGCTAGGAGAAACAACTCGCTTTTTCTGTTTCTACCCAGACTTTATCTTTTCATTTTTTTCTCTTAAAGCTTGAAAAATGTTTTCACTTTTGAGTATTTCAGATATTATCCCCAGAGCAAACTTTTTAGAGACTGAGATGCAGAAAAGTGAGTGAGTGGTCTGTGTTGACACAGTTCTGTGGTGGAGACTGAGTTGGAGATCCTGGGTAGCTTTAAGCACCGGCAGGTGGCACAGACTTCGCTCAGCTTGTAAACCTACATCAGTGTGGCTTATGTCTGCCAGCCACCGCCAGCCTTGTGTCACTCGTCTCTCAGGCCTCAAGGTCATCACATCAAGAGATCATCGTGCACATCAAATCACTGGGGCTTCGCTGCACACCTGTTGTGTGTTTCACACGCAGGCGCAGGGGACCCAGGAGGAACCTAGGCAATGTGTGCCCCCTGACTTCTTACAGTCCTTTGGGGAGGGCCACAGACCACCAACATGAATTAGCAGAAGAGCAGGTCTAGAAATAAAGTCACCGACCTTGTGGTTCAGACTGAATTAGTTTAGTAATTTAGAAAAGTGTCATATATCCAAGCTATTTGTTCGAAATAGATTGCTGAGTAATAGATGAAATCTCTCTTATGCAGAATGTCGTTCATGAGCTAAGAATAACCAATCAGGTCATCTATCTGAATCCACCAATTGAAGAGTGCAGGTACAAGCTGTATCAGGAGATGTTTGCCTGGAAGATGGTTGTGCTGTCTCTCCCCAGAATCCAGAGTCAGAGGTACCAGGTGAGCCTTCCCGGGACTTGCAGCATGGCCTTCTGACCAGGGCTGCCCTAGGCTGTGGGACCCCACCTTTCCACCCTGTCTCTTTAAACAAGCTTGCGACGAGTCTTTTCAAACTCCAGGCTGCAGGCTCAGCATTCTGACGGAAAGCTAGAGGAAGCTTGGGTGACCTCACATTTGTTTCCAAGAGTTGCTTTTCCAAATAGTTGTGTTTGCAGCTTTGGTCACAGTAGTCTCTTAGAAATTCCCTCTGTGAACTTCTTCGGGAATTTTAATTCCTGTCGCTTTTTTCCCCTTGCTTTTTATTATGAAAATTTGCAAACACACACAACAGTAGAGAGAGTCTCATGAGCTCACAGCATCCAACTTTATTTGTCAACATGCGGCCAATTTTGTTCAATTTCTGTTCCCTTCCCCGCCTCCACCACCAGATTATTTTAAAGCAAATCTCAGATATAATGTACTTTTATTAATGTGCTTCTGTGGACCATTTAGTCCCTGGCCACTAGGCAGTATTACTGCCAAACAGGGCCAGTGGTTTTCAAGTAAACATTTCTGCAAACTCTTTTATAACAGGCTCTTCTAGAAAGTAGTGGTCCTGTTAGGAAGTATCTCTGTTTTCTTAACTCGGAACATAAACTCAGTTCTTTTCAGATTTTTTCGAGGTAGCTGCTGCCCATAGACTTGCTTAGCCAAAAACTTGGCAACGTCCAACTAATCAGAACCGATCTGTGCATACTGGTTCCTGCCCCTCAGGGAGTCTGTGTGCAGTCTTTAGGATGTTTCTTATCCTATCTCTCCTGCTTTTAACCAGCTGTGTTTCTGTTTGCCTTGTTCTCTTGTTCATCTCCAAATTTGAAAAACTAAAGGCCAGCCCCTCTTGTGCACAGCATCCCGTGCCCTCTTATTTTGTTGTTCAGTAATTCTCCCCTCTCTTCTGAGTATTCCTGTCGGAAAGTAAATTTGACTCCTGTCCCCCTCCAGCCATCTTATTTTTCTGCTCCTCTTGGTGCAAACCTGGAGGAGTTGTGTGCACGGCTGCTCCAGGGCCCCTCCCCGCCAGGCATGTGCCCACCACTCTAGCCGCGTTGTCTGCCCACCGTCATCGGGGCTTCCCCCTGCTGTTGTGGGCTCTCAGCCCTTGAGAATGTTCGCTGCAGGATTTGAGAGGGGTGTGCACTCCTGCCTCCTGGATATACTTCTTTTGCTTGGCTCTCCTGGTTTTCCTGCCCCTCACTGGTCAGTCTCCTTTGTCGGTTCCTCTTTTGTGCTCCCTCTCCCCAGCCTCTAAATGTTTGGTGTTTACTCAGCCATGCACTCTCTCAATGTCTTGTCCAGTCTGTCACCTTTAAATACCAGCTATTTGCTGACAACTCTCTGTTCGTATCTCCAGCCTGACCTTTATCATGAACTCCAGACCTCTCTATCCAACTCCCTCATTGGCATCTCCACGTGACTGTCTGATACACGTGTCAAACTGAACGTGTCTCGCCAATCTCCCTCCCTCAGATTTGCTCCTTCCCCTGTCTTTCCTGTCCTGTCCTTCAGCCCACTCAGGCCAAAAATCATGGCATATCCTTGACTCCGTTGTTTTTATCTTTAAAATTAATCCAATCTGTTTCTTACTACGTTGATCACTACCACCCTTGTCCAAAGGTACCATCATCTCTCACTTTGATTGTTAAAATTCTCTCCTCACTGGTCTCTCTGCGTCTGCCCTTGTTCCTTAAGATCTGTTTTCAACACCGCAGCCAGAGTATGTCTTAAACTGTATGTTGATCCTGACACTGCTCTTTTTAGAGCCCCTTAATGGTTTCCCATCTCACTCAGCGTGAAAGCCCACGTCCCACAGTGGCTTGCTGGGCCCCACGGGATGTGCTGCTTGTGGCCCCTCTGACTTCAGCTCCTGCTTCTCCCTTACTGCCTCTGCTCTGGCCACACTGGATTCTTGCTCTCCTCAGACATGCCCGGCATACTCTTGCCTCTGGGCCTTTGCGCTACGGATCTCTGTTCTTGGAATCCCTGATAGCTGATATTCACATGGCTCCCTCTTTCCCCTTCTTCTGGTCTCTGCTCAAATGTCACCTCCTCAGTGAGGCTTTCCCTGACCTCCCCATTTAAAATGCAGCCTCCTCCCACCCACTCCTCCCTAGTATTCCATAGGAGTTTTCTCCATAGTACTTTTTATCATCGTACATTTTGTATATTTAGCATTTTCCTTAATTGTCTCTCTCCTCCCATAGAATGTAAGTCTGTATGAGCAGATTTTTTGTCTTTTTGGTACCTACAAAGGTGCCTGGCGCACAGTAGGCACTCAAATCGTTGAGACGAATGAATGACTGTGTCATTGGTTCCATCATCCACATTGGTGTAAATGCTTGGTCGTGGTGCTCTCACGTCCTGTTAGACATGGCCTTCAGTCTTCCCCTCTAGAGGAGACTCAGATCTCTGAGGGCTCCGCTCTGCAGCATCGTGCCCTCTACTCCTTGGGCTCCATGCGCTCTTTGACTGTTTTTGCATTGTGCCATTAGTGACACCACACTTTGCAGCTTGTGATTGATCTGATATTCCTTTTATTGGTTTGATGAGTTAAACAGAAGTAGGCTTCTGGTTACTTGTGGCCGGGGTAAGTGGATGTTATCCCTTAAATGCCATTTTTATCGTGCGCTCTTCTTTCAGTTCATTTAATTCAGGGAAAGGTGACTCTGAGGTTAACATTTTTGTCCACACTACTTGGATTCCCTTCCGGCTTCGTTTGATAGGTGGGCGTACATTACGAGTTGACTGAAGAGGAGAAGTTCTATCGGAATGCTCTAACGCGGATGCCGGATGGCCCTGTTGCCCTGGAGGAGTCCTATTCTGCAGTCATGGGCATTGTCACTGAAGTCGAGCAGTATGTCAAAGTGAGAAGCTCCTGATTTCATTCAAATCTGTCAGGTGGTCTACTTGAGACACTTATGAGTATGAGATATGGTGAATATGGAGCTAAAAGCTCTTGACTATATGTAATACGATTCACTAGGTAACATTTGTTTATTTTAAAGCGAAGAGTGAATAGTAGGACAGATCATCTGGGATATTAACTATCATTTTAGAGAACAGTACATTTTATTCTTTTTTGATATGAAAATTCTGAGAATTTGAAGTGAGAATTTTTCTAATGGTGATGAGAGAACATGAACCTTTTTAAGAGAATATGAAAATATGTATTAATTTTCTACAAAAGACCAAACTGTATTATTTAACTCCGTTTTTTTTGTATGCAGGTTTGGCTTCAGTATCAGTGCTTATGGGATATGCAAGCTGAAAACATCTACAACAGACTTGGGGAAGATCTCAACAAATGGCAAGCTCTCTTGGTTCAGATAAGGAAGGCCAGGGGGACTTTTGACAATGCGGAAACCAAGAAAGAGTTTGGACCAGTGGTTATAGATTATGGCAAGGTGAGTTCTGCTGTCTTATTGAAAGGCGTCAAGGTGACAGTAAAGGCAGCATCTCTGTTTGACTAACGTGAAGTTGAAGCGTAGACACTCCAGCATGCAAGGACTGATGATCTGTCATGCTCGTTCATCTGCAGGTACAATCTAAGGTGAACTTGAAGTATGACTCCTGGCATAAGGAGGTTCTCAGCAAATTTGGGCAAATGCTCGGATCCAACATGACAGAATTCCATTCCCAGATCTCAAAGGTGAGGAGGCAGGATTCTGCCAGCATAACCAGTCTACTGCTAAACCTTGGCTCTGTGTTAAAATTCTGTGCTCTCTCTCAACAGTCTCGGCAGGAGTTGGAGCAGCACTCAGTGGACACGGCCAGCACCTCCGATGCGGTGACCTTCATCACGTATGTGCAGTCCTTGAAACGGAAGATCAAGCAGTTTGAAAAACAAGTTGAGGTGAGCTCTGTGAATAGGTAAAATTCCACCGTCAACCCTGTCGGCACTGGATCTCAGGTACAGGCCATAGATCATCTAATCGTACCCACGTGCTGCGCTCGTTAAAGTGCATCCTGGGAATCTGCATTTTAAAAGGCTCTGCAGGTGATTCTTAGGCACATCAAGGTTTGAGAACCACTGCTTTTTGTCCTTTAGAATTTTTACTTTAGTTGTTGAGCTTCAAGTCATAAACCTGAATTTCCTTTCTATAATTTGGAATGAGGGTGTGAAGCACAACTCCAGGGTGCATAGACCCTGTTCAGGGCCACCTGGATGTAGCCAAGCACAGTAAGTGGACTAGCCGTGGCGTGCTCTTGGACGTGCTGCCCTCTGACCATGGTCTCTCAGGATGGAAAGTTTCTGGAGAAGAGCAAATGTATTGATATTGTTCTGTAGCCACAGAGTGTCTTCTCTTTTGTGGGAATCTGTCAATAGTTTCTATTACTGTTATAGAAGAATAAAGTCAATTTATTTTTTAACTCTCAAAGCTCTACCGCAATGGTCAGCGCTTGCTGGAAAAGCAGAGGTTCCAGTTCCCGCCTTCCTGGCTTTATATTGACAACATCGAGGGAGAATGGGGGGCCTTCAATGACATCATGCGGCGGAAGGACTCAGCCATTCAGCAGCAGGTAGCAAACCTGCAAATGAAGATCGTGCAGGAGGACCGGGCTGTGGAAAGCCGCACCACTGACCTGCTGACAGACTGGGAGAAAACCAAGCCTGTCACGGTGAGTCACCCCACTGTGTGCCAGAAGTTTCTTCTAAACCAACGGTGTAGTTTGGTGTCTTGCCTTTCACATGTAAAAGGCCCTGCTATGGCTTAACTTTCCAAGAAAGAAGACTTTTCCTTGTGATTAAAACAGCAGTATTTCAGATAGTGTATTTAAAACCTTGAAAGCTAACTTGGACCTTTTACCCAGAACCCCTTATGACAATCAAAATTTAGTCAGGAGATGGTTTTAAAAATTAGTTTTTCTCGGTGCAGCCCGGTGGCATAGTGGTTAAGGTCAGTGTGCTCTGCTTTGGCGGCCCGTGTTTGCAGATTTGGATCCCAGGCACGGGCCTGCACTGCTCATCAAGCTGTGCTGTGGCAGCGTCCCACATATAAAATAGAGCAAGATTGGCACAGATGTTAAGCTCAGGGCTGGTCTTCCTCAAGCGGAAAGAGGAGGATTGGCAACAGGTGTTAGCTCAGGACCAAATCTTCCTCATACACACACACGCAAAAACAAAGTTTTTCTCCTAAGTTATCCCCTTACATAAATGTAGTCAAAAATCAGAACTTAATTTCTCATGGACGCAGGAAGCCTCACACTGTGCCTGCTGCTCTGTGCTGTGGGGAGGCAGGCTCTGCCATCATCACTACAGTTACTAAGCCTTGCTGTGCCCAGGACCTGCCACAGCCAGTCCTTTTGGTTCATCCAAGTATTTATCAAGCACTGAGTGTATTCTAGGCAGCGAGATACAGCAGTGAACAGAGAGGACAGGACCCCCTACCCTCGTGGAGTTACACTCCATAATAAAAGATGAACGAGGAAAATGTGTATTTTGAATCAGATGTGATATATGCCATGAAGAAGAGTCAGGAGGGCCAGATGGAAGAGGAGTGTTAGTGGTGTATGGCTGTGTCAGGGAAAGCCTTGCAGGGAAGGTGACGTTGAAGTGGAGACCTGAAGGAGGGGGCTGGCGGGTCATGCAGGTGGCGAGAGGGAGTGTTCAAGCAGAGGGGATAGTGAGTGCAAGGCTCAAGCAAGTTGCTAACAGCATACTTGGTTTAGTGCATGGAATTCAAATCTTATATATTGAGACTTACATATAAACATAGACAAAAGAAAAAGGGGAAGGATGTTAAAATAGTCTGAATGTTAATCTGGTTTCCTATTTAGGGGTGTAGGTTTTCCACACCAGGCCCTGTTGCAGATTTAGCCTCCCACGATCGAATGATCAGGGCTCCGTCATGCCCTCAGCACTGTCTGTGCTACGGAACCCAAAGGTTTTACTTTGTGTTTGATTTTGGTTTTAGGCCCCTGTTGTAAGAAGGTCTCGCTTTGACTAATGTCTGTACCGTGGGTTATGCAGAATGCTAGCTCTAGCAGGGGTGTGGGTACTGATTAATAAGCAGGACTCTGATTACCAAAATTTGAATATCTCTCATTGCCTCGCCTTGCTGTTAATGTGTTCTAGTTAAAATTTTAATTGCTATTTTGCTTTTGTAGAAAACTGTGAGATTTTGTATAGTCATTATCTGAAGTTATTAAAATGGAAAGGAAGTATGTAAACAGTAGTGTTAATGCTGACACAGAGGCCACTTCCAGTGAAAATTGTGCTTCATTTCTTATTCTTCTCTCAGTAACTGATGTAACAACTGTGTACATTAGGGAGGGCATGGCTGGCAGCCCTCAGAGCCTTGTCTGCTCAGATCAGGAGTGTCCCACTCCAGGCCTAGGTCCGTCCTGACTCTTCTCTTCCCATCTCCCAAGGCATTTAGTGAGACAATACTGAATCAAAGGGTGCTCCATCTTTCTTACATATATTTTTTATCATGTCAAAATGTGGAAGTGAAAGTTCTGTTCAGTAATATATATATGTACATCTTGTTAGATGTTTACGAATGTTGACGTGTTTGAGGAATCACACATTTGCAGAAGCCTGGCAGGCTTCCTCCCCCATTTTAGAGCCAAAGTGCTCATCTCTCCCGAGACCTGACACTGCAACTCTCTGCACTTTGCCTGCTTTCAGGGCAACCTTCGCCCAGAGGAGGCGCTTCAGGCCCTCACCATATATGAAGGGAAGTTTGGCAGGCTGAAGGATGACCGGGAGAAGTGTGCCAAGGCCAAGGAGGCGCTGGAATTGACAGACACGGGCCTTCTGAGCGGCAGTGAAGAGCGGGTCCAGGTATGCACTGCTCAAGCTGAGGGGGTAGGGATGCAGCTCCTCGTCCTGACTCTGCCTTTGACCTGGGCCATCTCAAGGACCCTGCCAGATGGAGATGATTTCTATTTCCAAAGTTTAACTACTTTGCTACTCTTAATCACAGGTGGCTTTAGAAGAATTACAGGACCTCAAAGGCGTTTGGTCAGAACTTTCTAAGGTCTGGGAGCAAATTGATCAGATGAAGGAGCAACCATGGGTTTCAGTACAGCCTCGGAAGGTATGTCTAGTTAAAATATATGTTTCTGTGTATCTTCATGTATTAAGGGTTATAGACTTAGAAACTTGGCAAATAAGGAAAAAAGTTTATTGTGAGTTCACAAAATGTCACCTAATGTCCTGCATGTCATTTTACATTATTCATCCAGACTAATGTAAAATTTCCTCTAAAACCATTTTTAAAAATATTTTGCCATTTAAAGGAATGTTGGCAAACAGTATCATCTTGTGTTTCTCTTGACAGCTTCGACAAAATTTAGATGGCCTCTTGAACCAGCTGAAAAACTTTCCTGCTCGATTACGGCAGTATGCATCCTACGAGTTTGTGCAGAGGCTGCTGAAAGGCTACCTGAAGGTGGGTGACTCGGTCTGCAGTTGGGGAAGGCCGTTTGAGACACAGCTGCACAGGGTGACTTTGCTTCTCTCCACAGATCAACATGCTGGTGATCGAGTTGAAATCCGAAGCACTTAAAGATCGCCACTGGAAACAGCTGATGAAAAGGCTTCATGTCAATTGGGTTGTTTCTGAGCTAACCCTTGGCCAAATCTGGGACGTTGACTTGCAGAAAAATGAAGCTATTGTCAAGGATGTGCTGCTTGTGGCACAAGGGGAGATGGCTTTGGAAGAATTTTTGAAGCAGGTAACTAATCGGACTGACAACCACCTTTATGTCATGTTTCAGGCTATGACACATCTGACCGTGTGAAAACACAGCCTCATCTGTGGTCCTTTTTGTCCCCATAACACTTAGTCACTTGTACAGCTGGTGAATGCCCACGTATTGATAACATGTCTCTTTCTGGTTTCAATTCAGATAAGAGAAGTATGGAATACTTATGAGCTAGACTTGGTTAACTATCAGAACAAGTGTCGCTTGATCCGTGGCTGGGATGACCTCTTCAACAAGGTCAAAGAGCACATCAACAGCGTCTCCGCCATGAAGCTCTCTCCATACTACAAGGTACTGTTGCTGGGGACCCTCCCTCCCTGACCAGAGCGTTCTCCTGCACCTTCGCTGTAAGAATACCTTTTCACTAATAGTTACCAGGTGCCTGTTTTTTAAAATCTGAGTTAAATAACTTGATGGGATCTTAATCTGCATTTTTATTGAGTTTTGGCATATCTGTGAGTGAAAAGTTCAGCAGTTGGGCTCTTTCTTCAATCTACTCATTAGGTGTTTGAGGAGGATGCCCTGAGCTGGGAAGACAAACTGAATCGGATCATGGCTCTCTTTGACGTGTGGATCGATGTGCAGAGGCGGTGGGTCTACCTGGAAGGCATCTTTACGGGCAGTGCGGATATCAAGCACCTGCTGCCAGTGGAAACCCAGCGGTTCCAGAGGTATGACCTCTAGCCAGGGAGCTAAAGAGCTGAAGATTAGATGTGGTCGGTAAGCACTCTTTACACAAACGCTAACGTTTGTCTTCACTTGATTGTAGTATCAGCACGGAGTTTCTGGCTCTAATGAAGAAAGTATCCAAGTCTCCCCTTGTTATGGATGTTCTGAACATCCAGGGGGTGCAGAGGTCTCTGGAGAGACTGGCAGACCTGCTAGGAAAGATCCAAAAAGCACTGGGAGAATACCTGGAGAGAGAGCGGTCATCCTTCCCCAGGTGAGGGAGTTGTGAGATAGCTGATTTGCGCTGCAGTGGAGTTCGGTCTCAGCTGTGCTGTCCTCCAGTCCTCCTCTCCCCTTCTGGGCTGTGTGTTGGTCACTTGTGACATCAAAGGTTTTGTTACCAATAGTCCATTTAATGAACACTGTTTCCCTTTCATGCATTAATTCTTAATTATAGCAAACAATCCTTAATTTTTTACTGTAAATGACTTTATTAAACCTCATTTAAATTATCATCCACCCTCCCAGGCAGTTTGCATCTCTTAAATATTTAGCTCTGATTATTTTCTAAGTGGCATCTCTTCTTTTCTGAATGATTTGCTTAGTGTGACTCAAACAGGTTTTTTAAAAAAGGAATTCATGAAGTAAGGTTAATGATGTGAAATTCATTGAATTCCTCTTCAGTGTCTTGTTAGATAGGTGTGTATCTTTTGCTGAGGGCTGAAAGAAATGTGAATATAATCTGTGTTCAGGCTGGAGATTTCCACCACCTTGTGCATCCATTTTCCCTTCTACAATTTGAGGTTTTGCATTGATTCACCTTATTTGTGTGCATAGAACATTTTAGCAACTTGAGTGCTACTTTAATTTTAGGTTCTATTTTGTGGGTGATGAAGATTTGCTTGAAATCATTGGAAACAGCAAGAATGTAGCTAAGTTACAGAAACATTTCAAGAAAATGTTTGCTGGAGTTTCAAGCATCATCTTAAATGAGGATAACTCTGTTGTCTTGGGCATTTCATCCCGTGAAGGAGAAGAGGTAGTTGAATTTACGTTTGTCACTTAGAAAACTTCTCTCCCCTTTTTGCACATCTTAATTCTTAAATTTTATTTATTTCAGGTTATGTTTAAAACTCCTGTGTCAATTACTGAACATCCAAAAATCAATGAGTGGCTCACACTGGTAGAAAAGGAGATGAGAGTCACGCTGGCTAAACTTCTTGCTGAGTCTGTTACAGAAGTGGAGATTTTTGGTAAAGCAACTTCAATTGACCCAAATACCTACATCACTTGGATTGATAAATATCAGGTAATGTAGAGTAAAAACGAGACAGTCTAAAAATGAATGCACAGGCTGATCTCTACAATGATCCTTTTGGATCCTGTGTCTTATATCTTTCAGGCCCAGCTTGTGGTTTTGTCAGCCCAGATAGCCTGGTCTGAAAATGTGGAAACAGCTCTGAGCAGCATCGGTGGAAGCGGTGACGCTGCGCCCTTGCACTCTGTGCTGAGCAATGTGGAGGTCACACTCAACGTTTTGGCTGACTCGGTCCTCATGGAGCAGCCCCCACTCCGACGACGGAAGCTGGAACACTTGGTTAGTCCCGTGTTCCACTCATTCTTCACTAGTTAGGCTCTTCTGCCTTCACCTCAAGCAGTTAAATCATGCTTCAAAAATATTCTAATTGGTGTTAGGGGGAAAAGAAGATGGCAGATTGATTTACTCTGGGGTGGGTATTGGCTCTCTGTCGCTGTTGAAAGATAATCTTGGTGGAACACAGGAGTTACATATACATCATCCTGGTAAAAATGAAATGCTAAGCCTGCATCGGGGTCTTTCACTCTTTCTTATCATCTTCTTCCCAAAGAGGCAGCTAAGGTGGTGTAGGCAGGCCTGGCTGTGCTCTGCATGGCTCTGAGGCAGTGTCACTTGTTCCTGGGCTTTGCGCCCTGGTGTGTGGGAGATGGACTGTTAGGATGGAGACAACTCTTCTCCCATCACGTTTTGTGCCAGTTGCAGTTTACTTAAAGTGAAAGTTTTTACTTTTGTTTGTTATTTCTTCTGTTTTTGCTGCAGCTCTTGATTCTGTTTAATTGTGTTAGATGAATAACATTTCTAAAAGTTTTTTGAAATTTGCATTTTGGAGTGCTTTCTAAAAGCCACTGTAACTGGATCTAGAACCTCAGTTTAAGTCTACCAGATAATCCCCACACCTAGAGAATGCACTGTATTATTTGAGTTGAGGATAAACTCTTAAAGTGACTCTTTTTTCAGATTACAGAGTTAGTTCACCAGAGAGATGTTACCAGGTCCTTGATCAAAAGCAAGATCGACAACGCCAAATCTTTCGAATGGCTCAGCCAGATGCGATTTTACTTTGACCCTAAGCAAACTGATGTGTTACAGCAGTTGTCAATTCAAATGGCAAATGCCAAATTTAACTATGGCTTTGAGTACCTGGGTGTTCAGGATAAGCTGGTCCAGACCCCTCTCACCGACCGCTGTTACTTGACGATGACTCAAGCCTTGGAGGCTAGACTGGGGGGGTCCCCATTTGGTAAGTCACTCTACAAACCTGGACAGGTGGAGTCAGAGAGTAAACAAAGTTTGAAAAACTAAGTGGCGGGGCTGGCCCCATGGCCAAGTGGTTAAGTTCAAGTGCTCTGCTTTGGTGGCCCAGGGTTTTGCCGGTTCAGATCCTGGGCATGGACCTAGCGCCACTCAAGCCATGCTGAGGCGGCATCCCGCATAGCAGAGCCAGAGCACCTACAGCTAGAACATACAACTATGTACTGGGGGGCTGTGGGGAGAAGGGAAAAAAAATTAAGTGAATGATTTAAATATATTTCTTAATTACATTACTACTACATTCTAGAAACTTTAAAATTGTTTGCATTTATTACGTCTGCTTTGATTTTTTTAGATGAAATGCTTTTTGCCTTTCTCTTAAAGCTAAAGATGTGTTTCTAATCGAGTAATGACTCAAGTACTCGGTTACTTTTCTTCAAATCCTAGGGCCTGCTGGGACTGGGAAGACCGAGTCTGTCAAAGCTCTTGGCCATCAGCTTGGACGCTTTGTTTTAGTTTTCAACTGTGATGAGACCTTTGACTTCCAGGTGAGAAGCTTTGCAGGATCCACCTAAAATCTAATGGTCTGAGAGGGTCAGGTGGGGAAGACCATGCTTGCACCTCTCTCAAAGCTGTTTGCCTGCTCGCTCAGTGGGGTTCCTGTGGCCTTCTGAGACCCTCAGGGACGGGTGTTATTTTAAACTGTTTGAGGTTTCCAGCATAGGTGCTTTGACGTTGACTTGAGCTTCATGTTTTCAAAGTTAACACTTGAGCGTAACATCATTTTTTTTAGAGAGTAATATCTTGAAATGGTTAGTTCCTGTGTCTGGGAATAAATAACTGTTATAGAAAAAGTTTTTTTAATCAACAAAAAGTAATAGAATAAAAATGACAGCTTTGTCATTAGGATTTCATTGGCACAGGAAGGAAAAGTATGATGCATCTGTACACTGGTAATCACTATTGCTTGTGACATCATTTGCGTGTAGGCACTAGGCCCCTCACGTCACGTGTGAATCTCATTTCACCTTCATAACCACCTTGGGAGAGAGATGGTATCATTCCCACTTCAAAGATAAAGAGACGTGGGTTTCAAGATGTGATTTGCCCGAGGTCAGACCTATCGCCTGAGCCGGCACTTGATCCCTGTCAAGCGAACACTGAGGCAGGTAGTCTTTAGCTTCTTTCTTTCTTTCGTTTCAGGCGATGGGGCGAATCTTCGTGGGGCTTTGCCAAGTGGGTGCGTGGGGCTGCTTTGACGAGTTCAACCGCCTGGAGGAGCGGATGCTCTCAGCTGTGTCGCAGCAGGTGCAGTGCATTCAGGAAGCGCTACGAGAGCATTCCAACCCCAACTATGATAAGAGTAAGACTTGTCTTTTTCTTTAAAAGAGCCAGCCTTCCTAGCCCCTTGTTTGGCCAGAGTAGAGTATTCTTCCATGGAGCTTTGGGAATGAGCCCTCTGTCATGACAGCGGTACCTGTTCTGAGAGGTTCCGAGGGCTGCTTCCCCTGCCTTCTCCACACAAAGCCCAGGCGTGTGAGGTGGAGGCAGGGTGGGGTGCCGGGGGAAGTAAACACATCCATATTGGATAGTTTATGTGCGGTTTAATTCATAATGTTTGTTTTTATGCCATAGTGATAGTAACTTGTCTCACCAAACAATCTGCCAGACTTCCTAAGTAGAACAAAAGGAGCCTTAGAGAAAGCAATACCTGTGTGCTCGATGTTGTCTTATGGAGTGAACACACTTTCTCCCTAAGTGGTTCAGAGTTGCAGGGGGGTTTGTTTTGGGGTGGTCCTAGGAAAGGGTAATTCTCATGATCTAAGCCAATCAGTTGTGTCACAACACTCATTTTTATTTATGCAGCTCTTGTGGGACTGCATTTCTTTTCTCGCGCTGAGCCTGTGACACACAATATTGCACAATAGAACAGTGGGCTTCCTGCCTCTGGTGACGTGGTCTGTTTCATGTTCAGATGGCTTTCATGTAGGTGAGGTGTATGAAAATGGGCCTCCCCGGGCAGATGGGGACACGTGCGTGGTGAGTGCCTGCAGAAAGGCCAGAGAGCGGCTCCCCTCAGGTCGTGGGCTTACAAGATTAGTGGGGAAAGGGGTGCTTTGTAATTTTAGAGAGATTTTAGAATGGTTTTTGAGCATGATGAGTCTTAACACCGTCATCCGGTTTTCAGCCTCTGCCCCCATTACTTGTGAGCTGCTAAACAAGCAAGTCAAGGTGAGCCCAGACATGGCCATCTTCATCACCATGAACCCTGGCTACGCAGGCAGGTCGAACCTTCCAGACAACTTGAAGAAGCTGTTCCGGAGCTTGGCTATGACCAAGCCCGACCGGCAGCTGATTGCACAGGTCATGCTGTACTCACAGGGCTTCCGCACTGCCGAAGTTCTTGCCAACAAAATTGTCCCATTCTTTAAGTGAGTAATTAGAGTTATTCATAATCATGTTTCTAGTGTATGTTAAACGTGCCATTTAAAGTTTATCTGCAATCACGGCGCAGCTTTCCAAGTGTCCATCTCTGATTTCTTGACACATGCTGTTGTTTAAAGTATACTGTTTTTTAAAAAAAACTTTTTCTTTTCTAGATTATGTGATGAGCAGCTCTCTTCTCAAAGCCATTATGACTTTGGTCTTCGAGCTCTGAAGAGTGTATTGGTAAGCGCAGGTAACGTGAAGAGGGAGAGAATTCAGAAGATAAAGAGGGAGAAAGAAGAACGAGGTGAAGCAGTTGATGAAGGAGAAATTGCAGAAAATCTACCTGAACAAGAGGTTTGTATAGATGTTTTTAACTCACTCAAACCTTAAACACTATTTAAATTTACCTTTTTGACATATAAGTCACGACTTGGGAGTTCATTGCGATTCACATGTACTGGGATGAGTAGAAGAGGCTATATTTACATAGTAAATTGAGTGAGTGAATGTTGGAAAGTGTGAATTACGCTGTTTGTTCACTTAACAGTCACAGATCACATACAGCAGTAAATGTGCGAGCTGGGCTCCCTGTACCTCGGCGCTCAGTCCTTTTTTCCCCATGTAGATTCTGATACAGAGCGTCTGTGAGACAATGGTGCCAAAGCTGGTGGCAGAAGACATCCCGCTGCTCTTCAGTCTCTTGTCAGATGTGTTCCCTGGAGTCCAGTATCACCGGGGTGAAATGACAGCTCTTCGAGAAGAGCTGAAGAAAGTGTGCCAGGAAATGTATCTGACATATGGAGATGGAGAAGAAGTTGGTGGAACATGGGTTGAAAAGGTACCTTGGATTGTTCTGTAGCCTGGCACCCTCACAGACTCCACTGGCTACAGTGTGCAGTAATAATGGCGGTGGGCCACCTGGGTGAACCACGTTTGATAGAAGTCTTTCCATGAAGACCAGGGTGGCCCATCATCTGGTTTGTGTTTTGCCCCAAGGCCTATTTGGATTTTTTCTTAACTTAAATGTAGAAATAGCAAAACTTACCTGAACATTTCACTGATGTGGTATAGTTCATTCTCTGAAAATGCTAACTAAAGGCAGGATTATAATGGAAAATGTTTATACCAGTAAAAGTTCTATTTGCAAAACTTGTCTAGTACCATAGATTAACAACATAAATCTGCTAATTGGTACAAGATTTAAGTTCTATACTGGCTTCTTTTTGTTCCTTTGTCTGTGAGATTCGTTTAAGTAAAAGTTATGATGTATGTGAGTGGCGTGTCCTGAGCCTGAGGTGCTGTAACTGGATTAAACAAATGGCTCTTCCATGTGGTCGCTTCTCTCCTTGGAGGGGATCTTACCTGTCTTACTTGAGGCAGCTTGGTAAGCACCTCCTGTTCCTCTGGCTCCCAGCCTTCCAGAATTACCAGAACACTTCACAGTTCAGTTAAAACCTTTCTTGAAATATTATTGTAGATATGGGCCATGTCTCTCTGGTTAAAAAATTCCAGCACTTGCCTTTACCAGTTCCTCGGACACGATTTTTGCTTGTTGACGTGAGAAGTGGTTGGAGAGCCTTCCCCGACCCTTCTCTCAGTGGTTATGATGTCGTCTTTTTGGCCCTGCAGGTTCTCCAGCTCTATCAGATCACCCAGATCAACCACGGCCTGATGATGGTGGGGCCCTCGGGAAGTGGGAAGAGCATGGCCTGGCGTGTTCTTCTCAAGGCTTTGGAGAGACTCGAGGGTGTGGAAGGTGTGGCCCATATCATTGACCCCAAGGCCATCAGCAAAGACCATCTCTACGGAACCCTGGACCCCAACACCAGGGAATGGACAGATGGGCTGTTCACACATGTTCTGAGAAAGTAAGTTCACTTTGTTCAGTGTTTATGCTCCAGTGAACATGGGACCTAGCTACTCTGTCCTTGGAACAACAGTATATGTTATTTTTGTGACTAAAGTCTGAAGAAATTTAAAAGTCACTTGAGAAACTGTTGTAGGGTAAGCATTTTTAATCTGAAAATCTTGAGTTAGTCAACAGCTGTTTCAAAATCCTTCCAAACCAGGATCATAGACAACGTGAGAGGCGAGCTGCAAAAGCGCCAGTGGATTGTCTTTGACGGCGATGTGGATCCCGAGTGGGTTGAGAACTTGAACTCGGTGCTGGATGACAACAAGCTCCTAACTCTGCCAAACGGAGAGCGTCTCAGCCTTCCCCCCAATGTAAGTAGCCTTTTTTCTGTGTCGTGGATTAATATTCTGTTCTAACTGAAATTTGTGTGCTAGTGAAGTACAGCTCTGGAGATGAGGTTCCAGGTTCCAAAGAGCAGCAATCAGTTGTGTAAATAATTTTCAAAGTTACAGTCTCTATGTACTAGATTTTTTCCACTCCCATGGTTAGTGAGAAATATTTTCACGGGACTTATTAATAACTTTCCACTATGTATTAGATATTAAGCACACTCCATAATTCTCCACCCTCCCACAACCCCGTAAGGTAGGATTGTAGTTAGGATTTCTGCAGTTATTATACATCTGGGAAGTGGCAGGATGAGGAATTTAGATATGGAAGTTTCAAGGCTGTCCCTTGGAAATGAGCATTTGGTACAGGTCCTGCACACACCACCTGACAGATCAGGATGTGTGGGCAGGCCTGGCATGGATTTGCATTCATACTTTGACCCAGCATTTTTGGAGTGCCATCATGTGCCGGACCCTGTTCTAGATGCTGAAGACACAGCAGTGAACAGAGTAGACAAAACCCTTGCCCTCCTGGGGCTTACAGTCTGATGTGAAAGACAGACACAAGATAAATGGTGATAGTGCTAAGGGGAAAATGAGCTGGAAGAGAGCGGTCGATGTTGGTGAGAGGTGGAGGTTGCACTGTCAAAGGGTGCCATGAGGCTTCATTGAGAAGGTGGTGGTTTTAGTAGAGATTGGGCGGGGGCGGGTGAGGGGGAACAAGTCCTCTGGGCCTCAGAGCATTCTAGGCAGAGGGTCAGATAGCAGGAGGGGCAGTCTGAGTGTACCTGGTGTGTGCGAGGAGAGCAGGGAGCATTTGGCAGACGTGGAGAGAACTAGGAGAGAAAAGTCAGGGTGAGACTAGGGAGGAAATGGGGTTCCAAATCAGGGCAGGCCTGGGGCTCATTGTGAGGCCTGGAGCTAGACCCTGGGCAAGTTGGGAGCCATGGGAGAGTCTGGATCAAGGGTGACATAACCTGTTTGTTTACAAAGATCCCTCTGGCTGCTGTTTGGAGGGTCGTTGAAGAGGGCAGGTGGGAGTAAGGGGACCGTTTGTGCGCTGTGGCACCCCAGCCTTGGGCGCGGGTTGGATGAGTTGGTGGCAGTGGAGCCGCTGAGAAGTAGCTGAGTTGTAGTGTAATGTAAAGCTTGTGCTAATGGACTAGAGATGAGTATGAGAGAAAGGAGGAGTCGAGTATGCCTCCAAGGCTTTTGGCCTGAGCAGCTGGCCAAATCACAGAGGGTCAGCATTGGTGGTCATCATCACTTCAGAAACCAGCCATGGCACTTAGTGCCCGTCTGAAAATTTGTGCTCACTCAGACTTGTGTCTTGATTCGACTTGTGAGGTTCTTCCTTGTAGCTCATGTCCATTAGAGTCTAGCTTGTCAGAAAGAGGTTGATCTTGTGAGGCATGTTAGCACCGAGGTTAAGGCCCTGGAATCAGTCCATCTGCTTGAAATCTCAGCCCGACCATTTACTAAATGGCACTGGAACTTGGGCAAGGTACCCAACCCCGTCTGTAAAATGCAGACACTGCATGCCTGCCTCTAGGGGTGGTGTGAGGATTGAGTGGGTTCAAGCATGAGAGCACAGCCCCAGCACCTGGGCCAGGATAAGCGCCAGGTGCGTGTTCACTGCTGACATCCCCTTCAATGGAGCTGTTGCTTCCGTTCCACCGAGAGCTGTTCTCGTAGTCTCACCTGCTCCTCTCCCCACCACACCCATTTTTCCTGCCAAAATTCTTGTAGAGAGAGATTGGTGGGTGTTGCAGAGTGATGCAAACTGAAGATATTTTTACTTTTAAAATAAGTGCAGGAAAGTTAGATTTAAATAGTCCTTTCAATGTTTATACAGGTATAAGTAGAAGAATGTTAATATCCAGGTTTCTGCCAAACCTACTTCATTAAATCTGCTTGATGTTTTCTTTTAAGGTGCGAATAATGTTTGAAGTGCAAGACTTGAAATATGCTACCCTGGCCACGGTGTCGCGCTGTGGCATGGTCTGGTTCAGTGAGGATGTGCTGAGCACAGACATGATCTTCAACAACTTCCTGGCCAGGCTGCGCAGCATCCCCCTGGACGAGGGGGAGGACGAGGCCCAGCGTCGGCGCAAGGGCAAAGAGGACGAGGGGGAAGAAGCTGCTTCCCCAATGCTGCAGGTACGAAGGCCATGGCCACTCCACTGAGTGGGGCCGCAGATCAGCATCAGAGGATACTGGGGCGTTCACACGCAGTGAGTGTCTGGAAGCCGTGTTCACAGACAGTCACTCCTCATCTCTCCAGTCGTGCACTCGCTAGAGGTTTGCGTAATCGCTGTTGTCTTAGACCAGCTTCTAAGGAAGCTGGGCACTTGCAGCTGCCAAAGTTAAGGCCTGCATGGTAAAATTTAAAGAATTCTTTCGGTTGTCTTGCCTTTCTCTGCAAATTGATGAAAGACTGCCCTCCATTTCAGTGGTGAAAACCAGTGATCCCAGGAAGCGTGATTTTTGAGAACCACCAGGATGGAGAAAAAGAATTAGTCATTGAAGCTTTCACCCTTCATTTTTTCAATCCACAGAATTATTTCTCGGCGGTCGTGTGACCCTCTCCTGGGCCTAGATTAGCATAGATGAAAACTTCGGGGCTTTTTGAAATGATAATTAAGCATCGACTCCCTCTTGTAGATCCAAAGGGATGCAGCAACAATCATGCAGCCGTACTTCACGTCCAACGGCCTGGTCACCAAGGCCCTGGAGCACGCCTTCAAGCTGGAGCACATCATGGACCTGACCCGTCTCCGCTGCCTGGGCTCGCTCTTCTCCATGCTGCACCAGGCCTGCCGGAACGTGGCCCAGTACAACGCCAACCACCCCGACTTCCCCATGCAGATCGAGCAGCTGGAGCGCTACATTCAGGTCAGGAAGCACCTGCGTAGCAGGGAACTGGAGCTTACTGAGGGGCCGGTCCATGGATAGCCTTGGGGTCCATGAACCTCCCGAAATGATATGCCCACTTGGGTGTGTGCTCTTCCCTGGGAAGAGCGTCAGGTCTTCTTGAGGGGCTGGGAAAGGTGCAGACAGCATCTGTGATCCAACAATGATAGGAACCACTTTCTTTAAGATTATTGATGCTGTAAATGTCTTTGTTTTATTGTTGAAATTTTATAAAAAAGATTTTATTTCCTTTTGATAGCGGTATCTGGTTTATGCCATTCTCTGGTCCTTGTCTGGAGACAGTCGGCTGAAAATGAGAGCAGAGCTGGGTGAATACATCAGAAGAATCACGACAGTGCCATTGCCTGCTGCACCCAACATACCTATTATTGACTATGAGGTAAGTGCACAGAGGTCGCAGCCTCCCTTCTTGATTCTTGCCATGTTGGTTCAGGTCATCCTGCTACAACCTCACCAGAGACTGTCACTTAATCTTTCCATTTCATAGAAGGATTTTGTCCTTTTAGTTTTATACAGGATAAGGAATGCAGATTAACCTGAAAGCTCTGATTTGTATCTCAGTGGGGACACATATGGGTCCCAGCATGACTTGTGCCCCATCTCCATGTGTAGGTGTCCATCAGTGGAGAGTGGTCACCTTGGCAGGCCAAGGTGCCTCAGATTGAAGTGGAGACACACAAGGTGGCCGCCCCTGACGTCGTCGTGCCAACTCTGGACACGGTCCGGCATGAAGCCCTCTTGTACACCTGGCTGGCTGAGCATAAGCCACTGGTCTTGTGTGGCCCTCCCGGGTCCGGCAAGACCATGACACTCTTCAGCGCCCTCCGGGCCTTGCCTGACATGGAGGTAAAGAGGCCGGGCAGTGGGCTGCAGGCCTTTGGGTGTTCGAAGACGGGATTGGTCCTACCATACTTCATTTGTTTCTTCTCTAAAGGTTGTGGGTCTTAACTTCTCGAGTGCTACCACCCCGGAGCTCCTGCTGAAGACTTTTGATCACTATTGCGAGTACAGACGCACACCCAATGGGGTCGTTTTGGCTCCTGTTCAACTTGGAAAGTGGCTGGTATTGTTCTGTGATGAAATCAACTTGCCAGACATGGATAAATATGGGACACAGAGGGTCATATCCTTCATCAGACAGGTTTGTTTATAGCCACAAGCCCCCCCCTCACCCCTTAGCATTTCTTGTTCTCATTTTGCTCCTGACATCTTACGCTCCTGCTTTCCCTCAGATGGTGGAGCATGGAGGTTTTTACCGTACCTCAGATCAGACCTGGGTGAAGCTGGAGAGAATCCAGTTTGTCGGGGCTTGTAATCCACCCACTGACCCTGGAAGAAAGCCCCTCTCTCACAGGTAACACCAGCTCTGTAGACTTTACGGGCCTCACTCACCAGTGCCAGAATCGCTTTAAACATAGCACAACAAAATCTGATTTTAATTTTAAAGGGTTAACAAAATACTGTTTATCATAGGGTTTCTCCTAGGTTCCTTGGACTGTGCTGTAATACTAGGGAACACACTTAAAAATCACAGCATTGAGGGCCGGCCCCCTGGCTTGGTGATTAAGTTCAACACACTCCACGTTAGCAGCCCAGGTTCAATTCCTGGACAGGGAACTACACCACTTGTTGGTGGCCGTGCTGTGGCGGTGACCCACATACAAAATAGAGGAAGATTGACACATATGTTAGCTCAGGGCGAATCTGCCTTAGCAAAAAAAGTAATAAATTAAAAATAAACTTTAAAAAGTGGTTGTAAAAGCATTGGCTTGTTGGGTATTAGTGAACTGCCCCTGTCTGTAGGGGCAAGATGAAGCTGAAATAAGCCTGAATTGTTTTCCCACTTTTGCTTGATCCTATCTCAAGTTTTTTACATGTGCTGTTACCTGTCTGACTCAAGCCTGAGCAGTTTGTGTGTGATCTCAGTTAACTGAAGTGTGAAGACTGTGTGGGTGGATTAGGAAGCAACCTTGGGTCTGGGCCCAGGACAGGGTGGCTCGCCACTCGGCACACTGCTCCTAACCTGGAGCCGCTGAGCTGGGCTGTCTTTGCCCAGGTTCTTGCGTCACGTGCCAGTCGTGTATGTGGATTACCCAGGACCCGCCTCCCTGACGCAGATTTACGGCACCTTCAATCGGGCCATGCTGAGGCTCATTCCATCGCTGCGCACATACGCAGAGCCGCTCACTGCTGCCATGGTGGAGTTCTATACCATGTCTCAGGTACGTGGCGTCTCTCCGCTCCTCTGGTAATTGAAGAACTCTGTTAAAAGATTGAGCTTTAGGGGCCGGCCCTGTGGCCGAGTGGGTAAGTTTGTACGTTCCGCTTCAGCAGCCCAGGGTTCTGCTGGTTCGGATCCTAGCTGTGGACATGGCATCGGTCATCAGGCCATGCTGAGGTGGCGTCCCACAAAGCACAATCAGAGGCATTCACAACTAGAATATACAGCTATGTACTGGGGGTTTTGGGGAGAAGAAGAAAACGGAAAAAAAGGAAAAGATTGAGCTTTATTCAGAGACTCTTCCCAAAGTCTGTCATCAAATTGTCATTCTACCTGGGTGCTGCGACTGTGACAATTTTCATGTTGGTCTTCCTGTCCTGTCTGTACACATTACATATGTTAACTTCCTTTATGAAATTGGGACTGTGCTGCGCAGTTTCCAAAAGGAGATGTACACTTTTAACAATACGAACGTGTGTGTGTGTAATTCTTCTTCTCCAGCATTTGTAGTGACTGTGTGTTGCCAAACTGCTCTCGGGGGCTAGACCAGTGACACTCCCACCAGCAGTGGCTCTTTCCCCATCCCCTCATGAGCATTTGTAAATATTTCTTTAAAGGATCTTTGCCCACTGGATGGACGGAAGTGGTTCTCATGGTTTTGATTTGCATCTCTGGGAAGCCTTCCCTCATTACCCCTTTAACAAGATGTGATGTGAGGGAATTGCCAAGTTTCCGTTGATAAATGTCTTACTCATAGTGCCTTATGAGGGCTTACCTGTTACATGTTGCAAATATCTTTCCTGGCATTTAATTTGCTTTTAACTTTGTCTAATTGCATTTTTTTCTACAGAATTTTTCGTGTCATCAAATGTAAATCTTTTTCTTTAATTGCTTCTGGTTTTGAAATCATGTTTAGGAAGGCTTTCCCCTCAACTTAGGAATTAGATTTTTTAAAGTATTTTCAAAATAATTTTTTGTAGTTTCATTGTTTTTTCACATTTAAATCTTTAAATATAATTAATTTCAACATAAAGCGAGCAACTTGGATGTTTGTTCTGGACAGTTGTCCAGTTTTTCCAGCATTGTTTACTAATTCATCCTTAAATAGTCCAGCGTCTGGAGTTTTCATTTTTAATATAAAAACACTCTACAACATTTGACCTTTTAACCACTTTTCATGTCTTAAGATTATTTACATGTAACTTGCATTTTTCTGAATCCCACAGGAGAGATTCACTCAGGACACACAACCCCACTATATTTACTCACCCCGTGAAATGACTAGGTGGGTGCGGGGCATCTTTGAGGCGCTGAGACCTCTGGAGACTCTACCTGTGGAAGGCCTCATTCGGATTTGGGCACATGAAGCCCTCCGTCTCTTCCAAGACAGGTAAAACCAAGGATCCAGTTAGCTTCATGCTCCGCGACTTTTGAATTCTTACAACCCTCCCACTATAGTCTGTGCGAGGCTGGCCCCCCCAGGTTTGAGCCAGGCTGTGCTGGTGATGGAAGGGACCAGAGGCAGTGAGGCCAGCCTTGCATCTGGGAATTGATCACAGCCACCCCCTAATACGATGGGGTCTCAGTGTGCTGTGACCGCCCACCACTGGTTCTTTGTGACCATGGCAAGTGCTTTAGTTAGCCTCTTTAACTGTGGAGTGGGCACCACGCGAGGTTGATAACCTTGCCTGTGCACGTAGTTCACTGGTGAACTAAAATGCCTTCTAATACCTCCCTCATGTGTGCTTACCATAACCAGCGGTCCTCTTCCTTACCCTCGGTCTTCATTCTCCTCACATTATTTGCAGTTGTATCTCTGGGACTTTGGTTGTCTGTTTTACCTGTTGGCCACTGGTATCAAGTCTTACCTTGTAAGTTTTGAGTTTTTCTAGTTAAGTAACCAGGACTTAAGGGAAAGAATTACTAACGGCTGTAGAGATCAGCATTGATCGCTGAAGATTTGGTTTGAGTGACAGTGAGTCTCACAATAAAAAGTTGACTCTTTATGTTTCAGAGAATCTTGAAGATTATTGACCCTTTTCTTGCATTCTTTATAGTTCAGTATAATCTTTATTTTGTAGTAAATTCATAGTCTTCCTAGCCCCTGCCCTGTCATTTTTTCTTTCTCTTATATTTTTAATTTTATGCATTTTAACACCACGGTTCTTCATAGTCTTTTAGACTGAGGTTGGTGAGAAAAAGTTAAATTTGTGTTGCTTTAACTCTAAACTTCTAATAAACAATGAATCTTAATTGATTTACCATATACTTCAGCACCACAATTTCCTGTTGCAAAATATTTGGGGAAATGTCCTGCCCGTGAACCTGGTTACTCAGAGAGAGCAAGAGGGGCCCCAGAGCAGGACTCTGGTGGCAGGGTGGTCCTGTCCCCCGCCTCCCCGCCCCGGGGGCTATCTCCAGAGGACACGGTCCCAGTAGGACCAGCCCCTCTGGCCGCTCGTAGGCTCCGTGGTAGGGAGTTGGTAGCAGGCAGTTAGTCATTACTCGCCTGGGAGAACCCAAGGCAGATGGTTCCCTCCAGACCAAGAAGTCCTTAAAGCGTTTGGCAGTTCTACCTCTGGACCAGTTATTCCTGCCCCCAGGAAGCTTTTCTATCTATGCTCTCAGGGAGTCGGGGAACATTGCATCATGGTAGGTCACTGTGTTTCACACCGGGATCCTTGGAGTTCAGGGGTTCCACAGAGCCGCCTGACAAAGGGCCAGTGAAGGAGGTGAGCTGACCGGGGCAGAGTGAGGACCATGTTAGCTCTGGCAGCACTCTTTCTCTCTCTTGTATTGTGGTTCTGCCACCTTAAAATTGTAGTCTTTTTGTTATGTGAGCTACCTTCACTCTCCCTTTTTTAATTTAAAAAAAAATTGAGCTACAATGTAGTTTTCACAGATTTCCCAAAATACCAGAGATAAAATTTTGTTTAGGTTCACATGTAGCAGTAGCAGTTGTGCTTTTAAATTCTGACTGACTGCCATAACTTCGTGGCATGCCTTCACTCGCCCTCACCTGGTCTCCTACGAAGTATCCATCCATTCAGCATCTCCGAGGCCCCCACAGCCGGAAGGACGGTTGCCGTCTCTCCTGCTTGCTTTGCAGTTTTCTTCCTGAGCCCTGTGACTCCAGAGCCGCACAGTGCGGGTCCTTATTTCTGTTCCCTTAATTCCGCCATGATATTGGGAACATTTCTACTAAGCAAGCTTAGACACTAGAGTCAAATTTTCATTTTTTAAATCAAAGTAATTAGTTTTCAGAGGAATTTTTTTAAATTTACTGGTGCCATAGTTCTGAGGGTTTTTATGTTTAATATCAAAATTTCAGATTGCTTAAGCCATCTCGAGGTCAGATTCTTAGGTTCTTCTGTTTGTAGAAAATGAAAATTTCTGATAAAGACTAACTCCAGCCCTTGGAGTAGCCCACAACATCCATGGAACCTGGTGTTTTCTCGCCACAGCCTCTGTGTAAACTCCGATACATACATGCTCTTTTTCCAACAGGCTTGTGGAAGATGAGGAGAGGCGCTGGACTGATGAAAACATCGACATGGTTGCTTTGAAGCACTTCCCTAACATAGACAAAGAGAAGGCGATGAGCCGGCCCATCCTGTATAGCAACTGGTTGTCGAAGGTAACGAGTTTATCTCGTTGTAGAAATGCTTCCCTTTTTTTATCCTTTTAGTTAGAATTATCTTCAAATTGAAAATATCTTTGTCTTGAAGTGCACTGTAAATGAAGCTATGGTTATAGGCATGATGCCCTACATATTTGCAGCCATTGATAATTTAGGGTGGAAAATCCCAGGAGTGTGGGTGTCACCTGTGTGTTTCTTTCTCCCATAAAATGGTTCCTATGAGAGCAATGGATTTCCAACCAGCAGAACATGTGGCTTCAGTGTTTGCAGTGAAAGATGTCCTTCCTTCATTTTTGCTTTCCTTTCCTCACTAAAAACAGGGCGGTTATGAATAATTTGTGTGAAAATGCTTCATTTACTAAAATACTAAACAAAGTTGACATTTCCAGAGTAGCTGTGAGTTGTTCTTTTCTTGGAAAAACAGAGTAGGACATTTTGGTAAGTTGCCGTCTCACTGTGCGTTCGTTCAGTTTCGCGCTTCTGATGCAGGAGCTCGGTTCAGTGGGAGGAAGGCCGAGGGGAGTGGCCCATCGGGGAGAGGTCTGCGGTGCGGCTGACCCTTGTGTTGGGCCTCACAGTGGTGTGTATGCCTTCGTCAGGAAGGCATTTCAGAAGGCCGTGCCGGGCAGAGGGCCTGACAGAGGCCAGAAATAGCAAAGTAGGTTTGTTCAGTGTTGCTAGAATTTTCTATTTATTCCTAGACTCTAGATACCAGTCCTTTTTCGTTTGTAAGCAATATCTTCTCCTAGTGACTTGTGTTTTTAACTCTCTATAATTTGAAGAATGAACATTCTTAACAATGTATCATTTAAACCCTTAATCCATCTGTAATTAAATGTATATATGGAGTGAGCTACGGGTCCATTTTTAGGGTTTTTTTCCTGTGGACGTCCATTCTCTCGGCACTGTTTATTGGCTAGCCCTTTACTCTGCAGTGTCATCCTGCATACAAGGGTCTATCTTGGAGCTCTCTCCTGTTCCATTGATCTGTTTGTTGCTTCCTGCGCTAAAACCACGTGGTCCTGATTACAGTATATAGGTCTATCTGACACGTAGGCCCTCACACCTGGTTCTTCCTTAGGGGGCTCTTCACCATTCTTGGCCCTTTCATCTTCCAAATGAAATTTAGAATTGGCATGTCAACTCGCACCAACCAACCACCACCATCCACCACTGAGATAGTGACTGGGATCACATTGACTCTAGATGTCAATTTGGATGAAACTGGCATTTTGACAGTAGCGTGTTTTTCTCTCCATGATTCTGGGATATGTCTTCATTTATTTAGGTCTTCTGTGATGTCTTTCAGTGAAGTTCAATTTTCTCTTTAAAGATTTTCCATGTCTTTAGGTCCAGTCCTAGTTAACTTATATTTTTGTTGCTGTGTTGTAAATGATATCTTCTTTTACTGCATTTTTTAACAGTTTCTTAGTATATGGAAATATAATTGACTTTGGTGTAGTAACTAAGATGATTTCTTCTTAGTAATTTGGGTCTTACCTTTTTCTACAGGATTACATCCCAGTAGACCAAGAAGAGTTAAGAGATTACGTCAAAGCTAGGCTGAAAGTCTTCTACGAAGAAGAACTTGATGTTCCTCTGGTCCTGTTTAATGAAGTGTTAGACCACGTGCTCAGGATTGACCGGTGGGCTTTCTGTTGTTACAGCCTCAGCACTCGCCTAAGCCGCACTTGATTTAGTGTCAGGGGGCATCATGCCAGGCCTCGTGCTGTTCCCTTGACTGACCTCCCCCACCTCCTCCTCAGCCTTCTCTGCCAAACAACTCCCCTCCTCTTCTCTCTCAGTCCAGCTTCACTGTCCTAAACTGTCCTCTACGTAGAACTTCATTCTGCTCCTCCTAGCACTTTACTCCTGCCATGGTTACAGCCCTTTCAACCTCCTTCTAGAATTGGGTCTGTCTCCCTCATGTCGTCTGAGTGTCTGGAGGACAGGACCATGTCTTACTGATCTTTGCATCACCGCTGGACCTGGCAAATAACAATTGCTCAACAGATGTTTAATTTACAAATTCAAGTTAAAACACATTCAAAATGTTTAGATAACATCCTAAAAAACTTTAGGACGTGAGCTTCAAAAGGGGAATGGAGCATAAAAGTCTTAAAATTTATCCTTTATGTTAATGTTTCAGAATATTCCGTCAGCCTCAAGGCCACCTGCTTCTGATTGGTGTCAGTGGAGCGGGGAAAACCACCCTGTCCCGCTTTGTGGCCTGGATGAACGGTTTGAGTGTGTACCAGATTAAGGTGGGTCTGCTCGTAGCCTCTTCATCCCGGCTGCGGAGTCTTGATTCACGCACATAGCTCCTTGAAAGAGAATGGGCCTAACCTGCCGACTGCTTCTC
The DNA here is from genome assembly GCF_037783145.1 of Equus przewalskii. Classification (NCBI taxonomy): domain Eukaryota; kingdom Metazoa; phylum Chordata; class Mammalia; order Perissodactyla; family Equidae; genus Equus; species Equus przewalskii. The sequence goes on from NC_091855.1 coordinate 43,225,439, forward strand.
TAGGTCCATAGAAAGTACACAGGGGAAGACTTTGATGAAGATCTGCGGACAGTCTTGAGACGTTCTGGCTGTAAAAATGAAAAGATAGCCTTTATAATGGATGAGTCCAATGTGTTAGATTCTGGCTTCCTAGAGCGAATGAATACCCTTCTGGCCAATGGAGAGGTAATTAAGTGACGCATCGTGTTGTGTTGCATGTTACTTGGTGTCGTGTTACGAGGACCAATCAGTGATAGTGCTGTTTTATTTCCTAGGTTCCAGGTCTCTTCGAAGGAGATGAATATGCCACCTTGATGACCCAGTGTAAAGAGGGGGCCCAGAAGGAGGGCTTGATGCTGGACTCACATGAGGAGCTGTACAAATGGTTCACCAGCCAGGTCATCCGCAACCTCCACGTGGTCTTTACCATGAACCCATCCTCAGAGGGACTTAAGGACCGTGCAGCCACTTCCCCAGCACTTTTCAACAGGTACACTGGTGATTGCTCAGCGCTGGGTGAGAACGCTCGGTTTGCTTCTAAATGCCAAACCCAGCTCTTGGTAGCTGTTGTGATTTATGGGCATCTTTCCCAGGTGTGTGTTGAATTGGTTTGGGGACTGGTCCACTGAAGCACTGTATCAAGTTGGCAAAGAATTCACAAGTAAAATGGACCTGGAGAAGCCGAATTACATTGTGCCTGACTATATGCCCGTTGTGTATGACAAGCTGCCGCAGCCCCCATCACATCGGGAAGCTATTGTGAATAGCTGTGTGTTTGTTCACCAGACTCTTCACCAGGTGGGTTCAGTTTGAGATCATAGAAAAAGCAAAACTAACTGTCATCCTAATGCAAAGCTAAACTGACGTAACGACAGACTCTCAGGTACTTCACACTTAACACTAACCATCAGCTGCAAAAGAGATCGCTGGTTCTCACCTGTTTTCTGACCTCTTATGACACCTCATCCTTCTTGTCATGGGCTACGCCTTCTGGAGTCATCTAACCCTTTTACTGCCCCATGATCCCACCTCTGTGAAGTGTTCTTTGCTTTTCTCTTCTCACTGCCATTGTGTGTCCAGGCCCTTATTCTCTTCTCTAGACCAGGGCCTAGCACACTTTTTCTGTAAAGGGCCAGCTAGTAAATGTTTCAGGCTTTGTGGGCCAGACGGGTCTCTGGCACAACTAGTCAGCTCTGCTCTTGCAGCACAGAAGCCTCCGTAGTCAATACATAAATGAGTGAGTGTGCCTCTGTACCACTAAAGCTTCACTCTCGGACACATGCAGTGGAAGGATTTGACCTGTTGGCCCCAGTTTGCTGACCCTTGCTTCAGACTCTAATAGAAGAGTCCAATCAGCTCCCATCTGAAAAGCTGTGTAAGAACCACCCTGAGCTCGCAGGCGTTCTGTCTTGTGGGTGCCCTTCCACCCCACCACACTGTAGGCCACTGCCGTTGCCTCCATGGTGTGACCCAACTCTGGCTTCCTCTGCTGCTTTAGCTATCTCCCTTTAGCCTGAAGGGACCAGAGCAGCTTGCTGCCTCGCCCCTCTCGCTGGTGCCATCTCTAACTTTGGTATCCATTGAAAATAAGCGGAAGCGTGTAGAGGAGGCATAACTAACATTTCACAGGAATCTCCAGTCCGTGGAGCCTTTTCCTGGTGTGCGCCTCTGAGCTTCCCATAGTCACCTTCCTCATCTTACAGAAGTTTGAGGAGAAAGTTTAGAGGTTTAAGGAGCTTCCTGAGATCTCGTTAGAGGCTAAATGAAGACCCCAACTCAAGTGTTGTGACTCCTGAGGAGTGGGTCCGCCAGCATGTCACACTGCAGTCCAACAGGCAGCAGTTAGAGGGTTTTTTGAGGTTAAATCACAGAGAGCGTCCTGAAGAGTGAGAGGATGTAACTTTGGTTTCTAAAAGGCTAACGCTCGGCTAGCAAAGCGAGGAGGCAGGACGATGGCCATCACACCTCGCCACTACCTGGACTTCATCAATCATTACGCCAACCTGTTCCACGAGAAGCGGAGCGAGCTGGAGGAGCAGCAGATGCATTTGAACGTCGGACTCAGAAAAATCAAAGAAACAGTCGACCAGGTACATCACAGGTGTAAGCTTTGTTTCTGGAAGTGGATGGAGTGAGGACCCCTCGTAGATAATTTGTACATGTTTCTATTTTCCTAACGTTGTTTTTCTTCTTTAGGTGGAAGAGCTGCGACGTGACTTGAGGATAAAGAGCCAAGAGCTGGAGGTAAAAAATGCAGCAGCCAATGACAAGCTGAAAAAGATGGTGAAAGACCAACAGGAGGCCGAAAAGAAAAAGGTACTACTTTTTATTTCTGGAGCTGTGGGCTGTGTGGGCTGGGCATTTTCAGTCTAACGAGGAGAGCAGGAAGTTTAGCCTGAGATGGGTTTTAGGGTTTAACATGTTAGTGGTGAGGTGTGAGTGTGTGTGTTTGGGCTAGGGTGGGGGCTGTTGTTTGAGGATTTGGTGAGCAAATTAACCAATGCTTAACCCATAGCTAAGCCATCCTTCCTCTCTAGGTCATGAGCCAAGAAATTCAGGAGCAGCTGCATAAGCAGCAGGAAGTAATTGCAGACAAACAAATGAGCGTCAAAGAAGATCTTGACAAGGTGGAGCCTGCTGTCATTGAGGCCCAGAATGGTATGGAAATACTGTCAGAGGTCCGGCTTTCTAGAAAGGATGCTCTCCCTCCATATTACTGTGGAGTTTAGGCACTGAACCTGGGCTTCCCTCGAAGGTTCCAGTTGTATACATGTCCAAAAGCATGACAGGCATACCTCATTTATTCCGCTTCACAGATGTAGTCATGTGTTGCTTAAGAACAGGGGATACGTTCTGAGAAATGCGTCATTCGTTCATATCATCAGTGTGTGAGCTTACACAAACCTACATGGTACAGCCTACACCTAGGCTGTGTGCCTTGTAAGACCACTATCAGATGTGCTGTCCATTGTTGACCGAAACGTCGTTATGTGGCCCATGACTGTATTGCATTTTTCATACATTGAAGGTTTGTGGCGACCCTGCGTCAAGCAAGTCTGTTGGAGCCAATTTTCCAGTAACATTTGCTCACTTCAATTCTCTGTGTCACATTTTCAATGACATAATATTTCAGTTTTTCATTATTATATTTGTTATGGTGATCTGTGATCAGTGATCTTTGATGTTACTGTTGTAATTGTTTTGGGGTGCCACAAACTAGGCTCATATAAGACAATGAATTTAATTGATAAATGTTGTGTTCTGACTGCTCCACCAACCAGCCATTCTCCCATCTCTCTCCCGTTCCTTGGGCTTCTCTATTCCCTGAGACACAACAGTGTTGAAATTAGGCCAATCGGTAACCCTACAGTGGCCTCTAAGGGTTCAAGTGAAAGGAAGAATCACACTCTAAAGAGTCTCTCACTTTAAATCAAAAGGTAGAAGTGATTAGGCTTAGTGAGGAAGGCATGTCAAAAGCCAGGATAGGCCCAGAACGAGGCCTCTTGTGCCAAACAGTCAGCCAAGTTGTGAATGCAAAGGAAAAGGTCTTGAAGAAAGTTAAAAGTGCTACTCCCATGAACACATGACTGATAAGAAAGAGCCTTATTGCTGATATGGAGAAAGTTTTAGTGGTCTAGATAGAAGATCAGACCACCACAACATTCCCTTAAGCCTAAGCCCGAGCAAGGCTCTAACCCTCCTCAATTCTGTGAAGGTCCCCAGAACATGAGTGCAAGGTGAGGCAGCAAGGGCTGATGGAGAAGCTGCAGCACATTATCCAGAAGATCTAGCTGAGATAATTAATGAACATGGGCTGCACTAAATGGCAGATTTTCAGTGTAGATAAAACAGCCTTATGTGGAAGAAGATTTCATCTAGGACTTTCATAGCTAGAGAGGAGAAGTCAGTCCCTGGTTTCAAAGCTTCAAAGGATGGGCTGACTCTCGTCAGGGGCTAACGCAGCTGGTGACTTTAAGTTGAAGCCAGTGCTCATTTACCATTCCGAGAATCTTAGGGCCCTTAAGCATTATGCTAAGTCTACTCTATTTCAGTTGGCGTCTTTCACGTAATTAAGAGCAGCCCTGACCCTGTGCTCCGTACCTGCCCGTCAGCACCTGGCTTGCTCTGACAACCTGATTGTGTGTAGCTTTCACGTGGCACCACGGGATGAATGAAATGCATCATCCGAGCTATAGAGTTTCATTAGAGTAGGATTTAGATCAGAGTTTAATTTAGCTCTCACTTGCTGAGTAATTACTTAAAAAGTGTTTTAATAAAAGTTCAGGCTGGAAAACTGCATTTCAGCTTGTGGAAGGCATTGGCCACTTTGTCTAGAGCTGTTAATTCCACATCTTCTACAGCCAGCCTGACAACTTCTCAATTGTGACAGATAGAAAATGCCTTGGTTTAAATCGTATAAAAGAAATGCACAATTAAATGTTTTTAAAATTTTTAATCCTTATGGAGGTAAAGGAATTAGTGAGGATTCCTGAGGCCTTTTTAAAGGTAATAGCATGCTTTTTGTGGGGTGCTGCAGTTTGGGCTGAGTACAATACGAGCTTTATAATTGTTTGAGAGCTCTTCTGGAGGGTTTTAAGACAGAAAATCCTTCATTTGCTTCGGTCTTCTGAGCAGCTGTCCCTTTTCTGATTGGAGTCAGTGTCTGTGGTTTGGGTCCCTGCTCACTGTGCTTGCTGTCTTCCTCCCACCCCCCAACCTCCTCTGCTCCTGCTGTGCTCAGCTGTGAAGTCCATAAAGAAGCAGCATCTGGTGGAGGTGCGGTCCATGGCCAACCCTCCTGCCGCTGTGAAGCTGGCGCTCGAGTCCATCTGTCTGCTGCTCGGGGAGAGCACGACGGACTGGAAGCAGATCCGCTCCATCATCATGCGCGAGAACTTCATCCCCACCATTGTGAACTTCTCTGCAGAGGAGATCAGGTGGGCGTTGCCGAGAAGCAGCGGAGGTAGTTGGGGTATTGAGAGGTTTGCCTGTGGCCTTGTCATCTCTGACGTGTCATATGCCGGAAGGCAGTGTCAGTTAGTCACACGAACACCTCTAGGCCATTTCCACTCAAAGAAGTAGATTTCTTCCCCACGTTCCTGGCAGTAGTTTTCTGATCCCTTAACCCCTGCACGCCAAATCCTGTTCCATCCCCACAAACAGCTGTGAGGACGCAGCCGCTTGCTGCGGCAGAGCCGGCCATGGAGTCTTTCTCCTCTTGGGAATGGGCAAGGGGCGGGGAAGCTCAGAGTCCTTCTCAGCATCAGTGTCCACTGTCACTTAGAACGAGGTGTTCTGGAATCTGGCTTGTCCTCACTGGTACTGGGACACCAGGTGGGACTGCCTTTACATGTCGATTTTCTAACGCTCTTCTTTACTTTGCCCTACACGTGCTGAGAGATGCGATTTCTCTTTTGCAGTGATGCCATAAGGGAGAAGATGAAGAAAAACTACATGTCCAATCCAAGCTACAATTATGAAATTGTAAACAGGGCTTCCCTGGCCTGCGGCCCTATGGTCAAATGGGCAATCGCACAGGTAATTAGCCGGCCGGGAGCTCCCACTGAGAGGTGACCTCTTGTCCAGTCCGTTTAAACAACAGCTACCGGTTTGCCCTCCTCAGCTTAACTATGCAGACATGTTAAAGCGAGTGGAGCCCCTGCGCAATGAGCTGCAGAAGCTGGAGGATGACGCCAAGGACAACCAGCAGAAAGCCAACGAGGTGGAGCAGATGATCCGGGATCTGGAAGCCAGCATCGCCCGCTACAAGGAGGAGTACGCAGTCCTGATCTCAGAGGCCCAGGCCATCAAAGCAGACCTGGCTGCTGTCGAAGCAAAAGTAAGATTGTCATCAGGAACCTGCAGTCTTTCTGCCGACTCCCCTGGAATTCTGTCCTTCAGTGTGTACTAGAAGGTGCTGGCCTCATTTGGTGGAAGCTGAGATGCACACACGTTAACGTGCTGCATGTACCTCTAGTTAGGGTAGAGAGGAACCAGCTAGCAGTCTAAAGCCAGTGAGCCGCCAGCCTCTGCAGCCAGCTCCAAACCTGTGCTTCCCCGCTTTGACTTCACGAGAGGCGTCTCTGAGGGCCTGCCTGTCATGGTCTGCTGTCCGCTGCTCTCTCCATCTCTCACACCCGCACCCCTCTTGGATCCTCAAAATACTCTCTTATCTCCTGCCACCAGTGTCTTTTCTCTCCAGGCCAACCCTCACCTGGCTGTTCCCCAGTGGTCCCTTCTTGCCCCCACCTCTGCTATGCACAAGTCTCGAGGCTGACACTTAAGTCTACACTCATCCCACTGATTAGCCCCAATTAGATTCTAAGACGTGTGTGTGTCGTCATCAGTTGTGTGTGTTCTGGGTCCCATCTCCTTTGAGTCTGAACAACCTGAACATGTTCCTATTTCTAGCTCACCCCAAACCCTGCACACGATGTGAAGGAACAGATTCGTACTTTTCAGTAAAATGTTGTTTTATTTTCCTTTTAGGTGAACCGGAGCACCGCTCTTCTAAAGAGTTTGTCTGCTGAACGTGAACGATGGGAAAAGACAAGTGAAACTTTCAAAAACCAGATGTCCACCATCGCAGGGGACTGTCTCCTGTCAGCTGCCTTCATTGCTTACGCGGGTTATTTTGACCAGCAGATGCGTCAGAACTTGTTCACCACTTGGTCCCATCACTTACAGCAAGCCAACATCCAGGTAACAGTCTAGGGAATTTCAAAAAGATGTGTCAAAGGTGTGAGTCAAATTGATGGTCAGTAAGCTTTTCTAATCTTCACTTGAAAACTGTACCCATGTGTAGTCTTGAAGCAAGGAAGATAACCACCCTCACCTTTCAGTTCCGCACAGATATTGCACGGACAGAGTATCTTTCCAACGCTGATGAGCGCCTCCGCTGGCAAGCCAGCTCCTTACCTGCAGACGACTTATGCACGGAAAACGCGATCATGCTGAAACGGTTCAACAGGTATGTGCTTCTACGCGAAAAGGGGACGGCTGAGAAGTTTCTGTCTGCAGGGATCTCAGTTAAATTTTTTTTTCGAAACACCTTTTGTTTGATGCGATGAGTAGAAAATTGGGAGCAGACGTGCAATGCTGACAGTCTGAGTGCTCACCTCTGATGGTGGGGTGTGCACAATTCTTTTAGTCTTGCATCTTGACTGAATTGTTCTGCAGTGAATGTTTTTTGTGTAACCTTTTAAAATTGATAGACAAGGTTGTGTGTTGGGATGGACGTTAAAACAGATTGTCTCTTAAAATGCTATAAGAACTGAAAATATTTAGCTAGAATTAGAGGAAAAAGGGAAATTGCTACCAGTTTTTCAGTTTAAGAAGACCAGAATAAGAAGTGGAGTGTGACTGCTGTGAAGGTAGGCTGGACGCTGCGATTCGAGGGGCGTCCTCAGCACTGACACGTAAAAGTCACCTGCCTCTAAGTCTTGACCCCTCTCTGTGGCAGCTCTTAAACCCAGACGCCCTTCGTCATTTTCTCTTTAAAAAACTTATTCCCAGATTTCTTTTTAACCTCATCTAAACATCTTGAAACTGTTGAGCCCTTGCTGTATGCCACTGTCCCCAGGGACGCAAAGATGATGAAGCTTCCTCCAGATGTCCTTTGATTTTATGAGCAGCCCTCAGGTCCCACGAGGTGTCTCACCAGTTGGTGCTGACAAGAGTATTGACCCTTCAGTACAGTCTGTATGCCATGCTGGATTTGACTGAATGAAAAGTATACCCACTCCTGGGTGTTTATTCAGCAATAGCCTGGCACACGTGAAGAATGACAAGTCTAAAAATATTCATGAGAACGGAGTGTGTGCAATGACGGGTGGTACCTCACATGCCCTTGATTACCGTGCGTCTCCACAGTGGGAAACGGGCATCCTGACAGGCCAGGCCATTCATATGGAGCCCGTGTGCAAAGGCGGCTCCAGCAGACAGACAGTGAGTGAGGAGAGCGAGCAGGTGCCAGGCCAGGGTGGTGTGCTCCCGGTGGACACTCGTCCACGCACGCGCGCGTCTGTAAATGCCTAAACCTCCTCTGTAGAGAAGCTGGTGACAGTAGTCACCTGGGGGCGGAATTTGGTGAACAAAGAATGGGGGGGTTCTTCTCACCATATGCCCTTTCATCGCTTCTGAAGTTGGTAAAAAATGTGTGTGTATTACCTGTTTTTAAAATTTGTTTAATTGGCATGTGACCCCCCCCCCAAAATCACTTGAGCTTCTTTGTGCCTCTATGTCCTCATTTATAAAACGGACATAACAATCCCTCTCATAGGGTTATTGTGAGCATTAAATGCAGTGGTATCTGTAATTTGCCAGGGTTGTGGCGATTTAAACCCTTTATGACTGTTAGCTCTTGGTGCTGCTGCAGCATCCGTGTTAATCCCTACTTTCTAGGAGGTCACTGTCTAAAAGGCAGTAAATACTACACAGAACAGTAACTCTAGCGTTGTGTGCTCGGCATTCGGGGAAGAGCACATGAGCATGCTGAGAGAGAAGAACATGTGGCCCAGAGAGAAGTTTTAACTATGGGCCTGCTTAACAGAGTCTGGGACATAGTTACTGCTCATTACAGTAGTTCTTTGAAAAGGTGATCTGATTTTAGCATTAAGCGTTTGTCACTTTTGTTTCTGTTAGTAAATCTAGAAACCACACTTGAGTGATTGGGACAAGCTTTCTGTCGTCACTGGGGGCTCTGCCCACCACACTGTTGTGCTTTCCATTAGTTTCTGTAACCTGCTCTTCTGTTACCTCGTCCTCAGGTATCCACTGATCATTGACCCCTCTGGACAGGCCACAGAATTCATTATGAATGAATACAAGGACCGTAAGATCACCAGGACCAGCTTCTTGGATGACGCCTTCAGAAAGAACTTGGAGAGTGCACTGAGATTTGGGAACCCCCTTCTGGTCCAGGTGTGTGTATATCTGAGTCCTTCAGATCCTGCTTCTGACATGGAATTCCTTTTAGGGCCACACTGAGTTTTTATTAAACACAGTTGACATGAAATAAAACTACATAATACAGTGATAGTTTTTTAACTTTAAGCCTTCATTTGACATCAAAGCATTGATAAAGCTTTGAGATTGTTCTATAAAAAGTAAACCAAACAAAAGCAGTGTTTGCACTTAAAATTCCACTTATAATGTCTAGATCAGCCCTGTCCACTGGAACTTTCAGTGACGGGAACATCTGTAACCTGTGCTGTCCAGTATGGTGACCTCAGCTGTGGCTGTTGAGCACTTCATGTGGCTGGTGTGATGAAGGAACTGAAATTTTAATTTTAATTCACTTAAGTAGCCACATGTGGCTAGCGGCTACCACATTGGACAGTGCAGGTCTAAATGATTAAGTGGCTTCTGGGAAGGTGTATTTATCTTGAGTAGGAAGTCAATGTCAATACATCACTATTTGGATGAAAATAAATATTTGTAAAACTCTAACCATGAAAATTCTTCTATGTATACACGTATATAGGATGTGGAAAGCTATGATCCAGTTTTGAATCCAGTACTGAACCGTGAAGTTCGGCGAACAGGGGGGAGAGTACTGATTACCCTCGGTGACCAGGATATAGACCTGTCGCCATCGTTTGTCATCTTCCTGTCCACCCGAGATCCAACTGTAAGGAATGAGGCACTTGATGTATGAAAATGTGGCGCTGTTGGGGTTGCAGCTGAAGTGACAAAACAGATGGTTCGTTCTCCTTTTGACAGGTTGAGTTCCCACCAGATCTCTGTTCCCGGGTTACTTTTGTCAACTTCACAGTCACGCGGAGCAGCTTACAGAGCCAGTGTCTAAATGAAGTGCTTAAAGCAGAAAGACCTGACGTGGATGAAAAGCGTTCCGATCTTCTTAAACTTCAAGGTATGTTTCTGGCTCTATAACTTTTAGATTCTTGGTGCAGGTCAGGAGACTGAACTTTTAAGGGACTAGAATGTTTCAGGTTTACGTCAAGCACTTCAGAGAGTTTTCCTTTTGAAAGAATGTGAGTACTGTAGCAAACTCTGGATGTTTGATCATTTAAGGGGAATTTCAGCTCCGTTTACGTCAGCTAGAAAAATCTCTGCTACAAGCTCTGAATGAAGTGAAAGGACGCATTTTGGATGATGACACAATCATAACAACTCTGGAGAACCTCAAGAGAGAGGCCGCTGAGGTGACGAGAAAAGTAGAAGAGACTGACATCGTGATGCAGGAGGTGGAGACCGTGTCCCAGCAGTACCTGCCGCTGTCCACCGCCTGCAGCAGCATTTACTTCACCATGGAGTCTCTGAAACAGGTGACCGCGGGGCTGTGCAGCCGGGCTGGGGCGCGCCGCACCTTGTGCCACGAGAGTGTCTAATGGTTGTCCTCTGGTGCTTACTTTCAGATCCACTTCTTGTACCAGTACTCCCTCCAGTTTTTCCTGGACATTTATCACAATGTGTTATACGAGAACCCGAACCTGAAGGGCATCACCGACCACACGCAGCGCCTCTCCATCATAACCAAGGATCTCTTCCAGGTACCGGGCTTGGCACCCGGCTCTTCCCGGGGAGGGGAGACTCAGAGGGAGTTCTTCGGCAACAGCAGTGTTTCCTGCTTTGGTCCAGGTGGCGTTTAACCGGGTGGCTAGAGGCATGCTGCATCAAGACCACATCACCTTCGCCATGCTGCTGGCGAGGATCAAGCTGAAGGGCACTGTCGGGTAAGGCCGCCTGCCCGTCCTAGAGCACCGCACTCGTAGGCTGCCTGCTAGCATTTTATGATAGGATAAACTCTTTTTCCTTCTTTGAGCCAGTACTGCTCTTTTTGTGATGGTAGTAATGAATCTAAGAGACCCCAGCTAATCTGTTGCCCCCTTCCCAGAGAGCCTACCTATGATGCTGAATTCCAGCACTTCTTGAGAGGGAAGGAGATCGTCCTGAGTGCTGGCTCGACACCCAAGATCCAGGGCTTGACTGTGGAGCAGGCCGAAGCGGTTGTGAGGCTGAGCTGTCTGCCTGCGTTTAAAGATCTGATTGCGAAGGTTCAGGCCGATGAGGTAAGTGTTCTTCTGAACAATCCCACGGGAAAAGAACAGCAGTTGCCTTCTGCCAGAAAGTTGGCAATAAGGGATCATGTGTTATGTGAAACCCAGAAAGTTGTGTTTGTGCACTCTCGCATCGGACATCTGATAAGTCAGTCTCAGCCTGTCTGCCCACGAGGATGGGCCCTGCTCTGTGGTGATGCTTGCCCTGTTGTCTCCACAGCAATTTGGCATCTGGTTGGACAGCAGCTCCCCAGAGCAGACGGTGCCCTACCTCTGGAGTGAAGACATTCCTGCAAGTAAGCCACGTCAAGGCTCCTGATGTTTTCATTCTGAACCCAGATGTAAAGTTGGGTTTTGCTGTTTGAATGAAGGGGTGCTTCCCAAAAATAAAAAGTCACAGATTCCTGAGATAAGTATTTCAGTGTTAAAACTTCAGGAGTTGGCTTAGAAGTGGGAAAGCAAAGAATTCCTAATTCCTGTTCCAACTCATGCTTAAAGACCAAGGGAAATAGATGGGAAGGCCTTGCCCAACCTTAGGGGGAAAATGGCTGGTTTTCACTGTGTTCCATGAGTCACTGGGCCAGCCAGACCCCTAGAGGAGGGAGAAGAGGGTGGTCTCCAGCTCCCGGTCCACAGCGGGGCTGCACTTACGAGGATCTTCTTCAGACGTTTCTGAGAATCTTCAGGTGTTGTACCTGCAATGAACAGGTGTCAGTGGAATCATTTAAAATCAGTAACTGCCACAGTACCCGTGGAGACCTAAGCAGTAGGTGTTGTCACAGGTGTGTCCAGAGGGTTCACGGAGACACAGGTGGGGGTGGCAGTTCTCCTGGGGGCAGAGGACCAGAGGAGGTGGTGTGATTTCTGATTTCTGAGGTGTCATACGTTTGAGCCGAGTCTTAGACACTGTTTGCTGAGCGTGGGCTATAGCAAGAACATCCGGCAGGGGGACATCTCAAAGTTTGTGCTCTCACCAAGCCCCTACCCTTTCACTCGGCCTCATTGCAGCACCTATCGGGCAAGCCATCCACCGCCTGCTCTTGATTCAGGCTTTCCGCCCTGACCGCCTGCTGGCCATGGCCCACATGTTTGTTTCGACAAACCTCGGGGAGTCCTTCATGTCCATCATGGAGCAGCCGCTCGACCTGACTCACATTGTGGACACGGAGGTACAGCTCTGGCCCCCTGCAGGCTCAAGTACGTCTCCTCCGCCCTGCCTCCTAGCCACAGTGTCCTAAGGCCAAGTCCCCGCTGGAGACTTTAAACCTGCCCGTCTTCACAAGCCCCACCCACGGGGCTCTCCTCTCTCAATAAGCACACAGTCTGGTGGGATGCTAAGTTCACTCCACTTCCTCTTCTGCAGGTAAAGCCAAACACTCCTGTCCTAATGTGCTCTGTGCCCGGTTATGATGCCAGTGGGCATGTTGAAGACCTTGCAGCTGAACAGAACACGCAGATCACTTCGATTGCGATCGGTAAGCATGCTCGATCACTTTCACGGGCAGAAGCCCCATAGAGTTCATGGTGGGCATTGAAGTCCAACTCTGCCGTGCTGACACTAAGCTTTCTGGCACCAGGCTCGGCAGAAGGCTTCAACCAAGCAGATAAGGCAATAAATACAGCCGTGAAGTCAGGCAGGTAGGCCTGTTTTGTTTTGTCTCAGAATGCCTTGGTCCCCAAAATTGAGACAGGAGACATGAGGCGTCGGCGTGGTTTTCTCTCTGCCTGTGCAGGTGGGTGATGCTGAAGAACGTCCACCTGGCTCCCGGGTGGCTGATGCAGCTGGAGAAGAAGCTGCATTCCCTGCAGCCACACGCTTGCTTCAGACTCTTTCTTACCATGGAGATCAACCCCAAGGTGGGTGGTTCGAAGGTGTGAGGCATTGGCTTTGAATGCTGGTTTGACGTCTTTCTGTTCAGAGGGCATGTGTGGTAGAGCTAAGGCGCACGTGGAACCAGTGGTGAGAGGAGCCATGTCTTCCTCAGGTGCCCGTGAACCTGCTCCGCGCGGGCCGCATCTTCGTGTTTGAGCCGCCACCGGGAGTGAAGGCCAACATGCTGAGGACATTCAGCAGCATCCCTGTCTCGCGGATATGCAAGGTAAAGATCGCAGTCTGTGTAGAAGCCCGAGAGACAGGCCCATCCCTGGGTCCAGGAGCAGGTCTCCCTGCTTCCTGGCGGCACCAGAATGGCTGATGGTGCAGGTGACGGGACTCTCAGCTACAGGGCCAGTCTCCCCTGTGAACAGGTCGAGAGGTACTGTGCCCCGGGTTTGTTTGCAGGGCTGTGACGCTCGGCTCCCAGGTGAGCAGACAGCCCGTGGTGAAGCTCTGGCCAGAACCGGGACGTGGACCCCGGAGTAGGCATCTGGGAACCCTCCCCTCCCGAGCTCGGGCCACCCGAGGCTGAGCAGGGCCCTCAGGGCACCAAGCACAGACCAAGCTCGTGGGAGGAGCAGGGTGATTCTTATTTTGTGCCATAATCCACCTTTTCTGACATTTTTAGAAAACATCTTCTCCTGAATAGTTTTTCTCAACAGTGTCATTGGATCACGACTTTATTAATAGACATTTGGCATACTTTTCTCCTAGCAACAGTATTTATATTAATTTCCTGCATAGTAGGTGCTGGTCTTAGTACGGTCAGGGTGTTCCAGGGTTGGTATGTGGAAAGCTCTTTTTAAAGCTTTGGTTCTGATGGAGGATCGCTGTGTTCTCAGCTAGAAAGGGGCGCTGCTTTCTGATGATTCTGTCCTTGGTAATTTTCCTCCTCTAGTCTCCCAACGAGCGTGCTCGCTTATACTTCCTGCTGGCCTGGTTCCACGCCATCATCCAAGAACGCTTACGATATGCACCCCTGGGGTGGTCAAAGAAGTATGAGTTTGGGGAGTCTGACCTGCGGTCAGCCTGCGACACAGTGGACACGTGGCTGGATGACACAGCAAAGGCAAGTGTGGGCTGTGCCATGCCCGAGAGAGGGGAAACACCTAGAAACGTTCCCAATTATGCTACAAGTTAATGTGCTCAGCTTTACAACCACAGCAGACAGTGGGGAGTCAACTGTTTGATTATAAGGAAGGAAACCCCAAAAGAGGGAGAGCCAGGTGTGCTGATGCCCCCTCCGACCTACACACACGTAATCAGCCTTTCCTTACCCAGGGGAGGCAGAACATCTCGCCAGATAAGATCCCGTGGTCAGCACTGAAGACCTTGATGGCCCAGTCCATCTATGGTGGGCGCGTGGACAATGAGTTTGACCAGCGTCTGCTCAACACTTTCCTGGAGCGTCTGTTCACGACGAAGAGTTTCGATAGTGAATTTAAGCTGGCTTGCAAGGTTGATGGGCACAAAGACATTCAGATGCCAGATGGCATCAGGTACGGGCCTGCGTCTTGTGACCAAGACAGTCAACACACTAGGCAGTTTCTGGCATCGCACGTAACAGCATTTCCACATGTGCTGGTTTTCCAGGCGAGAGGAGTTTGTGCAGTGGGTGGAGCTGCTCCCCGACACCCAGACGCCCTCCTGGCTGGGCCTGCCCAACAACGCCGAGAGAGTCCTCCTCACCACCCAGGGTGGGTACCCCATCCCTCCGGTCCTCCACAAGCGCGCCCTTCGCCTCAGCATTTGCTGGGGCCAGTTTCCTCTGCCCGTTGTGGCTTAGTTGGGCCTCAACTTTCTCCTCCATCAAACCCCCAGCCCACCATTCCCATTACCAGCTGCTCCTGACTCGCTCCAAGGGGAGGCACAGGAAACAATTGGCTCCAGCAGGGTCTTCTCTCAATATAGGCTCCATTCTGGGCAAGATGCTTGATAGGTAAACGAGGTCTGGAAGTTGCATTTAGGCTTTTCTCTTACATTCAGAAATAATTTCATTTTTTATTTTTTAAAGAGTTGAAAAGCACTTGGTATTAAGTGATGTTTTTAAAACGTCTTTTTTTTGGAGTACAGTTTTTTAGAATTTTCCTTTTACGCACACGATATTTTTTTCTTCAAGACTATTCAAGAAATCATCTAATCTGGTGGTTCTCAAAGTGTGGTCTCCAGACTACGTCAGCCTCACCTGGACCTTCTTAGAAATGCAGATTCTCAGGCCCCGCCCAGCCCTCCTGGGTCAGAACCAGGAGTGCTGGGGCCCTCCCTGTGGCTGATACACATGCAAGAGTGAGAATTGCTGGTCTAACCCAGGCTTCTCCTTTGCGGGTGCAGGCCCAGAAAGGATTGGTAGTTTGCCCAAAGTCTCGCAGCTAGCTGATAAAACAGAAGCAAACCATTCATTGCGGGCTGTCTCTTCAGCTCTGTAATGAGGACTCCTCCCTATGGGACTTGTTTTCTGACTGAGGACGACCTTGGATGCTGCCGGATCGTGCCTCCCACTGTGAAGTGGCAGTGGCCCCGTAGGTGACCAGAATGAACGTCGGGCTGGTCAGCAGTTGAGAGTTTGAGGACTAGATGCGAGGCAGGCTTCAGTGTAGGAGCATTCTCTTGTATAAGAGCATGTACTGAGACCATTTAGAGTATTGATCAACCTAGGGTGTCACCTGCTGTGACCTGACCTGGCCCCCGTGAGAAGGGAGTGTTTGCAGGGTTTGTCACTCACTGCCCTCTAATAGCAGCTGGGTCCTTATGCATGTGCCCTGATACTGCAGTGGCTGTTACATGAGCGGCACCTGGGGCCAGGGCTAACCGGTTGCCCGAGCTCACGTGCCCCATGTGGGGCCTGAGGTCTTGAGTCCACGGGGTCCTGTCTGCGGGAGAGCTGAGCCGTCACCTCTCCAGGCCAGCCGCCAAGCAGCAGCGCTGCTCTGGAACTGGACTTTCAGCACTCCTGTAGTGGGTAAGGGACAAAGACAGGGTGAGATCAGACACACCAAGGGTTAAACAGAGTGGGGACAGGTGTTTGAGGGGGCAGGTGGTTGTGGGCGGAGTCTGGAGCACAAGGGAGGCTGCCATGTGGTTGAGCGCAGTCCGAGTGGAAGTGGTCACACATTAACATGCACAGGGCCCCTGCCTGGAGCCTGGTGTGCCCCGAGCCCTCCTTCCTGATGCCCTCTGGGCTGCTCCAGCTCCACGTGAACGCGAGAGTCTTGAGGCAGCCCCACTCCCATCTGCACTCTCAGGCTGCTGCTCCAGGCCCAGCGGCCATGACTTGACCTGGTAGCAATTTTTCTGTGTTTGCCACTTCATTTTTCTGGCCAGACCGTTTTCTGTGCTTCAGAAAGGTGAACTTGGTGCCTGTGGGTAAACTCATTATGTGGCCTTTACATTCAAGTTCTTTTTCCCTCTGCTCTCCTGCCCGTCCCCTCCGTTCATCTGCTGCTGGTGGGATCGTGGCCCAGGTGTGGACATGATCAGTAAAATGCTGAAGATGCAGATGCTGGAGGATGAGGACGACCTGGCCTACGCGGAGGCTGAGAAGAAGACGAGGACAGACTCCACGTCTGACGGGCGCCCCGCCTGGATGAGGACGCTGCACACCACTGCTTCCAACTGGCTGCACCTGATCCCCCCGACGCTGAGCCATCTCAAACGGACGGTGGAGAACATCAAGGTGGCCGGGCAGGGAGCGGGCAGGGCCACCCTAGGGGTCCATGCGCTATTGTCCTAGAAGTTCGACTGGGCAGTCAAGCTGTACTTAGTGTTGTCTCAGAGCCCAGGCTCAGGCAAGAGTGATTGACACTTGTTAAACTGGCCAGAAATACTCTCGAAGGTTGTCTGCCTTCCAGGAGCTAGGTAAACAACTCTCCAAAAGGATGTGGCGGCAGCCATGCTTCCTCTTTAGAGAAGTGTCCAGAGCTGCTGTGGGTCAGGCAGGGGCTACGCAGGGTTCTGGCCGGCTTCTTACGAGGTCGAGTCCAAGACAGTAATCTGGTGCAGCTGGGCGTGATCTGGACCGGGTTGTGGATCCTGGGGCTCCTGAGCTTGAATTACTTCTGTTTGCCTCATTCTTCTGCAGAAGGGACCTCTTTCTAACCTCTCTTCCCTTCACCCTGGCCTTCCCTTCTCTTTGAACAATTTTAGGATCCTTTGTTCAGATTCTTCGAGAGAGAGGTGAAGATGGGAGCAAAGTTACTTCAGGACGTCCGCCAGGATCTTGCTGACGTTGTTCAAGTGTGTGAAGGGAAGAAGAAACAGACCAACTACCTGCGTACACTTATCAACGAGCTGGTGAAAGGTGCACTTTGATTGGGACTGAATGAGGTGTTGGTCCTCCCGTGTGCCTGGGGCTCAGCCCCGGGGGCCCGGCCCCGGCCTCACCCGCCCTCGGCAGTCCCCCTCACTGCACTGAGAGCAGGATTCCTGGGGGCCGGCGGCCGCAATTCTTCAGAGTGTTGACAGGTCCCAGGCCAGGCATTTCCTTCCAAACAGACTTCCCTCTGAGAGCAGCTCGGTGCCCTTACCTGGGGGCAGGCTTAGAAATGCCCAAGAACTTGTTTTTATTATATGCTGGTCACTGACGTTTACTAAAATTTTTACACAACTTCTACAGTTTTTAGGGGGGGAGCCAGGACTGAAGAAAAGTGGAGGGGTAGGGGGCTCGAGTCCAAAGGCGCAAGGAGCCCCCAGGTGTCTCCCATCGGCTCCAAGAGCAGGAATTGCTAGTGACACTGAGCCACTTGTGTGATGGGAGTTTGTGGCTTTGGTGTTCCTTGGGAGTCACTGGCACCCCAGACGCAGCTGTCAGTTACACGGAACTGAGCAAAGAACAGATGCAGAGGTGATGGCAGTCCATCCAGGACATGCAGCCGGGGAGAGGGGGAGGGCTTGCGTGTGTGAGCACAGCTGGAGATGCAGGTGAGCCCCAGCAGCCTCAGCCCATCTGTGGGGGACGGTGGGGACTGACGCGCCGGGCCCGCCTGGCTTGCAGGAATCCTGCCGCGGAGCTGGTCTCACTACACGGTGCCTGCCGGCATGACCGTCATCCAGTGGGTGTCCGACTTCAGCGAGAGGATCAAACAGCTGCAGAACATCTCCCTGGCGGCTGCCTCTGGCGGTGCCAAGGAGCTAAAGGTGGGGAAGGCGCTCTGAGAAGTCTGGGGGAGGGTTGGTGGCTGTCCTGGGCTTGGGAGCAGCAGCACCCGGGCAGCTCAGGGGATGAGCACAGGCCAGGTCAGATCCGACAGAATGCGTGGGGCTCACTCCTCACCTGGGGCTGCTTCCTCCCACAGAACATCCACGTGTGCCTGGGCGGCCTGTTTGTACCTGAGGCGTACATCACCGCCACCAGGCAGTACGTGGCCCAGGCCAACAGCTGGTCCCTGGAGGAGCTCTGCCTGGAAGTCAACGTCACCACCTCCCAGAGTGCCACCCTCGACGCCTGCAGCTTTGGAGTCACAGGTGCGTTGGGATCAGAGAACATGCAGACTCAGCGCCTCTGGCTGGGCTTCCCTGAAGTTCCCCTTCCCTGCTCCCGGCCCCACTGGGCCAGCACACGTTCTCACAGGTGGCTGGCGGTCCTCACATGCGAGTCAGAGCTGGGCACTTGGTCCGCCCTGAGAGCCCCGGGAGCGGGGGGTTGGCCTAGCTGTTGTTTCCCTGGCCGATGGGTTTTGGCTTCCTCCTCCCAGGTTTGAAGCTCCAGGGGGCCACGTGCAATAACAACAAGCTGTCGCTCTCCAACGCCATCTCCACGGTCCTTCCTCTAACACAGCTGCGCTGGGTCAAGCAGACCAATGCGGAGAAGAAGGCTAATGTGGTAAGTGGCTCCGTCCCGTCCTTCGTGGTCAGGGAGCTCGGCATAAAGCCCTCCATCACCACGCCCCCCGGGCCCCCGCTTGGCCCAACGTCAACCGTGCGCCCGTCTCCTCCTCGCAGGTGACCTTACCCGTCTACCTGAACTTCACCCGCGCAGACCTCATCTTCACAGTGGACTTTGAAATTGCCACCAAGGAAGACCCTCGCAGCTTCTACGAGCGTGGCGTGGCAGTCCTCTGCACAGAGTGAAACAACACTTTTCTAGCCCCCCTTTCTGTAATAGTAAAATTCAATATTTAACATTTATTCATTATTAGGATGTGTGGAAGGTATGGACTTGTCAAGGGAAGTCGAGGGTTGGAGGTTGGAGGACACTGAAGGCAGGCTGAAGGCTGACGGGAGCGGTGGGAACGGGAAGGATGCTCGTACGTGTTAGAGGGTCGACTGCATGGCTTGTTTTATGAAATAAAACACTAAGCACGGTCTGGCTCCCGCCTCTTCTGTCTTGGCTCTAGTCACGGGTGCTGAGCGCCGCACCCACCCAATGCAGCCACAGCTCTTGAATTACGAACCTGGCAACCCCTTCGTGGACACACCGCCAGCCAGCCTGCCTAGAAAAGCTCTGGCCCATCCTGGGTCACATCAGCACCCGCTGCGGCCTGACTGCACAGCCGCGCTCTTGGTGCCTGGGCTCGGCCTACAACCCTCAGGGTGGAGCCTGGGGCACAGGTTGATGCCCTCATGTGGCTCTGCCACCCAGCCCGATCCCTCCTGGCGCAGTTGTTCCCGAAGTCCTAGGCTGGCGGCTGGCTCGGCTGACTGCTTGCTGCACACCGTAGTGATGGGCGTGTCCTTGTGGAAACAGGTTTCTGGCCTGCCTTGCAGTGACCAGCACGGGCCCTGTGACGGAAACCTGTTCGTCCTGCTGCTGGGCCACCCATGACCCGCCCACCAGCGGAGCAGTGCTGTGAGTGGGACTGAATGGATGCTCAAGGTCCACCCCCCACCCCCCCAGGGCCTGAGAGGAGAGTCAGAGCCGCCTCCCTACCCAGTTCTGGAATACTCCATCACAGATCCCTAGGTGGCTTGATTGCAGTGCAAGGCTATATTCAGCTGACACTGGGGGCCTGTTTTAAATGTTCTCTGAACCAGTAAAGGATTCTGGGCATTTCTGTGGTGGGAGTGCTAAACAGCACTGCAGACTCTCCCCTGAGAAGAGCTGGCGCCAGGCCCTGGTGACGAGGAGAGTCCGTGAAAGGCCACGTGCTAACCCTTGCTCGCCCACCCTGTTTACAGGTGAGGTTCCTGAGCACAGAGGCTAAGGGGGCACCAGGTGAGGATTCCGGAGCCCAAGAGAAGGGCCACCATCTGTAAACCCTGATGGCCCAGTGGAGGGGACACAGCAAGCTCCGGAAACGTCAGGGGAGCTGCCTCCAGGCCGAAGGGAAGGACCCAGCTACAGACACCACTGAGACACTCCACCCACCTTCCGCCTAGGGGACAGGGGCTAGGACCGCACTCCCCTGGTCGAAGGCTTCCGAGTGGACCCCATGGGTCAGACTTACTGCCTCCCACCGGACACCCATGGGCAGTGCCTGGTGCAGGGCCCCCTCAAGTCACCCCCATCCCACCCCTACCCTGAGCTCAGTCCATGGGGCCTGAGGAGACCCCTACCTCTGGGACCACCCACTCACCCTGCAGTTGGAGTGTCAGGCTGGACACTGGCCCCCAGCCCAATTTGTCCTCAGGACAGAGCTGTCAGAAAGGGGGCCTGGGGGGACCGGGGGTGGGAGGGGCGGGCAGGGAGGAGGGGTGTTGAACAGAGACCCACCCGGGGCAGCTCCTCCACCCACCCCATCCAGGGCCTCCTGGAGGAGGAAGGATCAGCCCCCTCTGGGCGGACTCCCCTCTTACTGGACCCCCTCTCATTGGGACATTGCAGGTCTGGGCCTACAGGTGGCGGCCATGCGCTGCCACGGACTCCAGACGTGGGAGGAAGGGAAAGCTCAGTAAAACCAGGGAAAGGGCACAAGAGCCACCCCACCTGTTCTTTGTAGGTTTTACCACGTGAAGACTGAGCCACGGAACTGCTCACAACTCCAACTTCTTCAACAGCCTGGCTGAGGACAGAGCAGAGGGTGCTGCGCCTAGGGCCCAGCGTAGCTCCAGGAGACTCAGCTGCCCAGCTGCCCTCTGACCCCAGCCACCCTCCTGCGCCTTCACCTCCATCTCCACACTAATTTGGGCCCATTTGTTTCATTTAAAAAATTTTTTTTTTTTGAGGAAGATTAGCCCTGAGCTAATATCTGCTGCCAATCCTCTTTTTGCTGAGGAAGACTGGCCCTGAGCTAACATCCGTGCCCATCTTCCTCTATATGTGGGACGCCTACCACAGCATGGTGTGCCAAGCGGTGCCATGTCTGCACCCGGGATCCGAACCGGCAAACCCCGCGCCACCAAAGCAGAACTTGGGCACTTAACCGCTGGCGCCACCGGGCAGGCCCCCTAAATATTTTTATTCGTGGTCTGACCATCAACTCCAAGAGCTGGGCCCCCCAGAGGCAGCTGTGGTGAACACCTGTTGGGGGAGTGAGGGCAGGACGAGAACCACAGCAAAGACTTGGTCCGCTCGGCAGTCCTAGGACTTGACTGTGAAGCAAAAGGGGAAGAAATCCTCTGGGATTCAGTGGGGTGGGCTCCTGAGGGCCACAGGGGCCCTTCCTGAATCGGACCCCACTTTCAGCAAGCGGTGGGTACCCGGGTGTTATTATTTGAGACATAGAAAAAGGGCCAAGAGGGCCGGCCCCATGGCTGAGCCGTTAAGTTCGCACGCTCTGCTTCCGTGGCCTAGGGTTTCGCCAGTTCAGATCCTGGGTGCAGACATGGCACCGCTCATCAGGCCACGCTGAGGTGGCGTCCCACATGCCACAACTAGAAGGACCCACAACTAAAATATACACAAGTATGTACCGGGGGGCTTTGGGGAGAAAAAGGGAAAAAAAAAAGGGGGCCAAGTGTTTCGTTGAAACTTTCCATGTTCGTCAACGCCCACCCTGACCCGCGGGCCTGTCGCGGGCCAGCACCCCTTCCTGGGCTGACTGCTCACCCCGGCCTAGGCCACATACTGCCTCTTCCTCTTGCTTTTCTCAGGCTCTGGCAGTAACAGTTCCAGTTTCCTCTTGGACAGTGAGAGCCGGGGCCCCTTGTCCCTCTCACTCCCCAGTCTGGGTGGCGGCCTGGGCACCTGCTGTGACACTCTGGCTCTGCCCTGAGTGTGTCTGCCCGTCTGGGGGGCCCCCGCGGCAGGGAGCAGGGGGCTGGCTGCCTTGGACCCCCCGACTTCCCCGATCATTCTCGTGTCCTCTGGAGCCCCGGGAAGCCTGGCTGCCCACCCTCGCGCCTCAGCACCACTGGCCTCCACAGGCTGCATGTCCACATCGTTGGCCCCCAGGGATGCGGGGGCCCAGCCGGCAGCTTTCTTGACGAGGTCTGGAATTTTCAAGGAGAGAGGGTCTTCTAAGTTCACTTCTTCTGGACTCCTGGACTTCGGTGTATGCGAAGGCACGTTACAGTGCACACTGCCCAGAAAACAGTCTTTGAAGCTATAGGAGGAGTGACCGGGGGTGTCTTCTGAGTCGCCATAAGGATCTAAAAACTGATGACAAGTATTTGAGCCTGTTAGCAATTTCCAGCATAAACCATTTCTTCCATCACTGTTGGCAAATTTTGCATGATCTGCCTTGCAGATAAATCTTTAAAAATGCATGAGACAAATATCCTGTAGCGTCCAAAAGGCCTAAGGGGTCCACCATCACTGGGAACTCAGCCTGAGCCCTGTCATTTAAAGCCCTCATCCCAGCGCTGGGCACTGGGGCGTCTGAGCTCATTTCCTCCCAACGTCCCCTCCAGAGAGCATGGTGCGTGTCCCTGGTGCAGGACAAACTCCGGCAGGCCCAGCTCCCTGCCCAGGAGAGCGCAAACGTGGCCCTGCTGCCCTGCGCAGAGGGCTGTCGAAGGAGGCGGGAAGCAGCCCAAGTGAGTCAGTCCAACCGCTCACTGTTTTCAAAGGTGCCAGTGGTATGTGCAGCCCCCAGGGCAGCCAAACGCCTCTGACCTCTCTGAGGGGCGTTTGCGGAGCTTTCTGGACAACTAGTAACACCCTCCTCAGCCCTGACCTTTGCACCCGAATTTCCTGTCTTCCTCTTCCCGCCGCCTTCCTCGCCACTGCTCTTGACGGAGCACCCGCAGTTAGGGGCTCCAGAGAAAGTCCAAGTCCCTGCGACAGGCATGTCCCTTCTGGCACTAGCTGAGAGCTGCCCTTTCAGTGACTGCCAGCGCCCTGCTCGACTGAGGCCTTCCAGACATGAGAGGACCATGACGCTGGTAAACAACCAGGCGACCGATACGACTGGGTGTCAGTGCGGCTCCAGGCATTCCACTCCTCACACACACACACCCACATGCATTCCACACCTCACACACATGTGCACACATGCATTCCACTCCTCACACACATGCACACACATTCTACGCCTCACACACGCACTCCACTCACACACATGCACACGCATGCATTCCACTACTCACACACACACATTCCACTCACGCATATGCATGCATTCCACGCCTCACACACACGCATTCCACGCCTCACACATACACGTGCACACATTCAACTCCTCACACACACAAGTATTCCACTCCTCACATACACGCATGCGCACACACCTCCCCCCATTGTGGGGTCCTTTCACTTGGGTAGTGAAAACCTCCCAAGAAAGCTCATTTCCTCCCTGCACAGTTGACACTTATTTATTCCAAAAAAGGTAAAAATGAAGATTAACGCAATCTCTGGGCAACTGTGATCATTTCAGATTCAGAAACTGGTCCAAAGTGTCAGAATTCACAAAGCCGGCACCCCTGCTGTGCCCCCACCACAGAGCAGCCAGCCTCCCTGCGAGACCCCAGGGCCCAGACCGGGGTGAGCGTGGGTGTGTGCACGTGCATGCGTGTGTCGTGGGGGTAACAGTCTCACACGGCCGATAAACCAGCCATATTAGTTCTTACAAACCGAGAGATGCCAGGCGGGGTCGCGCACCTGGGTGGCGTGGCTTCACAGCGCCCACAGCTGCTCTGCAATGTTACATGGCGCCTTAGAACAGGCAAGACTGGGCATTAACTACACCTGAGTTAATTACTGAGATTGATTTTGATTGAGATTAATTTTGAGACTAATTGCAAACCTAGGGTCTTATCAATCTTCCAGGCAAACTACTCTGAGTCTTTTTTTTTCTTATTTTAAAAAAATTTGGAAAAGGAAAACATTTAAATATCAAAGTGCAGTTTTTTTCTCAAATGCAGTCCCACTGCCCGGGCAGACAAGAGCTCACACAGCAGGCCTGGGATGGCTCTCCTCAGAAAGGTCTTCCTGCAAGGCTGGCCCTGGGCCGCCATCCAGGAACTCATATTTCCAGAGGGTTCCCGCCATCCCCTAAATGACAAAGGCAGCTGACAGCTCATTCTAGAACATACCTCTCTCCAGATGCCTTCAACAAAGTCCATGTGATTCTTTTTGTGATTGGCCTGGGGGGGGGGGAACAAACCGCACAACCTAAGCCTGTCTATGAAGGCAAGCAGACCAGAGGTTCATGTCCGAAGGCAAAGGATGGAGGGACCCACTGCCCACACCCGCGGTCCCTGCCACGCCAGACGCTGGGCGGATGGCAGCCCGAGGCAGTAGGCATCACAAGGAAGAGCATCTCCCAGGAGCCTGCGCAGTGGTGGAGGACCCCTTGAGGGGTGTGCTTTGAGGGACTACAATATTAAACTTGGGCCACTGTGACCGGGGAAAATAGAGCCCGGAATGCGGCCAGGAGACAGACTCAGCAGCTAGATTGTAGTCTCCATGGCGTCAGGAAGAGACAAAAATGACTCATCAAACCTATGTGGCAGGGGCTGACCCCATGGCCGAGAGGTTAAGTTCATGCTCTCTGCTTCGGTGGCCCAGGGTTTCGCCGGTTTGACTCCTGGGCGGGGGCCTAGCGCCACTCATCAGGCCATGCTGACGTGGCATCCCACATAACACAACTAGAAGGACTCAACTAAAATATACAACTATGTACTGGGGGGCTTTGGGGAGAAGAAGGAAAAATTAAAAATAAACTCTCTTAAAAAAAAAAACAAAAAAACCTACATGGCAGCCAGGCCCTTGTTCTGGACCCAAAGCCAGAAAAGACCGTGGAAGATACTAGATCACCCATCCCAACCCCCTCCTTCACAGATGCAGAAGCTGAGGCCCAGGCCTGCTTGCTCAGGGTCCCTGGGAAGAACCCAGGGGTGGTGTCAGCTATTCCTGAAGCCTCCCCACTACACCCAGGCTTCTGGGAAAAGCAACTCTTTTGTTTTTTTCTTAATCAAAAGACAGGAATTATTAATCAAAAGGACAGCAATTTGAACACCTCTAAATTTTGGGAAAATTAAAAAGACCTGTAAAGATGATGCCAAGGACCACTGAGAATACCATCTCCAAGGAGGGGTCCGAGCCCAGGGCAAGGGCTCCTGTCTCAGGCCCAGGGTCTGCTCTGGGCCGCCGACCCCTCCAGCCCACCCTCCCACCCCGACTAAGAGGAGCACCTTGAGGCGATGGAGCATGTTTCTCTGCCTCTTCCGGAAGCCGGCCCTGGCGCTGAGGGCACCAAACGCTGCCCTGATGCAGTTGGGGCGGCCGTACCGCAGGCCGGCCATGGCTAGGGGTCCCTGTGGACTTCTCACTTCACTGAAAAAGATCAAGTCCATGGGTCAGTGGTTTCAAGGGGTGGGGGAGGGGTTGACCACAAAAGAGCAGGAGGGAACTTTCCGGAGCTCTGGAACTGTTCTGCCTTGATTATTGTGGTGGTTGCTCCACAGGAGGCATTTGTAAAAGTCAGAGCTGTGCACCCAAAGGGGTGAACTTTACTATAAATAAGTTAGACCTCAGTAAGCCAAATGTGAGGAGTTTTCAAAAAATTTTTTAGTTAAAAGAAACCCCACAGTCAGCGGGTGGTGTGGGAGGACAGCCCAGCTCAGTACCTCAGTTTGGGGAAAGCCCCTTTGCACCAAGACCTCGGTCTTCTCATAAAAGCCCTTCAGGAAACATCACACATTCACTGACACTGAAAGTTCTAGAACATTAGAGTGGAGGGTTCAAATGTCTTCCCCTCTGTTTCATTTTTTAACAGATGAAGAAATTTAATCCCAGACTGACACATCCAAGGCGACATAAACTCAGCTTTTCCTAAGAAGTATGAGATTGTTAAAAAAATTTTTTAAAACCCCACACCCAAAGAACAGAGACAGAACAGCCACTCTAAGAAAGAAAAACAAACTTACTAAGAATAAGAGACTACAAACCTCCTTGGAGTTTCATGTCACTCACTTTCCTCAAGAACCCTCGTGGGAAGCACCCGCTAGACCCTGTTGGAAAGTGCATCAGTTACAAACACGTACCGCCGTGCGACATGCTTTTCACGATAAACTCAGGCTTTCCCAAACTGGGCTTCTTGGAACACCAGTTCTCAGGCCAGTAAAGCAAAGTTCAGAGAAACAGGAAATGCTACAAACCAGACCCTAAAGCACCCTCACTGTTGTGCACAATCCACATTAGCATTTTAAAGGCTAGAAAGGTTCCCAGCAAAAAAAAACCTCCATTCTTTTTTTCAGTATTAACTAAAGTCTATATTTTATTCAGATTTCATTAGTTTTTACTTAATGTCCTTTTTCTGTCCCAGGACCCCATCCAGGACACTACATTACATTTACTGTCATGTCTCCTTAGGCTCCTCCTGACTGTGACAGTTTCTCAGACTTTCCTTGTTTTTGATGACCTTGACAGGTTTTTTTGTTGGGTTTTTTTGGTTGTTTTTTTTGGGGGGGTGGGGTTTGAGGAAGATTAGCTCTGAGCTAACTGCTGCCAATCCTCCTCTTTTTGCTGAGGAAGACTGGCCCTGAGCTAACATCCGTGCCCATCTTCCTCTACTTTATACATGGGACGCCTACCACAGCATGGCTTTCCCAAGTGGTGCCATGTCCACAACCGGGATCCCAACCGGCAAACCCCGGGCCACCGAAGTGGGACATGCAAACTTAACCACTGTGCCACCTGGCCGGCCCCAACCTTGACAGTTTTGAGGAACATTTTGTAAGCTGTCCCTCAGTCGGAATTCATCTGACGTTTTTCTTATGATTATGGATTTGGGGAGGACAACCACTGAGTTAGAGCGCCCTTCTCATCACCAGGGGTCAGGAGCATGTCACTGTGACCACCTGGCTGAGGCATGCCTGTCAGGTCCCATTCCATCCTGGCCTCTGGGGAGAAGTCCTCTGCGCAGCCCACACTCAAGGAGCAGGGAGCTGGGCGGACCTCCTGCAGCAGCTACCCAAATTCCTCGACGTGGGTGGGTCTTCTCCCCATGATCGATTGATTCAATCATTCACGCTCCTCAGCACGGACTCACATTCATTGCATACTTGGGTTATAATAAATACTACGTTATTTATTTCTCTCCAGCTTTGGCTGGAACTTGTGTGGCCGGCTACCACATCCCTTTGTATCTCAAGTCCCAAACTGACTTAATCGATGGTCTCCAAAGGAACACGTCCTGTGAGGTACTTAGCACTCTCTCTGGGCTGAGTTTGAAGAAATTGCCACATATTGAGGTACATGGGGAAGCTATTCTGGTTTAAACCTGATTTGGCCTGAACCATACGTGAACTGAAGAACCCTGCCTTACAGCCTGTCAGACACACATTGTGCATCTGCTTACACCATTGAAGGATGCATTAAACGTTATCCCAAAGTGACAAGGGCGCTCCTTCAGGAGGGGGATGCGTAACATAGTTCCCACAATGCCAGTCTCAGTACTTCTTTGAGGATGTTTCCCTTCCTAGGCATCAGGGTCATGTTGAGCTGCTAATTGTAACTAAATATCTCTTTGAAACTTTGAGAAATATGTTTGATGTGTTTGGTGTATGTTGTTTGTTCTAAAGAGGTATAAAACTGTACTGAAAACCATGTTTCTCTGGAATGCTTTCTTCCTTGGTGGAGAGTGCGCTCCCGGGCTAGTACTCAGCTTGGTTCAAATAAAACTCACTTGATGTTTCTTATCGATAGAATGGTTATTGGTTATTTGCATCAACAGTTTAAATAAAAGTACCAAAAAAGCAAGTGAAATAAGTCAGATGGAGAAAGACAAACACCATATGACTTCACTCATATGTGGAAGATAAACAAACACACACATAGATCCAGAGGCCAGCTTGGTGGTTACCGGTGGGGGTGTGGGGGTAGGGGGTGAAAGGGGCACACGTGTATGGTGATGGATGGAAATTAGACTTTTGGTGGTGAATGCGATGCAGTCTATACAGAAGGGGAACTATAATGATGTCCACCTGAAATTTATACAATGTTATAAACCAATGTGACCTCAAATTTTTAGAAAAGTACCAAAAAAGTGAAATTATAATGAGTAAAGGAACCCAACCCCCCTTTTCTCCTCACTTTCCTGCTGGAGCTGCGGACCAGGGTCAGTACTGATGTGTTTTCTAGGCCAGCTGGTTGGCACCAGGTTAAAGGACTTCTCATATACTTTTTAATGCAAAGGCATTTCACACACATGGTTAAAAAGATCTATCAAATGCTGTACGATAAGTACACGAGGTCCCCCAGCCCCCGCTGTGGACTCCCCTGTGTGTCCCCCAGGAGTTTGCTGTGCAAATTCCCACACAGGCTCCTTTATAATCCCTCACCCACAGCCATTTATAGCCAGAGACAGAAATCTCTTTTGTAAAGTGTTTCCATACAGGATATAAGACCTGAAGGGCACTTGCCCACCTCAAGCGGCTTTGCTTTGAATTCACTCTGGACGTCGGTGTCAAACCAGCAACCTCACCAGTCCTGTGGTTTGGGGAGTTCAACAAAACTCGCTTTTGATGCCAGTAGGAGTTCAAGGAAAAGACGGAAGCCTGCAGACGGCCTGAAGGTGTCAGCCGCTTACAGCTGGGGAACCTGAGGTTAAGGACATCGGATTTGCCCAGAGGCACAGAGCCAAGGCCAGAAGCCGGTTCTAATCCCTGACATGTGGCTGTGCTCCACTCCCCCTATACACACACACACACACACACACACACACGCACGCACATGCACACACACATGCACACATGCACGCGCGCACACACGCATGTATACACACACACTGCGACCCCAGGGACGTCCTGGGCCCCAAGGCCCCAGCGTCTCCACCTCCCCTTGCAGGGCAGCTTCTAGAGCAGAGCAAAAAGACAAACGTCAACTACCCAGGACTCTCCCTCCTCCCTCTGCCTCCCTGCCCCCCAGGCCCCTCCCTCTCCATCCTCAAAGGTTACATAAAAAAGTCCTTGTCATTCAGACTTACTAGAGAATTCTTTGAAATCAAGCCTATTATTACTGAAGTCACCTTGTTTCACAAACCTCCTGGCCACGCCTCCCAACCTTTCTTCCCAGCCAAGGTCAAAGTGGGCCGTGAGGAGGCCCCCCCAACCTTTCTCATCCCACTTCTGCCCTCTCCCCCACCCCTGGGAGCTGGCTCTCTGCCCCTCTTGGCTCAGTCACTTTACGTGATCAATTCACCTTGCACTTATCTCATCGGCCTTTTTATAACCACCCTCCACTCCCTCCCGCTCCAGCTGAAGGTCCTTCGCCGAGAGCTGGAGCTGCAGCTGCTGTCCCCCCTCCCCAGCTCCGGGCGCACGGCCAGGCCCACAGCCTAACCGGGGACAATGCCAGTGAGCACTTAAGGTGTGATCACAGTGCTGTGTTTCTGTCTAAAAAAGCCTTTCCTTCTAGGGGGCACACGGGGGCGGGGGAGGAAACAGGATGCGCCACTATTGTCAATCCGTGAATCTGGGAGAATGTTAGGAGATTCTCTTCTCCTTCTCTTATACGTTTGAATGTTTCCTGATGAGTTTAGAGGTCACCATCTCCGCCCTGAGAGCCGCCAATCTCTACCTTCCGGCAAGTCCCATCCAATAAGCTTGAACCCTGAGCACCCGCCCACCCTGCGTCTGTCCAGGCACATGCGTGCACACACATGCACGTACACACACTCCACACCCACATGTCGTCTGGCCCCAAGGCTCCACCCACCACCTCTGGTGGCCCCCAGCTCCACCTCCCAGCTCCACAGAGCAGACCCCACGGCCCAGCCTCCTCGGGGTCTAATACATTCTTCCAACTTGACTTCTCCAAGATCAAACTGCTGATCTTCCCAAAACGAACTCTCTTTTCATCCTCCCTCCTGGCCCAGGGGACGGCAACTCGCAACTCCCCGTGTCTTGTTGCTCAGGCTAAAAAACCTGCCTATCACCTTCACTCCCAACCACACAGCCAGTTGACCAGCCAGTGTGGACTCTGCTTCCCCAATGAGGGCAGAGTTCAGCACTTCTCCCCCTGCCCTTGTCCTCAGCGGCAGCTGAGCCGGAATCACGCCATGGCCCACAGAGAAAGCCCAGGCCCTGGCCTCACTCGCCTGGCCAGCCACCTCACGGGACAAGCCCCCTGCAGCCTTGCAGCCCCAGCCACGGAGCACGGGGTGGGGGACTCCCACCCCAAATGCTGAGCCCTGCTTGACCTCTACCTGGCTGTCCCTTCACCTCCATCCTGTCTTTACTCTAAGGCCTCTAAGGTGGGAGCACGAGGCCTTCCCAGAGACCCCTTATCTCACTTTTCAGCCTCCCCACCCTCACACTGATGTTTCACACATGCACGCGAACACCCTGCTGCACTTTGCTCCCACGTCCTCACCACTCGCTCATATGCTCCGTGTCCTCCTCCTCCTCTCTCGGGATCACCAGCCCCTTCAAGGGACTCACACTCCATCACCTGGGCTTTTAGCTTCTTTGTCCCCAGCTGTGTCCCCAAAGCCTGGCACGGCGCTGAGCATACATTCAGTGCTCAAGACATTTCCTGGATGAGCGCATGCACGTTCCACAGAGACCCGCACCTACCCTGCCCCAAGCCCAGGGCATTTCCCCTGGATGAGCCCCTCCTTTTGCAGCCTCCACCAGCCACTAAGACCCTGGAGCCAGAAACGGCAGAGATTCCACTGGAGGCTGAACAGCCGACGGGTCCAAAACCCAGGTCTGCTACCAACCTGGCTGCATGACTCCAGATGTCTAAAGTAGCTTCTCCTGGCCTCAGTTTCCCCATCGGTAAAATGGGCGAATAGGTGAGGCGTCCGTGACGTGATGTGTGAAGAGGGGTCAGCATGCTGTGCTCTGTGCTGGTTTATGAAGTCATTGGCTGCTCCCAGACAAACATGTCACTTAAGCACCCTACTCTGTGCAAATCACCACCCAAGCGAATCAAAAGGCTCAAAGGCGCCCTTCCATTGGAAAGGGACAGTGTAAACCCGAGTGTCACCTGTCCACGGGGTGCTGGAAGTCTGCATGTGGTACAGAGTGCTTCTTATTTGATGGGAGGGTCTTGTCCAAAATTCTCTCAGGAGGCCATGTGTAGTGGTTTGAATGGAGGCCCCCCCCCAAAAAAATATTTGTCCACATCCTTACCCCTGGAACCTGCGACAGTGACCTTATTTAGAAAGAGTCTTTGCAGATGTAATTAAGTTAAGGATCTCAGGACGAGATCATCCTGGATTTAGGGTGAGCCCTAAATCAATGAGCGACAGGCATCCTTAGAGGAGAAAGGAGGAAATGAGAAGGTGATGTGAAAAGGAGGCAGAGACTGGAGCGATGCGACCACAAGCCAAGGAAGGCCAATGACTGCGGGCAACCACCAGATGCTGGCGAGAGGCGGGAGCAGACGCTCCCTCAGAGCCTCCGGAGGGACCAGCGCGCACGTGGATCGCAGACTTCCGGCCTCCAGAATTGAGGGAGAACAAACCTATGCCGTTTCAAGCTGCCCAGGTGGTGCCCATTTGTTACAGCAGCCACAGGAAAGGAACAGGCCCTGGTAAGGACAATCGTCCCCCATTAGCTGCGGGGGACACGTATGCCTGAAACCGTGGATAGTTCTGAACCCATATACACTACGTTTTTTCCTCCAGTACATACATATTTGAGGTGTGACAGCAAAACTAGCACAAATTTCTGTTTCCTTTTTCACAATTTCACAGATAGAAGATTTGTTCCTACTGTAGATCCTAGCAAGCTCAGCAAAGACTTTTCTTCTTTCCTTAAGTCAAGAACTCCCAACTTTTCACCTAAAGGAAGCACTTTACAGCTTCTCTTTGGCATATTCAACTTGCCAGCATCACCACTAAAATAAGGGTTCCTTGAACACAAGCACTGCGATACCGAGACCGTTGATCTGACAACTGAGCCGCCTACTAAGTGACTAACGGGGAAGGAACGTATACAATATGCATATGCTGGACAAAAGGAGGACTCACGTCCTGGGCAGGATGGAGCAGGACGGCCCAAGATTTCATCACCCTACTCAGAATGGCACAGAATTTAAAACCTATGAATTGTTTACTTCTGGAATTTTCCATTTAATATTTTCGGATTGCAGTTGACCTCACGTAACTGAAACTACAGAAAGGGAGACGACAGACAAGGGGGAAGTGCTGTATAAGACTGGTACTCTGAGAAAAACAACACGATCTTAAAGAATTCTGTTCTTTTCATTTGAACTTGAGGAAAACAAGAGCAGATCATGGTGCTGTTTCCTGTGTGGGAACGGGACACACGCCAGTCTAGGCTGCAGACGTCTGCAGTCAAACATTTAAGCACCAAGGATGGCAAAAGGCCAGGCTAGACATGAAATCATCCCAAATTCAATTCTGGTCACCAGAACTTCCAACAGTTAAAGTGACATTATTTCCAATACGTGGGAAGAAATACCCTGAATGGTGGGGAGCACAGAGAAAAGGAAAGAAATTGTTTGGGTGGAAGTATGGGTCCATTTTTCAGAGGTATCATCCTTCAATGCTACATTTGAGCTTTAAAATGCATTATGAAAGACTCCAAAAACAAAATATATGTGGAGTGTATCGGTATACTAAAAACGCAGAAACAGGGACCAGCCCAGTGGTGTAGTGGTTAAGTTCATGCACTCTGCTTCTGTGGCCTTGAGTTCACAGGCTCAGATCCTGGGTGCAGACCTACACGCCACTCAAAAAGCCATGCTGTGGTGGCGTCCCACATACAAAATAGAGGAAGATTAGCACAGTTAGCTCAGGGACAATCTTCCTCACCAAAAAAAAAAAAAAAAAAGCAGAAACAATTCCAGGAACTCCAGGGCCCATCTGGAAAAAAGTCATTTTCATAGACTGACCTCACAGGTGTCAAGAAGTCATAAGCTGGTAACCTGAGGTTTTAAAATGGAAAAGTTGGGGAGCAGCAAACCAACTTCTAGCTGGTCCATGGCCCCACCCATTTCCCATCCTGGCTCCACCCCCTTGCCCATCCTGGCTCCGCCCCCTTGCCTTTCATGGCCCTCAGCTTCACATAGTTGTGGTTATTAAGCTGGAGGATGAAAAGCCCAGCAGCAAAACAGAAATGGAAGACAAGCAAGAGCATCTCTCACCCAGCGTCTTCTGGCATCTTCTGCAGGTTACCCACACCAACGCGAGATGACAAAAGGTCAATGTTGTAATTTAACATTTGTTACAAGTTGAACACTTGGCAAATTTTCCTAATGCAGTTTTTAAAAATTCACTTTGTAAATAGAATGTTTTAATGCATTAGTAAAATACTGGATAATAGCAAAATTTTTTTTTAAATAATAAAAAATTAAATGCCTGCCAACAAGCCAGGAAGAGGAAAAAGATGATGGGCCAGGACCTTCCCTCAACAGTCCAAAGCTCCAGGGACTGGGCCCCGAGAGTCTGCTAAGTCTCCGTAGCTCCTTCCTCCACCCCTGAGGCCATGCCCAGGAGGAGGGGCCCTGGGGAGACAAGTCAGCTCCTGAACCAGAGCCACCACTGAAGGTTCCCACCTGGAGTCCAGGAGCATCCAGGAGGAGAGGCTGCAAACGGCAGGTGGAGGTGAAGTCTCGAGGGCCAGCTTCGGAGAGGAAAGGAGCTGGGAGAGAGAGATGCTGGTTTGGAGGGGAAAGAGAGCAGATGCAAAATGGTCTTTTGACAAAGAGCAGCTTAGCAAATCTACTCTCAAGATCTGGAAAAAGGGAGAAAAAATATCGTGAGCCGCCTCGCCCCCACCCTCCACACAGTCAGAGGGAAGACTGTCCAGCTCCCGCCCCCAAGGGAAGAGGCATTGTGGGGACATCAGAATCCAGAAGAGGTTACCCCTAAGGTGTTGTTGGCTTAACGCAATTTTGCATTTCTGCTTTACAGGAAAAAGCAGGTTTAAAAAGTTCTCTCTTAACAATACTCAACAATTAACCAACAGTTCTAGTTTAAAAATAGACATTCTTTCCTTGAAATAAAATTTGTTCCGAAAGATTTCTCAAACTCCTCTTCCCGAAAAGTGGCTTCTAAGAGGATCAGTTTTATTTGCGTGTCGACAGGCGTTTTACAGGATGCTCTATCTTTATTCTTCTACCTTCTCGAAACTAAAGTCTAGTTCAGGTTTCACATATCTGAGCACCTTTCCTGGACCAGGAACCCATGAGAGGAGAAAGCCTTTCAGGGTCACATTTCCGAGGATGAACGCTGCCCCCGCCCGACACACGTACACACACTCTGCCTCCTTTAGACACACGTCTAACAAGAAACGATCTTGGCCCTGAGCACCTTCAGAAATAGGGGAAGAGGTTCCCCTTAGGCATCCCCATAACCGAGTCCCTGGGCCTGGGCAGGGGCCCGGGAAATTCACTCAAGTGCAGCAGTCTACGGGAAGTTAGGAGACTGGAAACCCCTCCTGTCCCAGCTGCAGGGAGAAAGAGAACGGACGCTCCAAATAAATATGTCCCACCCCTGATAGAGTAAGGTTCTTCAGGGGGGACATTAAGGTCTGTATTTTTTCTTTTTTTTCTTTTCTTCCCCCCCAGCGTTAATTTTTAACACAGATGCTTTCATACCGTACTTGGTATTATTTTGACCAGACACTTTTTTGTACGATTATTGTGAGACATAATAAACTAAAAAGGAATGACAGTGTTTTTCCATTTTGCAATCTCCTGTCCCTTTTGCCACCTGGAAAAAGGTTTAAGCTCGAAACTCCTGTTCAAGACCGTGTGGACGAAGCTTCAGAGGGAGAAAGCTCTTGAGAGGCAGCGCTGTCATTTTACCTGGCGTTTGTGGGTCAGCCCCTCCAGAGCGCCTGGGCTGGTGTCAGAATCCATCAGATGACAAAGTCCTACAACCAGGAAAGAAGAGCGGTTCAGGCTGCCTGAATCCAGGAAAGCCAGAGCACAGGACCATCAGGATTTTCCTTCTTTTTCTTAAAGATTGGCACCTGAGCTAACACCTGTTGCCAATCTTCCCTTCCCCTTATCCTCCTCTTCTCCTCCCCAAAGCCCCCCAGTACGTAGTTGTATATTCTAGTTGTAGGTCCTTCTGGTTCTGCTATGTGGGACGCCACCTCAGCATGACCAGATGAGCGGTGCCATGTCGGAGCCAGGGATCCGAACCGGCGAAACGCTGGGCCACAAAAGCGAATGTGTGAACTTAACCACTCTGCCACGGGGGCCAGCCCCGGGATGTTATTTCTTATTTTAAATGTTTGCTCTAGAGGAAATTACAGGTTAAAATCACATTTTACTTTGGGGAAATACTGTGTAGCTTTGCATGCAGACGCTGCTTAACCCCAAGTTAATTCCCAGGTGTCCTAGAATTCTCCTGTGGGCTGGCAGGGAGGGGGGAAGTGTCCACACTTCCCAAGCACAGGCTGGTTGCTGACAGAGCGCAAAGCAGGGTCAGCCCCAGGGGCACCCTCCCACCCTCACCCTGGGCAGAGCTGGCCTAGGCCACCCCACAGTGGAAGCCTGCTGGGGATGCCCCTTCTCAATTCCCCCAGGTACGAACTTGGAGGAAATGGAGTAACCCTCAAATCAGCCCCCACCTCACACAAGGGTCTCCCCACCCTGCAGCCTGACTCTTGGGATAGAGATATTCCTCCATTTGGAGGAAAGAAAGAGGGGTCTCCAAGGCAGGACCCCAGCCCCAGGGGCTAGGGCACCATCCTCACTCTTCAGTACGCAGGGCAGGGACCCCCACCAAGGGGGTGGGGTGATGTCCTCGCTCCCTTAGGGCAGGGACCCACCGCGGGGGCTCTTCACTCCCATGCGGCATGGACTCCTCACCCTCTTGGGGGGCGCCGTCCTCACTCCCACGAGGCAGAGACCCCCCCATGCAGGATCTGGGCTCAGCTGCCTGGGGCCCCTCCTGGTGGGCTGGGGCCTCCTCTTGCTGGGGGAGGCACATCCTGTCCTATCCCCGCCCACGCGGCCCGGGCAGCTGCCGGGAAAGGCGCGCAGGTGGCAGCACCTCGCGCGGGGCCTGGCCTGGCAACTCCGCCCCACCTACAGGAGGCTGGGGCTGGGCCGCAGCTTCGCCGGCTCCCAGAAAAGCAGCCCCCCATTCAGCCTCCTGATGTGGCAAGGAACTGGTTGCTGAAGGTGACTCGAG
The DNA here is from genome assembly GCF_037783145.1 of Equus przewalskii. NCBI lineage: Eukaryota > Metazoa > Chordata > Mammalia > Perissodactyla > Equidae > Equus > Equus przewalskii. Next base: position 43,261,696 of record NC_091855.1, read on the forward strand.
TAGAACTTGTTAAGTTGGGGTCACTGGGAGTCCGGGCCCCGTGAGGTTGGCCCCGCGGTGATGCTGATGCAGAGCACCTGGGGCCGGAGTGCCAGGGTGGAGTGCGCAGGGCACAGGACTGTCGCTGCACACTCACCTCCTGAATGTCATGTCCATTTTGTTCCCAGAGTGATCACCACTGAGTCGAGAAGGAAGGTGCTGAAGTCCAGACCTGTGTGACGTCACAGGCATCTCCATGGCAACGAAGCTGGAGGCTCCCTGCCCGCCCATCCCCACCACCCAGGCCCGTCGGCTTCCGCTGCCCCTTCGCAAAGCTCCTGTGGTCCTTCCGCCCGCGCTAGGCCCCCCCCACGGGGGCTCCACTCGCGGCCAGAGAGGCCTGTTTAAGGACATAATTTTGACACAAAATCTTGAGTGACTCCCCTGTGCCCTGGGATGATGTTCAAACCGTTTAATAGGCCCACCCCGCGCTCCCCTCCAGCAGCATCCTTACCCTCCCTACCTGAGAACTGCTCCTGCCCCACCGCCGCAGCCACTCCCACCTCTCCTTCTTAATTCCAAGCCCCTCCACTTCCAACCCCTTGTAGCTCTGACTTCTGCTCCCCTCCCCTCACCCTTACCCCAGCTTTCTTAACCTCTGCGTTCTTAGTTTGGCATCTCCTCCAGGAAGCCTTCCTTAACCTGGGAAGTCTTGGTTCGGCGCCGCTCCTCTGCGCTCCCACAGCAGGCCAGACCAGCCTGTGCAGAAGTGGTCCGTTGATTTCCACGTGGCTCACTAGACTGTCATCCCCTGAGCCTGGGGTCTCTCAATCCTAAGCTCCCCGACCGTGCACAGCACGGTAACTGCTCAAAGATACATTTTCAATGAATGATGAAAGGAATTGGCAAACCACATATGCCACAAATCATGTTAGCTGCTCAGTAACTAATTTTTTTTAGTAATTTTGAAGTTCCGAAGTGGGTATGGTCCAAATTTGTTCTTCTTTTTCAAGATCGTTTGGCTTCTGGGTCCCTTGCATTTTCCATGTGAATTTTACGTTTGACTTGTCAATTTCTGCAAAAATGCCAGCTGGGATTTCCACAGGGACTGCGTTTAACCTGCAGATCAATTTGGGTGGTTGTGCCATCTTAGCGAGATGAAGTCTTCGATCCATGAGCATAGGATGCCTTTTCGTTTATTAGGTCTTTTTTAATTTCTTTCAACAGTGTTTGGTAGTTTTCAGTGTGTAAGTCTTGCATTTCTTTTGTTAAATTTATTTTAAGTATTTTATTTTTTTGATGCTATTGTAAATAGAACTTTCTTAATTTTATTTTTTTCCTCCCCAAAGCCCCAGTACATAATTGTATATCCTAGTTGTAAGTCATTCTAGTTCTTCTCTGTGGGATGCTGCCTCAGCATGGCTTGATGAGCAGTGTGTATGTCTGCACCCAGGATCCAAACCTGCAAACCCTGGGCCGCCAAAGTGGGGCATAGGAACTTAACCAGTACGCCACCTGGCTGGCCCCTGTTTTCCTAATTTCATTTTTGGATTGTTCATTGTTAGTGTAGAAATACAATTAATTTTTGTATGTTAATCTCGTATCCTGAAGCCTTGTTGAAGTTGTTTTAATAGATGTGTGTGTGGATTCCTTGCGGTTTTCTATCATGTCATGTACAAATAGAGATAATTTTTACTCCTTCCTGTCTAATCAGGATGGCTTTTTTTCTTCATCTTGACTAACTGCCCTGGCTCGAACCTCCTGGACAGTGTTGAATAGAAGTGACAAGAATGAACATCCTGTCTTGGCTTTAATTGCGCATTTAATTGTTGTACCAAGTCCCTTGAGTATATTTGGAAAGGAAAAGATGAAATGCGCACAGATGAACTGATATGATAAAATCCAGGAATTGCTTCAGAAAGCCTGGGGGAAGGGCGGGCATTACACGGGGTGTGGATGTCCCGACAGGCCATGACCGGTTGGCTGGGGACAATGATGGGCACACGGGGTTCTATACTATTCTTTCTGCTTTTGTGTACCTTTGAAATTCGCATAATGGAAAATGAAAAAGTAAAATAAGGAAAATGGAGAGCCAAAAAGAAAGAGCTAAGGAAATAAAAGGTAGGATATTGAGGGAAATGAAAGGTCCATTGAGGAATTGGAGCCCCAGACAAGAATGCTGGAGTGCCTGCTACCAACCGGGTGGAACGCCTTTCCCAGACCCAGCCACGCTCCCCCCGTCCCATAATGCCCCATGATGCCTGGTGATGCCCCATGATGCCCCATGCTTTAGGCTAAGACATTGTTTTGTCCCTTACGTCTCTTTTCACCTACAACTGCCTTGTTTTATTTTAATTGCACTGATTTGGGGAAGAGGCCAAGCCAAATATCCTGCAGAATCTTCTGGATTTGTCCAGCTGCTTCCTCAAGCTTGTTTAGCTTGTCCCTCTATCCCCTTCCCTTGTATTTCCTATGCACTAGAATTACCAGGATATTCTCCTGTTTGGGGACACCTGGGCTATTTTCAAATTTTCCGTTCTACAGTCTTGCAGAGAACATTGTTGCACATTCTCCTCGGGCAAGTGGGCAAGACTTTCTCTAGTCTGCGCCAGGAAGGGGAAGTCCTTCATGAGATGTGTCAAACTGCCCCCCAGAGGAAGTGTATCAACTCACATCCCACCAGGGGGACGCAAGAGTTCCCGTTTGCCAGACTCTAGCCAAAATTTGTATTGTCAGACTTAGATTTCTGCCCTTCTGATAGGTGTAATTGTATCTCCTTGTGCTTGGTTTCTCTTTCATGAGCACCAGTGAGGCTGGGCATCTTCTCAAAGTTCTGCTCACTTTCAGGCCATAGGCTTTAGGGACTGCTTACAGGTGGTACAAATCAGTTTTATCAAAAGGAGAAGTGCAAAATAGCATAATTTTCTACATCCACAGTGAATGGTATTCAAGTGTGAAATTTTTTATTGGTTTCATCCATTCAACTATTTAAAAAGTGGGTAGTAGAGGCCAGCCCGGTGGTGTAGTGGTTAAGTTTGCACGCTGTGCTTTGGCAGCCTGGGTTTTGCAGGTTTCAATTCCAGGTGTGGACTTACACGCAGCCCATCAGGCCATGCTGTGGTGGCGTCCCACATTCAAAAAATAGAGGAAGACTGGCACAGATGTTAGTTCAGGGACAATTTTCCTCAGCAAAAAGAGGAAGACTGGCAACAGATTTAGCTCAGGGCCAATCTTCCTCACCCCACCACCTCCTCAAAAAAAGTGGGTAGCTGATTTATCATTTTTTTCTTTCTGATTTGTTAGAGTTTTTTTTTAATCTGGAATTTAAAAAAACAACCACAGTGCTTCTTTTTGGACCACATTTCTAGCTCTAGAACTTTCGCTGGTCAAGTGTTGAGGCCCTAAGGTGCTGTCATAAGAAGATGACGTCTGTTCCAAGCAGACAGATACACTTGGCAGACAATGTGCTCAGCTAGTTGGCTCTGCAATTTCATCGTGGAATCTTTGTTCAGATTTTGATGGTGCTATTAATATACCATGACTCACGAAAAGCCCTGCTTCCTGGAATGTTCTTCCCAGGGAGGTGAAACGATGTTCCTTCCTATGGAAGAATAATCTGTAATCACACTTTCAAATGTTTGAGCAGATCTTGAAGGCTTAGAAAAGGGAACAAAAGCTTCCTAAATGATACAAAATTATTATTATTATTATTGTTATTGAGGAAGTTTAGCCCTGAGCTAACATCCGCTGCCAATCCTCCTCTTTTTTGCTGAGGAAGATTGGCCCTTAGCTAACATCCACATCCATCTTCTTCTATTTTATATGTGCGACTTCTGCCACAGCATGGCTTGATAAGTGGTGCGTAGGTCCCCACCTGGGATCCGAACGGGCGAACCCCAGGCTGCTGAAGTGGAGTGCACAAACTTAACCACTAAGCCACTGGGCCGGCTCAATACAAAATTATTTAAACAAATTTCCATCCCCACAGGAAGGGGAAAAATATCAGTTGTATGTACCAGGTACTCATTCAATCCACAAATATGTATCAGGTGCACCGGGCTGGCAGCGAGCAAACCAGACACATGCCTTCCTTCAGGGGGAGAGGCAGCAGAGAGGCAGGAAGACGGACCATAAACTTGTCACTGCTGGACAATGGTGAGAAACGTCATGCAGAAAGGGAGAGGACGCAGGGAGTGTAGCCTGGGCTTTTCTGAAGAAAGCAACATGTAAACTGAGGCCAGACAGTGAGAGGATTTGGCCTGGTGCAGAGGGCATGAAGACCATCCCAGGCAAGTTACTGCCTAATGGGTACCGGGTTTCTGTTTGGGATGTAAAAAGAGTTTTGGAACTAGATAGTGGTGATGGTTGCATCTTTTTGTTTTTTGTTTTGTTTTGTTTTTTTGAGGAAGTTTAGCCCTGAGCTAACTGCTGTCAATCTCCCTCTTTTTGCTGAGGAAGACTGGCCCTGAGCGAACATTCGTGCCCATCTTCCTCTACTTTATACGTGGGACACCTACCACAGCATGGCCTGCCAAGCGGTGCCATGTCCGCACCCGGGATCTGAACCGGCGAACCCCGGGCCGCCAAAGCCGAACGTGCGACACTTAACCGCTGCACCACTGGGCCAGCCCTGCACAACATTTTGAATGTGGTTCATGCCACTAAACTATACACTTAAAATGGTAAATTTGGGGCCTGGTGGCGCAGTGGTTAAGTGCACACGTTCCGCTTCAGCGGCCCGGGGTTCACTGGTTTGGATCTGGGGTGTGGACACGGCACCGCTTGGCACGCCATGCTGTGGCAGGTGTCCCACATATAAAGCAGAGGAAGATGGGCACGGATGTTAGCTCAGGGCCAGTCTTCCTCAGCAAAAAGAGGAGAATTGGTGGCAGATGTTAGCTCAGGACTAATATTCCTCAAAAAAAAAAAAAAAAAGGTAAATTGGATGTTATGTATATTTTACCATGATTAAAAAACAAAGAGAGAGACCATCCCAGGCAGAGGTGCTCTGGCACGAGGAGGCCTTGTGAGGGGCATCTGTCAGTTCTGAGTTGCCAACCTGTGTTCTAAGGTCACCCCTACCTCAGGAGGCCAGATGGGAGGCAAAAGGAATGAAAGGACTGGAGAGTTGGTTTCCCAGCCTTCCTTGCAGCTGGGACACAGCTGTATGACATAGATTCAGCCAGTCACACGCTTTGAATGGGGAAGCTGGTGGGAGAAGCCAGGGTCCATGGACATTCAATCTGGGGACTGGAAGATAGCTTCCGTTCATGGTTTCACCTCTTGCCATGTGACCGCTCTGAGCTTCAGTTTCCTCCTCTGTCAAAAGGGATTGATAATGTGACCTTCCTCAGAAGACGCCAAACTAAAATGAGATCCCATAATGATCACCGTTGAAGCTGGCTGATGTGTATGTGGCTCATAAAACAATTCCCTTCTTTGTGTGTGTGTTAAAAGATCCATAACATGAAATTTATCATTTAAACCACTTTTCAGTGTTCAGCTGAGTGGCGTTAACTACATTTACACTGTTGGGCAGCCATCACCACCATCTGTCTCCAGAACTTTTTCATCTTCCCAAAAGAAAACTCTGTCTTCGTTGAACAGTAACTCCCCATTGTCCCTCCCTGCAGCCCTGGCCCCTGCCACTCTTTCTGTCTCTGTGGAGTTGGCCACTCTAGGGACCTCATATAAGTGGAATCATTTGTCCTTCTGTGACTTATTTTACTCAGCATAACGTCTTCGAGCTTCATCCATGTTGAGCATGTCAGAACTTCCTTCCTTCCTAATACTGAATAAGATTCCATCGTGTGAATATACCACATGTAGTCTATCCTTTCATTTGTCAGTGAAAACTTGGGTTATCTCTACCTTCTGGCTGTTGTAAATAATGCTGCTATGAACATGGGGACACAGACATCTTTCAAGTCCATGGTTTCACTTCTTCTGAGTAAATATACACAAGTGGGATTGCTGGATCATGTGGTGATTCTGTTTAATTTTTTGAGGGACCACTATAATCCTTCTGCAATTTTTAAATAACAGCTTTATTGAGATATGAATCATATGCTATACAATTCATCCATTTAAAGAGTACAGGTCGGGGCCAGCCCTGGGGTGTAGTGGTTAAGTTCGCATGTTCTGCTTCAGCAGCCCAGTTCACAGGTTCAGATCCTGGGTGTGGACTTACACACCACTCATCAAGCCAGGCTGTGGTGGCGTCCCACATACAAAATAGAGGAAGACTGGCACAGATGTTAGCTCAGGGACAATCTTCCTCACCAAAAAGTAAGTAAACAAGTAAATAAATAAAAGAATACAGGTCAGTGATTTTTAGTGTAACCACAGTAACTCAACCATCACCACAACCAATTTTAGAGCACTGTGATCACCTCAAAAAGAAACTCTATTCTCGTGATTAAGTGGTCATTGCCCATCCCCTGTCCCCGCAGCCAATGGCAACCACACATCTACTTTCTGTCTCTATCTATTTGCCTATTCTGGACATTTCATATAAATGGGATCATACAGTAAATATGTGGCCTTTTGTGACTGGCTTCTTTCACTTGGCATAATGTTTTCAAGGTTTGTCCATATTGGAGTATGAATCAGTACTTCATTCCTCTTTTTTTTTGAGGAAGATTAGTCCCAAGCTAACATCTGCTGCCAATCCTCCTCTTTTTGCTGAGGAAGACTGGCCCTGAGCTAACATCTATGCCCATCTTCCTCTACTTTATGTGAGACGCCTGCCACAGCATGGCTTGCCAAGCGGTGCCATGTCTGCACCTGGGATCTGAACCGGTGAACCCCGGGCTGCCGAAGCAGAACACGCGAACTTAACCGCTGTGCCACCAGGCCAGCCCCGGTACTTCATTCCTTTCTCTGGCAATACTACAATATTCCAAATACTATCCCATGGTGTGGATTGCCACGTTGTGTTTATCTGTTCATCTGTTGATGGACATTTGGGTTGTTTCCACCTTTTGGCTTTTATGAATGCTGCTGCTATGAAAATGTCTGTACACCTTTTTGGGGACATGCGTGTCGTTTGTCTTGAGTAGGTACCTAGAGTGGAATCGCTGGATCCTGGGTAACTCCGTTCAACTTCTCGAGGAACTGCCAGCCTATTTTCCACAGTGGCACCATTTCACATTCCCGCCAACAGTGTCTGAAGGTTCCAATTTCTCCACATCCTCGTCAACACTTATTATTTGTCTCCCTCTACTTTTGCATGTGTTTTGGAAATCTCCAAAATAAATGTTAAAAAAATAAAAGAAGAAATGAGAAACTGTAAGTTACAGTGTTTGTAAACTGTCAAGTACTTAGTCTAACTTACTAACAAACATTTGAGTACCTGCCACGTGCCAGACACTGTTACAAACGTTTGGTGAACAAACATCTCTATTCTCAACACTCAGGACAGGTCATCCCGGCTCCTCCTAAACTGTCTTTGCAAGCAGAGCCGAGGGGAGGGCGGACATCCGTCCTTAGACCCCAGCCCGGGGGTGCAGGGGAGATGGCCTGCGGAAGCTGATGTGCACATGTCCTCGTACTGGCCTCCCTCAGTCCAGATGGCCCCCCGTCCACCCCCCTGGGGCTTGCTTTTCCCATCTGTAAGATGAGATGGCGTGGGCCACAATGGAATAAGGGGGCACCTGGCATGAAGATGAGACAATTTCATGGAACAAGATGGTGGAACTGACTTAGAAATTGCCTCAGTATTCCTGATACTAAGGACATTTCTCAAGGGGTGGGCACAGGCTCCAGTATTTTGAAGAGGCCACCCACAGCAGACCATGGGCTACTGCCTCCCCACCAGGTAAGTTTGCAGAGCAGAGGCCCAATCCAGCTCAGAGGCTGTGGCTAACACTCAAGGCACATGGAGTTTTTTTTTTTTTTTTTTGAGGAAGACTAGCACTGAGCTGTCTACTGCCACTCTTCCTCTTTTTGCTGAGGAAGACTGGCCTTGAGCTAACACCCATGCCCATCTTCCTCTACTTTCTATGTGGGATGCCTACCACAGCACGGCTTGCCAAGCGGGGCCATGTCCACACCCAGGATCCGAACTGGCGAACCCTGGGCCACCGAAGTGGAACATGCGCACTTAACCGCTGCGCCACCGGGCTGGCCCCAGGCACATGGAGTTAACAATTTCCACCCTCCAGCTTCCTCCGTTGTCACTCACACTGCCCACATGTCCCTTCCCAAGACCCAGCACGTCCTGGCTGGCAACGCCCTCTCCCTCGTCCTGGGAAGCCTCCCCACTTCCCTCTTTGGTGGACTCAGGTCAGCAGCCAAGCTTCCCCAAACCCTGCCCGCCAGCAGCGAGCCCCTCCACAGCCTTCACTGTGGCTACTGTTGCTTCATTTTGCTCTGCCAACCTTCCCCAATGAGGCCGATTTCATCTGTGTGGCCCCACTGAACTGTACTGGGCTGCCTCTTAGTAGGTGTGCAATAAAAACGTGATGACTATATGCCTGGTAGGAATTACTACAAGTTCAGAGGACCAAGAGACAATGAGGGCAGTGGTCTAGGAAAGCTTCCTGGAGGAGGCGAGGCTTAGGCTAGGGCTTCAGGGTATCACACTGAAGAAGAACATATGTGGTGGAAGTGACTCTGTGTAAGGGAAGTTCACAGGACAGGGAAGAAAGGTCTCTCGGAGCAGACATCAGAGTCCTCGGGAGTAAATGCTATCGATTGGTGAGCACTTGTTAAATGCCAGGTACCTGCTAAGCCCACCACCTAGAAAACGTCAGACCTGCAATTATACAAATGCAGTGACGAGGTGCAGGAGGTGCACCGACTCCCACCAGGACTCGCGGCCCCAGGCCACCCACTGATCCACCTTCTGAGAGTCTTGCCTGTTCTAGTTTTACGACGACGAAATCAGACAGCACATAGCCTTGCGTCTGGCTTCCTAACACGAAGCTTCTGAGGAGAACCCACACATTGGATGAGCTGTCTTCCAACAGCGAGCCTTGCGTCTCCCCTTTATCTAGGTCTCTGATTTCTGTCAGCAACGTTTTCTAGTTCAGTGTACAGGGCTTGCAAAACCTTTAGTCACACTCACTTTTAGTGTGATCGTGAATGAATTTCTACAGATTTCATTCACGATTGTGTGTTGCTAACACAAACCCTATTGGTTTTCTACACTGATCTCAAGTTCACTATCTCCCACCCTCCTCGGCAGGACAGGACTAGACTACGGAAGGTGTGAAGCAGCACTGGTCTCTCAGTAGGCCACGGACTCCCGGAGCCGTGGGAGGACACCCCGAGCACGGTGTTCACGCGTGTTCCAGCCCAACTTCTCAGCCACTGCCCTGGGCATCCCTCTTCTTGGTGGTCTTCTCTAGCCTAGGGGTTACTGGGTGACAGTTCCAGATACACAGTAAGGACCCTTCTGTTTGCCATAAATGCTTTCCCAGCTACGCGGGCAGGCCGTGTTCAGTCAGGAGATGGTTCATAGGGAGGTCGTCAGTTTGTTGGGTCCCTCAAACGCCTGTTCTTGATTGGAATAGAATCTTCAATGTCCTTACTAGACACTGGAAACATGAAAGAAAATCCCCCTTTGTCTTCTTGCCATTCAATCCCTAGTTCTACCAGGCAAACAGCACACTTCCTCCCAGTGGGGAATGTCTTTCAGAAAGCAGCACAAGAGGAGAAAGACAATTCGCAGTGAAACTTGGATTCAAATGTTGACACCTCAATTTAATTCCTCTCACTTGTCTAAGGGGACTAACAACTCTGCCTCAGAGGATTTTTGGGATTAAATGTGTCCGGCATTTACGAGGCACTCAGCACCTACTGAGCACCAGGGTACTCACCCTTTATGGTACATAGGATCCCAAGTCCTCTCCCTGCCCTCCCATTAAGCCGTCAGGCTCAGGATCCAGACCCTGTATGGACATACCATCCACTTTAAAAATCACCTGGGGCTGGCCTGGTGGTGTACTGGTTAAGTTCTGTGAACTCTGCTTTAGCAGCCCAGGGTTTGCAGATTCAGATCCTGGGTGTGGATCCAGCACTGCCGTCACGCCACGCTGTGGTGGCGTCCCACATAAAACAGAGACAGGCACAGGTGGCAGCTGAGGGCCAATCTTCCTCATACACAAAACCACAATTTTAGGATCGGAAGGCTGATTTAGCCGTCACTGCGCCTGGCAGGGTCCTTGCCTATTCAGCTGTTTATCTTGTAAGGCCTAGGCTCACCCTCCCCCATCAGCTGTTACCTACTGCTCACAGCAACCACCTCCAACATCGCCTTGCCTGAGCAGGAACAAGGAAAGATGATTCCACGTGGGATAGCACTAAGTAGATATGGTATTGAACTGCGAGATGGAATGCCAAGATATCACAGAATTCTACTTAGAGCATAACGCACGCTTTACAAATACCATCCAAAAGCAGCTTGACACGAAAATCCTACGGGAACGATGGACGGTTGTCTATTAGTACATGTAACGTGGATATAGGGAACGCACGTTGTCTGACACACCCATTCTCATCATCTTCTAGAACCTGCTTATCACCACCCCACCTGCGTGCACCCTGGGAAGGGCACATTGAGACTTAGGGCAGTCAAAGTTAACCACCTCCGTCCCTGAACCTCATACTAGGCAACATGTGTCTGCCTAACATTTTTACATTCTGGGGCCACCCTGTCATCTGTAACCCCTTCCCCCAAAGACAACATTTCCACATTTTCTTTTTTATTTCGTCTGTATTTGTTACAATCTTTTAAAGCAGGATGTGACTTGGGCACCACACTGCCATTCACAAAACTTGCCGAGTCACTTTCCGACAGCTTCACCACAAGCCCAGGGCAGCTCACACTTGTGCTACTACTCTACACAGTACTCTTCTTTGGAAAACAAGCCCTATGGGTAGTTAACTCACATCAAGTTGGTTCAGCTTAACATACTAATTTCTAGAGGCCTTGCACATGCAATTGGTAACTACCGGGGATGGAAAGTTTAAAAAGTAGATTCTAGAAGACGAAATTGTTTTAACAAATATTTTTCTTTTAAACATCAGTCTATCTCAGAACACCTAAATGACAAAAGATTTGGTGTACTAATAAGGAATCTGCCTGATTAAGCTCAACATTTCAGACCACCAAGTTAACATCAGGTTACACACATCTTACAACAAACGTTACCTTATCTGTTAAAATAAGCCAACATCAAACTAGAAAAGAAAAACTAGCTCTGCTTTAGTGCCTAAAGAATCACAGTTTCACACTGAGAAGCACAAAGAATCTTATCCCCTTATGTAGTTATTGCCATGCCATACAGATTTTTAAAATCTTAACAAAAATAAAGAACAGAATCCTTGAAAATATATTATCAGAGGGAATGGAGAGAGAGTACTGAACACGCGTACAAGGAATTCGTCAGGCAGAGCTTAATCCACTTCCTCCATGCGTGACGTGTCGTCATCTCCTTCAAGGGGCGGCATCTCCTCAGTTACAGCAGCACTGCTGTCGTCAGCGGTGGGGTCATCTTCATCAATACCTTTTAAGAAATAAAACCCTTGTATTAGATTTCTTGAGGGGCAGCTAATTACCCTAACATTGCTGGTTTACAGCCACTTTCAAAGCTGAGCAATCCCAGGGTATGTGGATCTCAAATTTTTAGCCCTTATTATCAGAAGGCTTGTTTACCCCTTTGACACATGACTTGAATGTTTCTGGGGGACATAACCCAATCTTGTTCAAAGAGCTGAGCACCCCTTTCAACAGTCACATGTTTAAGGTTCTTTTCCTGGTAACATGGTACTGTACAAGGCTTACCAAGACCAAGTTTGATCATCCTGTAGATCCTGTTAGCATGTGTCTGGGGATCTTCCAGACTGAAGCCGGAAGACAGGAGTGCAGTTTCGTAGAGCAGGATGACCAGATCCTTCACAGACTTGTCATTCTTGTCAGCCTCTGCCTTCTGCCGTAAAGTCTCGATGATGGAATGGTCAGGGTTAATCTCCAGGTGTTTCTTTGCAGCCATGTAACCCATTGTTGAGTTGTCTCTTAGGGCTTGAGCCTTCATGATTCTTTCCATGTTTGCTGTCCAGCCATATGTACTTGTGACAATGCAGCATGGGGATGTCACCAATCGGTTTGACACAACCACCTATGATCAAATCATTAAGTGATGACTAGGCCTAGAAAGTTTCTACTATTTTAAGACTTTTCAGCACCACCTGAATCAGGTTTACTATGAACTGAAATCGAAAGAACCCAAGTCCTCAGGGATCAGAGATACTACTTCCGAATTTAAGTATGCAAACACTTTCCAGATCTGTAACGATCTCAGGAGCTTTGTGTGCACCACAAAACTGAAAGGCTGAAGTTTTCCATTTGAGACGCTATGAGGAGAAAGGGACTGTACATGTCGAGTCTGGAGAAACACCTAACAACAGAGCTGCTAAAAGAGTTAACTAGGAAATGGAGGTGAAAACAGTGTGTTTACATACCTTTTCTACTTTTTTCTCCAAAACGTCCTTCATGATCTTGCAGAGGTTTTCAAATTTTGTTTTTTTCTCCTCCTGTTTCTTTTTCTCTTCTTCATCTTCTGGAAGTTCCAAGCCCTCCTTGGTGACTGACACTAAAGTCTTCCCCTCGAATTCCTTCAGCTGTTGCACGCAGTACTCGTCGATCGGCTCGATCATGTAGATCACCTCTAGGCCGTGCTTCCGGAGGCGCTCCACGAACGCCGAGTTAGCCACCTGGTCCTTGGTCTCACCTGAGACAGTGCAAAGTTACAGGAAGTGCTTTCACTTCAACTTTTCCTGTCGAGTCAGATCTAACCAGATACAGGCTAGCTCTCGTTAACTACCTTGCCAACGCCAACACTTAACTTATATAGCCAGAAAACACACCCACAGTTCCTATAAGGTTATAAGAAAGCAATATGATTGTAACATGTACTGTCCGTTACCTGTGATATAATAGATGTGTTTCTGGTTTTCCTTCATTCTTGTGCAATAGTCCTTAAGAGAAACCATCTCGTCACCAGAAGCAGATGTGTAGTATCTTAATAGCTCTGAAAGCTTCTTGCGGTTTTGAGAGTCTTCATGGATTCCAAGCTGAAAGATAACATGACTTTTAGGAAGACTACTTCTGCATTAAAAATCATTTGAAATTGAGAAGCCAATCTGACTACCCCTACTAATGGTCAAATGTGTCTATACCAACCTTAATGTTTTTAGAAAACTGCTCATAAAACTTTTTGTAGTTCTCTTTATCTTCTGCCAGTTCAGTGAAGAGTTCTAAGCATTTTTTGACCAAGTTCTTTCTGATAACTTTCAAAATCTTGCTTTGTTGCAACATCTCACGGGAAATATTTAGAGGAAGATCCTCAGAGTCCACCACACCTCTAATGAAATCTGAAAAAACAAAGACCAAATGCACTCAAAGTCCTTCTAAAGACAAAAATCGACAAACAGGTAAACCCCCAAAATCGAAGACAGATGATTCCCCCCCCCGATATGCTTCAATTAAGAATCTGGAGTTGACAGAATCAATTTCTTTAGCCAGAGCCAGTGCCCACTTTTACACCCAGCAGTACTCACTCAGGTATTCAGGAATTAGCTCCTCGCAGTTGTCCATGATGAAAACTCTGCGAACGTACAACTTAATGTTGTTCTTTTTCTTTCTGTTCTCAAACAGATCAAAGGGAGCACGTCTTGGGACAAAAAGAAGGGCTCTGAATTCCAATTGTCCTTCAACTGAAAAGTGCTGCAATAAAACACACACACGCTAAGTCATAATCACCAGACTGCAAGCACCTTTCACTGAAAGCTGCTTAACCTGACAGATCAGCACACTCTGGGAGAATGAAGAGTAACCGGATGAAAAAGCTGCCAGCGACACCCCTCACATTTAGCAACTTGAGATACACAACCTGCAGAGGCAGACTAGCCTTCCGGCACTCAGCAGTCGCTCACCTTCACTGCCAAGTGATCTTCCCAGTCATTGGTCAAGCTCTTGTAGAATTCGCCATATTCTTCGTTAGTAATATCATCAGGATTTCTGGTCCAAATAGGCTTTGTTTTGTTCAATTCTTCCTGATCAATGTACTTCTCCTTGATTTTCTTCTTCTTCTTCTTGTCACCATCTTTCTTTTCTTCTTCTTCTTCATCAGAGCCAACATCTTCTATTTCAGGCTTGTCGTCGGACTCCTTTTCTTCTTTTTCTTTTTCCTCCTCTTTGTCTTCCTTTTCTTCAGCCTCATCATCACTGACTTCTTTATCACGTTCCTTCTCCACCTTCAAAAGACATGAAATCACATCACCTCTGCATTCTAGAACTAAAAAAAGCTCAGTGGTGTGGGCACACTTACACTCTTACACTAAAGCCTAAATTAAGTCAGCCAAGCTAAGAGACATTAATTAGCCAGGAAGCTTCTCATCAATATTTGATGGCTCTAAGTAAACCAGCTTTGGGTACCCTGAGAGACTAAAAATTTAGACTAGTCCAATAAATACACACTTGTGTCTTCTCCTCATCAACAAATCCAAAGACTAAGGATTTCAGTTAAGTCACTTAACAGTTTTCTACATATAGGATACTTAGAAACTTACAAAAAGAGTAATGGGATAGCCAATAAACTGAGAGTGCTTCTTCACAATCTCTTTTATTCTTCTTTCCTCCAAGTACTCAGTTTGGTCTTCTTTCAGATGCAGGATAACCTTTGTTCCACGACCCATAGGTTCACCTAAAAAGGAAGTAGGGAAATTGACTCAAATCCAATCTCAATGTCCAAACCAAGGGGAAAAAAGTATAATCAATTCAGCTCTCCACACCACACCTAACCGTTTCTGACCAAGTCTAGGAAGCACGGTCTACCATTACTACAGAAGAGAAGACTTCCAGAGTAGCTAACTGCTCCGCCCACGATCGATCACCACAAGGTCATGCTGTTACTCTACCACGTGCGCACTAGCTTGCTCCCTAACATGTCGGGCAAACACAAGTTTCCGCAAGTTTCACAGCATCTTCAGGGGTCCAGCGCCTACAGCACCCCACCCTCCACGTGAGTGAGCGGCCCAGGAAATTCTGCGATCAGGTGCCTACCCGTGTCAGTCCTAACGGTGAAGGATCCGCCCGCGGAGGACTCCCAGGCGTACTGCTCATCGTCGTTATGTTTGGTGATCACCGTCACCTTCTCAGCAACCAGATAAGCAGAATAAAACCCGACACCAAACTGGCCGATCATGGAGATATCTGCACCAGCCTGCAAAGCTTCCATGAACGCTTTGGTCCCAGACTTGGCGATAGTACCAAGGTTATTGATCAAATCGGCCTTGGTCATTCCGATGCCGGTGTCCACGATGGTGAGCGTTCGGTCTTGCTTGTTGGGAATGAGGTTGATGTGCAGCTCCTTCCCAGAGTCTAATTTGCTGGGATCCGTCAAGCTCTCATATCTGATTTTGTCCAAAGCCTATTACGAAACGCACATTGTTAAGCAGAGCCCCTCGGCGGTAAATCAATACCGAAACCAAAACCCAAACCTACATTAGCGACAGACTTACATCTGACGAATTCGAAATAAGCTCCCTCAGAAAAATCTCTTTATTTGAGTAGAAAGTGTTGATGATCAATGACATCAACTGGGCGATCTCCGCCTGGAAGGCGAACGTCTCCACCTCCTCCTCCTCCATCGGCTGGTCTTGGGTATGGGTTTCCTCGGGCATCTGGAAAGGACACCGCGCCACGTTAGTGACCGCAGGACGGCGACAGCGGCACGACACGACCCAACCGCGTCCCGCAAGTATTTTTAGAGCGGCATTTAAGAAAACCGAAAGCAGCAGGCCGGCTGACAAAGGGATGACCTCATTTCGCGCCGCGATCATCCGAGGAGCGTGCGCGCGCCTCGAGGCGGCCTCAGGCCGGCAACCCGGCCGCCCCGCCGCCCCGGGGACCGGCCGCTCCGCCATGACGCCGACGCCCCCTCCCCGCGGGCCGGCCGCAGGCGGCCTGGGCGAGACGCCTTCCCGGCGGCCAGGACGCTCCGCCGCCCCGGGCGGGCCCCCGCGCCGCCCCCGGCCCCTGCGCCCCTCCGGCGCATCCGGGACGCCCGCTCCCGGGGAGGGAGGGTCGGGGCCGCCGCAGGCCCGAGGCCTGCCGGGGGTGGGGGGGGAGGAGGACGACCATGGCTGCCCCCACGCTGCGGGCCGGGGTCTCCGAGGGCTGGCCCGGACCCTAGCCGCCCACGGACTATGCCGGGCCGCCCCCTGAACCCCACTTCCCCCCCAAGAGCCCCCCCACCGCCCCCTCACCTCGGCTAAGGGACCGCACGGGCTCCGCGACGACGCAGCACCAGGACGCAGGAGCAACTGGCGCGCCGCCCCCGCGCCTCCCTTATATAGAGGCGGGCCCGCCCAGCGCGCGGCGCCTTTTCCAGAAGCCTCCCGAACCTTCCGGAAGCACCCTCCCCAACCGCCGCCGCGGCCGCGCGCCTGCGCCTGCGCCCTGGCCGCCGCCCGCCCCTCCCGCGGGCGCGCGCGGACCCCACGCAGGAACGGCCCGAGCGCCCGTCCCCCAACGGCCGCCGCGCGCGCCGCCGCGCCCGCCTCTCCGCGCATGCGCGGCCCGGAATTCTCGGGAAAGTCTTACGTATTTGTGGCGTCCAGCCTTATCCCCGCCCCGGCTGTCCGAGTTGCCAGCCCCGCCGGCGCGGACCGGCTCAATGGCGCTCCTGGTGGCCCGTCGCCGTGCAGGCCTGGGGAGTGCGGCCGCGGGCTGAGTGCCCCTGCTCGTGTTTTTATGAAATCCGCAAAAGTCAACTTCTTATAAAGCAAATCTTTTTTTTAAAGATTTTATTTTTCCTTTTTTTCCCCAAAGTCCCCCGGGGTACATAGTTAAGTATTCTCAGTTGTGGGTCCTTCCAGTTGTGGCATGTGGGACGCCGCCTCAGCATGGCCTGATGGGCGGTGCCGTGTCCGCGCCCACGATCTGAACTGGCCCAGACCCTGGGCCGTGGAAGTGGGGTGCGCGAGCTTAACCGGTCGGCCACAGGGCTGCCCCCCAACTTCTAATTTTTGGAGAGTGCCCGTGTTGTGTAAGCTTGGGTCCCCCAGCACCAGGGCCCGCGGGAGCAGTGCTAGGAACCAGGGCCAGCGAGCCGGGCCAGGGCCGGGGTTAGAGCTGTGAGGCCGTGTTGAGGGGTCTGGTGCTCCATTCACACGTAGCCCCAGAGGCTCAGGGCCGGGTTTAGGGGTACGGGGAGGGGCATCTGTTCCCCTGGGACAGCGGTTATGGCTTCAGAGCCCTGGAATTTGGGCAACAGGTCCCGGCCAGAGCCTCGTTACGCAGAGGCCCAGGGCACGTGGCCCAGTTAGCAGGTGCAGACGTGCCCGGCCACGTCGGGGTGTAAGCGAGGTGTGACTGGGGCATGTGGATGGGGAGGCGAGGCCGACCCCTGGTTTCTGCCTTCGTGAGAAGGGCGACCTCCCTGGGAGGTAGGGGTCGTGTTTGGCGAAGGGGAGCCCCCAGGCCCTCATGGGGCTCCAGGGGGCTGGTTCTCAGGCTAAGGTGGGGCAGACAGTGAGCAGCGCCAGCAGGTACTTCCAAGGGCCTGCCCCCAACCTCCGCCACCCCGAACGCTGGCCACTGCCTACACTTCAGGGCTGGTCCTGTGCTTATGGCCCACCGTATGCAGAAGGAAATGCTGAAATGGACACTTACACAGTCTCGAATTCTCCAAACCCATGTGCAATCCCTTGGGGATTTCTGTTTACCTTTGGTTTACGTAAAACTGCATCCTTCACACTGAGGGGCCCTTAGTCTGGAGTTCTGAGATTTGGTGAACAAATGCGTGTTCACCCAGGTACAACCATCATGATTTTGTAAAGTCCGTCTTTTGTACTTACTATTTTACGTAACATGAGGGCTCTATATGAAGTAGCTAATTCAAGGGTTGGGTGATTAACTTTCCCCCAAAGCCAACTTCTAAATGAGAATTCTAAAAGCGTTTCCAACAATGCCAGATGAAGTTGTAAAACTCTTGAAGGGATAGCGGTCCTTAGACATCGCCCAGCTCCACAGCCAGGGTATTTCACGTTTGAGGAAACTGAGGCCCAGCGCGTAGAGAACCCCTGCCCCGCCCACGGCCTCGCCCTCGGAAACCGGCCACCTCTTCTCGGCTCCTTTGTCTCTAGCTCCTCCCGCCGTTGCCCCTCCCCTCTCCTCCCTTCACTCTAGGCCCTCGGGAGCAATCTGGAAGCTCCTTACGGTGTAAACAAGCTTGACTGAACGCTCCCTCCACTTCCTTGTCTCCAGGGAAACCCAGCTTTTCCAGGAAGGAGGTTTTCGAACTGGGGCTTGAGACCCATTGGGACTGTGTCAAATAACGCAGGGCGTCCTGACTAGCGTTAAAATAGGGAAAATTGAATGGGAACTAGAAGCCATGCGGTAAGGGTAGATGGGGGTTCTTATGCATCTGTTGGGGCACGTTGTACACTGTTCTTCTGACCCCAGCTGTGTCTGCACGCCTGGGCCCGGGTTTTCCCTGCAGCCTGGGCTGGGCTGGGGGTGGAGGGTGGGGGCTGGCGGAGGAAGGGGAGGGGCAGTAGTGCTCTGGTTCCTTTTCGCCACCATCGCTGTCAGGTCTCCACCGCTGCGAGCGCCTCCTCCACTTGTAGCCCACCAGCCACCCTCCCGTTTTCCTGACTTGGAGGCCTGGCCCACTTCTTCCTTTCTACCCACTTTTGCCGTTGCCCAGGAGGTTTAAGATTCCTTGTAGATGAGCTATTCAAAGCCCCAGCTGTGAAATTCTCACTTTCTAGGGCCTTCACCTCCCCTGTTCCCCCGAGAACTTGCCCCAAGGCCACTCCTGGAACCTTTGTTTTTTTGGGAAGCTCTACCTATAATAGCCCTCAGTTATTTCAAATCCTCCTGTCCTCCAGCTCTCCCCTGCCTGCCTGCTTCAGTTACTAAATACAAGGAGGTGTTTGGTCCTGTCCCCTTTGACCTCTGGGTAACATTCCCCACTAACCACCACTGCTCTCCTGGAGACCATCAGGGTGCTGTGGTTTCCCTCGGGGCCCTGGCTGCTGCTTCTCTGTCTCCTCTACTGGCTCGTGCTCTCTCCCTGGCCTGTTGCTGGAGCTCCTGGAAGAGTACCTATGTGCAGATGATTCACAGCAAAGCCCCAGCCAGGACGCGTACCTCCAGACCTGGTGGCTGAGATCACACCCCCGGCCCCCCCACCACCCCCAGCATCCCCCCATTGTGACTATCCCACCACCTTCTAGAGCCCCCCTGCCCCCCAGCATCCCCACAGGGGATCTGGCATGAGCCTTGCTGCTTCTGCCTGGTAAAGACTTCTTGAATCCATCCACTTCTCAGTCCTCATCCTGCACCCCCTCCCCCAGTCCCTCGCAGCTGCCCACACACCCATCAGCTCACCTGCAAGACCTCCATGGCACCTGACTGCTTTCCGATTCTGCTCGGGTCTGCCTCCCCCTGTGAGCTTTGAGAACACAGATCTTACCCTGTCAGTCCCCTCGTCCACACACTCCTGAAACCCTTGCTAACACCCCATCACTGCTAGGAGAAAGGCGGTTCCTTAACCAGGCCTGCCAGGCCCTGCAGGGTGCCCGTACCTGCCCTTTCCCCTCGGTTCCCACCGTGCTCCCTGTCACTCTCCTATTTTTTTTTTATTTTTTATTTTTTTTAAAGATTGGCACCTGAGCTAACAACTGTTGCCAATCTTCTTTTTTTTTTCCTGCTTTTTTCCCCAAATACCCCCAGTACATAGTTGTATATTTTAGTTGTGGGTCCTTCTAGTTGTGGCATGTGGGATGCCGCCTCAGCATGGCCTGACAAGCGGTGCCATGGCCCTGCCCAGGGTCTGAACTGGTGAAACCCTGGGCCACCGAAGTGGGACTTAACCACTTGGCCACAGGGCAGGCCCAACACTCTCCTCTTTAAATCACACACCATGATTTACTGCTACAGGGCTGTGCAAATGCTGTTCCTTCGGCCTGGGACACTATTCTCTCTCTTTTTCTCTAATTCATGTCCTAGTGGAGCTTCAGCTCACAAATTTCCTCAGGGACCTCTTCCCACCAGGCCCAAGTGGATCCCCGGATATAAACAGGCTCTCAGAATGTGGGCACCTCTCCCTCCGGATGTGAGCCACACATGCTCATCCGCGGCATTGAGCCCTTCAAACCCTGCTCTCCCACTCCCACCTCTCTTCCTTTTCTACTTAGCCTCCTCCTGCTTCCTCAACTCTGTACTTCTAATATATCTCCAAGTTCTGCAGATTTAGCTCCTAAGTATTTGTTGAACTCGTCCCAAAGTGATCTTGCTGTCAGGGGAATCTGACCATTTTCCTCCTCCATCTGAAACCTTTCAGTGTCCTATTAAGCTGGGATGCAAGGCATGGACTCTGGGTCCAGGGCCTGGATTCAAATCCCAGCTCTGCCACAGCCTGCCTTTGTGACCCAGCAAGTCAATTCCTCTCTCTGTGCCTCCCGTTCAGCATCTGTAAAATGGGTATGATAATGTCTTCCTTATACGGTTGTTATGAGGCTTAAATGAGCTCATTCTGGTTTTGGAACTTTCCCGGGACAGGGCCTGGCACACAGTAACTGCTATGAACATGTTTATTAAAGTAAATAAATAACTTTCTGATTTCCCTTTTGATTTCTTCTTTGACCCACGGATAATTTATTGGTGTGTTAGTTTCCAAATATGTGGAGGCTTTCCAGATATCTTTTTGTTATAGATTTCTAACATTTAATTCCATCGTGGTTAGAAAACATACTTTGCATGATTTGAAATTTGAAATCCTTTCAAATTTATCGAGACTTGTTTTATTGCCCTGAATATAATCTATCATGGTAAATGTTCTATATGCAAAATAATTACACTGAAGGAAAGGTGCCAGTTACTTATATAAAATCTTAGAAAATGCAAATGAATTTATAGTGACAGAGGTGGATTGGTGGTTGCCTGTGGGGGGCGGGGCCGACGGGAGCAGAAGGGAGGGGTGCAGAGGGGCACGTGGAAACTTTGGGCGACGAGTCTGTTCACTGTCTCGAGGGCAGTGATGGTCTCACAGGTATAAACGTGTGTCGAAACATACCAAGTTGTACTTTAAACGTGTGCAGCTCATTGCATGTCAGTTATACCTCATAAGCTGTTTTTAAAAGCGGTGATGTTTAGGGGCCAGCCTGGTGGCACAGAGGTTAAGTTTCACGCTCTACTTTGGCGGCCTGGGGTTTGCCAGTTCGGATCTTGGGTGCGGACCTACGCACCACTTGGCGCGCCATGCTGTGGCAGGTGTCCCACATATAAAGTAGAGGAAGATGGGCATGGATGTTCACTCAGGGCCAGTCTTCCTCAGCAAAAAGAGGAAGATTGGCAGCAGATGTTAGCTCAGGGCTAATCTTCCTCAAAAACTAAAATAAAATAAAAAAAATTAAAACATCGATGTTTAGCAAAGAGCTTGGAGAAATATTCAGAATCAAATTATAACTATATAGCAAGTGGTGCATACTTTGGAAAGAGGCACAGTTGACTCCAAGGAGGATGGTGTGCAGCTGGGTTGTGACTGAGCAAGCTACTCCGCCTCTCTGTGGTTCGGCCTTCTCATCTTCACAGTAGGGATGATAAGAGGAAGGCGGTGGGAGGATGCCATGAACTAATCCCAGTGAAGCTCTTAGTGCCTGGCACACAGTGAGCGCTCAGAGGATGGACTCGCCGTTGTTCTCCTGACAGAGAATAGGAAATAGGGTGACTTGTGCTGGCAGCCATCGAACCACCATGATGCTATCCTGTACTCGTGTCCATCTGCTGTTTTTGGGCTCCCTGCCTGAGGGGAAGGCGGAGGGCGAAGAGCCGGGCCCCAAAGGAAATGATGGACTCTGCGCGAGGGAAAGTGGAGTGACGTGGCCAGGCCCCTATTTCTGGCCATATGTGTTTTAGAGTTGCTCCAAAAGTGGATTTCCACAGAGCAAACCAGTTTTCCCACTGACTAACTGTAAAACTGGGGATACTTAAGTACCAAAATTGTTCTTCATGTGGCAAGTTTTAACCCATCCTTTGAGTCTCAGCTTGGGCGGCCGCTCCTGGAAGTCGAGGATGGGGTGGTCACTTCCTCATCAGCTTGCCACACGCTGTCACCAGAAGGGAGTACAGTGAGCACTCCCCCCCTTCTCTCCCACTGTTGTCAGCACTGAGTATGGCTGAAAAAAAGTTTGGCCATTTTGATAAGGGAAATGGTCTCATTGTTTAATGAGCACCATTCATGTAATGCCTGTTGACTGAAAGCCAGTGTCCAGGCCCCAGGACACAAGGGCATGAAATCAGGCCACTGCCCTCATGGTGGAGACAGATGTGAAGCCAACACCACACAAATACATGGACTTATAAACTGAGGAGTGCTGGGAGGGCGTGGGGCACTACTCCAGTTGGGTCTCCTGGAAGCTCCTCTGAGAGCTGAGGAGGGTCGGTGTTAGCCATTGGTGCCATGCCGGGTGGGGTGTGTGTAGGGAAGGGCATCTGGGACAAGGAACAGTGTTTGCAAAGGGAAAATCTAGAAGGAATACTAGGAGTCAGTTGGGAAGAGTGAGAAGGTGATGCAGAAAGGAAATAGAGGCTGGAAGATGCCTTTGGTGTGATGGGGGCTGGGGAACACAGAGCCTGCATGGGGCAGTGGGTAGGCAGCAGAGCTGAAGCAAGCAGCAGGTAGGTGCCAGATGGTGCAGTGCACTGGGCCAGGGGACTCGAAATGTGGCCCGAGGATCCTAGGAGGCATCGGAGGCCTTCCCAGGAGCCCCAGTCAGACCTGTGTCCACTCTGGCCGTGGAGCGGATGAAGGTGGAGACTAGTGAGACCCAAGGAGGGCCCATAGCTGCAGAGTTGGCGGGTGGAGAGGGGGCAGGCTTGGGAGAGACCAAGGAGAGTGAGAGAACAGGCTGGGTGAGGTGAAGGAGCCCTGCAGATCCTGTGTGGGTGGGGCTGCGGTCACCATGGGGCAGCAGGTGACCGGTTCAGTGTCACCCGTGTTGGGTCTAAATGTCTGTGGGGCATCCAAGTGGTTGGGCGTCCAGTAAACGGGTGCTGTGGATGTGAGCAAGGACACGATGGACGCACTTAGGCATAGGACGTCCTGAGGACAATGGCAGTCTCAGTACAGCCCAAGAGCTGGGAACTGAGAGGGAACTGGGGACAGGAGGCTGTGCCTGCCAGGGGTGTCCAGTGTGCCGTGGGAGAGGGGGTGGGGGACTCTCCCACTGCCCCTTCCAGCCCCCTCTAGTCTCTTTCTTGCGGAAGCCCCCATCTGTGTTTTCTGCACCTGCTCTGAGTTGGTGGTCACTGTCATTTCCCTTGAACTCACCTTCAAACCTTCTGAGTCATCTTTGACTCATCCCTCAGCCCCCACGTTCTGACAGCTGCAAGTCTGGTAAATTTTTCCTTTAAAATGTCCTTTCTCTCCATGCTCAGGGTACCACCCCAATCCAGGCCCTCGGCCCCCATGTCTTGGCCACCTTCAGCTGGCTCTTGCTGGATTTATCTGTTCTGCATACCTGTTTTCATCTGCCCACCTCCCAGTGCAGAAGTGCCCCAGGGCTCCTGGGAGCAGGCCAGCAGTCCCTCTCTAGGCATTCAAACCCCAGGGCCCAGCTGACCAGCTCACTCCACCTCTGGGCCCCTCGCTCCTGCTCCTCTGACCACTCACTCTGTGACGGCAACCCACATTCTCCCCATCTCCACGCCTGACCTCTCAGACCTGGAACTCAGGCTGGGGACACCCACATGTCACCCAGGCCCTGCTGGCCCTGCCCACAAGCACACTGACTGTTTGAGGAGGAGGCACCAGTGTCGGCCCTAACCAAATGACCTGGAATATAGCTGAGAAATGCATACAGAGGGAGGAAGAACCAATCATGAAAGTGTAGTGGGGGCGGGGGGTGGGCGCACTGTGTTCGGGTTTTGATCTAGCCTCCCTCCTCCCCTCTCTCAGCCCCCTCCCAGCCTCCACGGGCAGTGGGACTGATCCCACTACGTGCACATCAGGGCCGATCCCCCTCAGATGAAACTTTTTCACGACACCCTTTCATTCATGCACTGACCAAAGATTATTGCAGCAACCCAAGAACTTTACCGTCTGGCCCTGATCTTCTCTGCCTTCTCTGTCCACTCTCAGTTGTTCCCCAAACGCACCTAGAACCTCAGGGCAGTTCCTCCTCCTGGAGCATTCTTCTCCTCTTCTCCAGGCCGACCTTGTCTACCAGGCTCAGCTCAGCTCGGAAATCACCTCTGGCCAAATTCTCTCTAGGTGCCTCCTTCACAGCAATTAGCCCATGGGCTGAATTGATATCAGACTTTGTCTTTCTCATCTCATCTATATCCCTCAAACCCGGCTCAAGACCCGGCACATGGCAGGCAGCCATCTAGGAGCAGAATGAAGACCTGAGTAGTGTTTGAAGGCGCCAGACTGGACATTCAGCCCAAAGGCAGTGGTTAACCTTTGGCACCATCTACTGGCCAGTGGGTTGGTTGTGTTTGGGGCCTCCAACTGGCAATAGCTTTTATTTATTTATTTTTTTAAAGATTTTATTTTTCCTTTTTCTCCTCAAAGCCCCCCAGTACATAGTTGTGTATTTTTTTTTTTTTAAGGAAGATTAGCCCTGAGCTAACAACTGCTGCCAATCTTCCTCTTTTTGCTGAGGAAGATTGGCCCTGAGCTCACATCCAGGCCCATCTTCCTCTACTTTATATGTGGGACGTCTACCACAGCATGGCTTGCCAAGTGGTGCCATGTCCGTACCCGAGATCTGAACTGGCGAACTCCAAGTCACTGAAGCGGAACGTGGGCACTTAACCGCTGCGCCACCGGGCCGGCCCCATAGTTGTGTATTTTTTGTTGTGGGTCCTTCCAATTGTGGCATGTGGGATGCTGCCTCAGTGTGGCTTGATGAGCGGTGCCACGTCCGTGCCCAGGATTCGAACCCGTGAAACCCTGGGCCGCTGAAGCTGAGCCCTCTTAATCACTCAGCCACAGGGCCGGCCCCAAGGCAATAGCTTTGATGTTTAGGAATTTCATGTTTTCCTTATTTCTAATGAACTGGAGAATTAGGAAAGAGAGAATTATGTGAGATCCAGTCTAGATCACTATTATAATGTCTCACCCTGAAAAGTTCCTGGCAAAGCTTCCAGCCTTGCACTGAGTCGGAATGAAACTAGGAGAACGGGAGACGATTTTTTGAAATTAAGAAAAAATTATATATACACACACATATATATTACTTATATAATGTATAAAATTATATAATGTATATAATATATAAAATTATATATAATAAACATATCATATATATGTATAATATATATATGTATTTCACTACTAAAACCCCACACGCATGAGGAAAAACTGGAGGATAAAAAAAGCAAAATTCAAATTGTCTCACTGTTAAGATAGAGGGTTAGGGGTGTATCCAGCCCTTCCTGTTCTTCTCCTAAACTTTGCTAGGGTCTCTTGGGATCTCAGGGTGGTGGCCATGAAGCTGGGGGCCGGTGGAGCCAGCTCTGCCCTCCCTGCTCCCTTCTTTGTCTCTGCCAACACAAGCAAGAGGCCTCTAGGCCGAGACCCACCCAAATGCAGCCTCTTGTTCAGCCAGTGGAAGAACAGGCCCAGCTGGCCCCGACAGGTGCCCAGAGGAGCTTCGGTGCTCAGATACCCTGGAGATGGGGTGAGGTGGGTCAGAAACTGAAACTGATAGGGTGGGGGTGATGAGCAGGTGTGGTGTCCCTGGCTGGCCCAGGAGCTGACAGTTCCTTCTCATCTGCCCTGAACCAGGGCTCAGCTGTCAGTTAGGACTCTGCCCGTGTGGCCAGTTGACCATGTGATGGACACCTTGGTCTGGCCACCCTGCCACGAATGGAGTTGTCATTTTGGCGCTGACTCCATTATCAGCTTTTCAGCTGGGCCTCCCAGGTCCTCAGCCCTCTCCACCTCACCTCCAAACCCTGCAGTAAATCCTGCCAGTTCTCGCCTTTGTGCCCATGAGATTGCTCCTGCCTTTCCTTTCTAGTCCTGCCTGGAAAATGCCCACTCCTCCTTTAAGAGCCACATCAACATTACCCGCTCCCTGCCATCCCAGGGAGAGGTGGTGTCTGCATCTTCGTCCCTCTTTTGTTGTTCCTCTGTTGACTTTGGGGCAAGTCTTGTCTCTTTAAGCCTCGGTTTCCTCATTTGGAAATGGGGGTAGGGATAGTTGGACAAGGTTCCATCTGTCTTGATGTGGTTCTAAATTCTTTTACTTGAGGACAAATCAACTAGGGTAGAAGTGCATTATGAAATAGAACTGAGCCATGAGTGAGCTACTGGAAACCTCCACACTTTGCAAACACCCTGGCCCTTCTCTGAAGTTAGGGCAGACAAGCACTGTGTAAATGTTTTACTTTAATGACTGTGTACCAGTGAATATGTTGTGGCAAATCAGAATGGCAAGTTCATAGTTCAACTTGCTAATGGATATAGAAGAACCAATTTTAATTTCTCAGCTCCTTCACAATGCAGTATTCAGAGCAGCACTACAGCCCCAGACAACAGGCCGCCTGTAAATTCAGAACCCTTTCAACAACTTCACATTTCATTAAAAAATACAGGATAAGTAACTCCACCCAACACTGCATTTCAGTCAACATTCAATCTTGTTATCCAGATTAAAACAACTAGGGAATTAAACCCAGCAAGTGCATGAAGGGGCTGGTGAGGAATAACGTGCTGTATGAATCTCGGGGTTATCCTGATGGGTGAGGGGCTGGGCTCTTCACAGTGACTGCTGTGCCTGCCACCCAGCCGTGGATCCCCGGCCTGTGCTTCAGTTCTCACAGGGACCTTGGTGTTCCTGTTGTGAATGGTATCTCTTCTAATATCTATTTTTTTAAATCTATAAATGAAATGATCATTTTAAAATTCCCCCCTTAAAACAGAAGAGTTGGCGAGCCTCCCAACTTGCTTCCTTTTTGAAGGAGGGCAGCAGCAGGCAGGGGGTCAGGCTCACAGTGGATTCTCTCGGGATTCAGATCTACTGTGTATTTCAACCAAAAAGTGTGGGGATAATGTTCGCAGCCGTGTACTGGCCACCCTGCTTAATGTTCTTAATATTACCAGTAATGTGCAAGCGCTCTGGTGTGTCCTTAAATGATGGATGTGTTTGAACTTTGCTGTGGATATTCTAGTAATGTTTCCTAGTTTCACTGGGTATTAAACTCTTCAATTTTAGCAGATACAGCCAAATTGTTTTTATTTGTTTTTGAGGAAGATTAGCCCTGAGCTAACATCTGCTGCCAATCCTCCTCTTTTTGCTGAGGAAGACTGGCCCTGAGCTAACATCGTGCCCATCTTCCTCTACTTTACATGTGGGACGCCTGCCACAGCATGGCCTGACAAGCGGTGCATAGGTCCTTGCCCGGGATCTGAACCCTGGGCCACTGAAGCAGAACGTGTGAACTTAACCGCTGTGCCACCAGGCTGGCCCTGCCAAATTATTTTTAAAACGGTGTTATCAATTGGTACTCCCTGCAGAGAATGAGTCCCTCTTGCTTCATGTTGTCACTAACATTCGGTATGACATATTAAAATTTTTTTCCAATCTGGTGGGTGTGCAATAGTATCTCATTGTGATTTTAATGTGCATCTCCTTGATTAGTAATCATATCTTTTCATGTCTTTGCTGGTCATGGGTTTGAATCCCTGCTCCATCCTTAGGCTCTGTGACCTGGGGGAGATATAACTTGTGTGTGCCTCAGTTTCCTCACCTATAAAGTTCCTCTCTAGAGAAACTGACCAGCTTCAAAGACCTATAGACTTTAACATTTGGATAGAGGGGTCCTCCAAGAAACTGTTGGGTCCTTACCTACAATCACAAAAGTTCCATCAGTATTTTAGCACCTCCCTTTCTTGTTCAAACTACCATGTGCCAGGCCCTGCACCGGCTGGGGGCCGTGCATACAGAGATGATCAAGGAGAGGCAGCCACTGCCTGTCTGTCCTCTTCCCAGCATCCACAGTGAGGTCCACTCCTCTCTCCTGCTGCTTTCTCCTCCCTCATTCTTTTGTTCTGTGGCTGCATGAGATACACGTGTCCAGTCTTTACTGCTGTATGTGGGACCCGGAAGGAGTAGAGGTGAATGCAAATGTCTAACCCACCCACCGTGTCTAATCAGAGGCCAGAGGGACACTCCCAAGGCACCAAGTGTGACTGTCCCTCCACAGCTCAACCCTTTCTGTGCTTCATTTTGACCTTAGGGTCACGTCCAAACCCTGCAGCACAGCCTGCCTGGGCCCTGCTTACATTTCCCCGCTCATCTCCTGCCACCAACACTCTCCCACGGTCCGGTCACTCCAAACTCCTCCTGCCCCCTCCCACCTGAGTTCTTTCACGCTTTTGCTTACATTTTCCTCCACAAGCACGTGCTCAAGGTGCAGCTTGGGAGCAACCTCTTTGGGGACCCTGGGAATTGATGTCTTTCTCCTCTTTTCTCCCACAGCACTTTTTCATGCCTGCATTAGAGCCCTGTATCTTGACTATGGGCCAGGTGCACTCCTTGCAGGGACCTAGTACCCTCTTGACCTTGCTGGGGCCTGCAGTGGGCCCTGAGGAGATGCTTGTGTGATGAAGGAAGAATGGGCAGACAAGGGAGTGAGCAGTAAGGTAACGATGTTGTTTGCTATCCTGTGACCCTCACCAAGGCTGGGCTGGATCGCAGGTTAACCTTAACTAGAAACATTTAGGATACTAATTTTAAACCTCAGTCTGCTTACCATTAGCAATATAAACATTATAAATAATACAGATGGTTGCTGATGCTCGTAGAGCTCTTCCCTGCGCCTCAGCTCCGGCTGAAGCCCAATGACACAGTGACGCAGAATGCGGAGACCTGCAGGACTGTTTCCAGAGACAGACTGAAGCGGTGGGTCCAGACACATACATTTGACACTTGGGGCACACCCTTTTTTGGGTACGAGTGAACAAGTGCCCTGCTGGCAACACACACACAGTCTTCCGGACTTCCACACCAAACACAACAGAGCCATGAAATCATGTTGGCAAAGGTGGGGCAGATCCCAGTGAGGGTGGTGCCAGGACTTCAGGCATTAGTAAGAAAAGTGTTCGAGCCCAAACAACGGTAACAACAACCGGAAGCCTACCTTGGGATCGTGGCCAGCAATCACCCAGACACAAGCTGGCGGTAGAAGGAACGATACTGGCTTGAAGAAAGGGCTGCAAGAAGCTTTGTGGGAGGGAACCCTCCTGCATCAGGCAGAAACACATTTAACATACATGTACTGAGCACCTGCCATGTGCCAGACCCTGTGGTGGCACAGGATGAAGTCGACCCACCCCAGCAGGACATGCCCGGCTTCCTTAGACTTTCCTTGTAACTGTCAAGCAGATTAAAACACATGCCATCTTCCCTTCCTGCTTGGAGAGCCACCTTGGGGCTCTGAATGAGGATCTGAAAGGTGGACAGAGTCAGAGTCAAAGGCAGCCGGGTGACTTCAAGGACGTGGCTCATCCCCGACTCCTCCGTGACTGAGGAAGGCGGCGCTTCTGCAGCCAGTGGGGTGCTTTCTCCTGGACTGGGCTGGAGGGCCCACAGCAAAAACCAGAAGTTAGTGCTTATTCTGCCAGGCTCTGTGCAGAACTCTCTTCCAAGGATGCGGGTGAGATGATCTGAAGGGTCTAAAGTTCTGGTTGGGTTCCAAAGGAAGTGGCTCGGGGGTAAGCACCCTGGAAAGCCCCATCGGAAGGCGTCTCACTGGGGCATGACAGGTTGGCTCTTTGTGTGAAATGGATTTCCCTCCAGCCTGGAACTGGTGTTGGTTCTTCTCTCAGCACCGGATTGGGTGGGTAACTTGATTTTAGGGGCCAAGTTGTATGAAAAACAAGGCTGTTTGCTCATTGGAATCACATGAGGGCATGGCTGATGAGGACCAGGGCATATGCGCATAGCAGTGGGCACAATTCCTGCATAGTTAGATGGCTGTGTGTGCATGTGTGGACTTCAGTACATGACATGCATCAATGACTCGAGTCCACCGTGAATGACAAACTTCTCTACTCTGTTGATGGACCCTGGTACCAAAAAACCTGGGCTCACATTGAGGCTCTGTCACATAGTTGTCTTGTGAGAATTTCTCCTCATCAGTCAAATGGGAATAATGATACCTACTTCCTGCAATTATTTTGGGGATTAAATTAGATGAGGTATGAGAAAAACCCTGTACATAATAAGAACTCAAGAAGTGGGAGTTGATTTTGAATTGTTAATGTGCCAGCCTTGGTTTGGTCTGAGGTTCATCCTAGTTTCAGAAGCAACCCAATTACAAACAACCTCTTAGGAGGGGCTATCGTTTCTCATCATGAAGGAAGTTGTTCCTGTGAACAAGCCTCTGTAACAAGGTGGGGTTTTCCCAAAGGGAGTGAAAAGCCACCTGGATTAGGAAATGGAGCTGAGCTCGGGACTAGGAAAGGAAGGTATGGCTTCTGCTCTGGGGATCCGAGGAGGGAATTCTGGGCAAGGGCTGGCTCTTGGCCTTAGGGGAAAGGATGGCATGTGCATGGGCCAAAAGAACTGTCGGGGTCCCAGGGAAATTGTGTGGGGTGTGAGTGGGCCCCAGGCTGAGCACAGCCTGGTGGAGTGTGGCCTGCTGGAGTGGTGCCTTTGCCACATCCTGAGGAATCACTGCTCAGAGAGAGCTGTGACGACAGAGCCTCACTTAGCAGCCCTGAACAGTTCTAAAGTCTGCAGCACGCTGTGTCCCACTTCTGCAATAGCTTTGGCAAATGGGTCCTCCCACCATTCACAGGCTGTGAGGGTTTCAGTGACAGTGGTGAGGCAGCGGAGGAAATGAGACTGGCAGGACAGCAGCCTGGAGGACGGCCACCTACCCGCGTGTGGATGCTGCTGTTTCTGTCTGCCCAGCATTCCTTCCTCCCCCTTTCCTCCTGGTGTCAGTACCTTTGTTCCTTTAGAGCATGCTCCTTACCCATCCTAACCTGTGACTCTGGCTGTGGTGATTGGTTCAGGATAGGATCAGACTGAAATTGGACCAATCAGACTCCTTCCCTGGGATTTTTCTAACTTAAGAGTTGGTGGGAAATAGTTTACTTTCCTTTCTAGACTCAAGGTTATGAGGATGTGAGCCTGGAGCTATCGAGGCCATAAGTCTGGTGTCACAGGGAATGAAGCCACCAGGGAGAATCAGAGATGAGAGATGGACTATGAGAAGCTTTCAAAATCCAGGCATGGAAGCCAAGCTCCTTCCCCTACACCTCCCATGGTTTAGCTGCGGGGGCCAATAATCCTTTTTTCATTTAGGCTACTGAGACTTGGGTTCCTACTACTTAGAACCAAAGGAGTTCTGACTCCCACACCAGGTAAGCATCCTTCGGCATTCCTAGGAATTTGTTGTTGAGTAGGTGGGGGAAGACCTCAAAGAAGAATGAATTTCCTTTCTTAGGTAGAGTTCAGAGTGTCTTACAAATTGAAGAGATGGAACCTTATTTGCTAGTGAGGCAGGACTCCTGGGTCATATAAGAAAAGGACCTAATTAATGCTATTTACATTCAGTGGCGGACACTCTTGGTTGTCTGTTCAGTCATTTCCAACAGCCTCTCCCACTATGAAGCCTGG
The DNA here is from genome assembly GCF_037783145.1 of Equus przewalskii. NCBI lineage: Eukaryota > Metazoa > Chordata > Mammalia > Perissodactyla > Equidae > Equus > Equus przewalskii. Next base: position 43,293,334 of record NC_091855.1, read on the forward strand.
AAAGCTGAACCAACACTGTACTTGCTTTCCAGCCTCTAAGAAGTCACAGGGGCACGTGACCCACTCCTGGCCAGTAAGACATAAGCAGACGTCTGTTAGTGGTGGGAGTGGGGATGGAGGGGTGTGGTTTCATGATTTGGTATTTTTTCTTTTAAGTGGCCTTAAAGAATTTTTGGAAGTTGGCGGAGATATAAAAATAATGAAAAAGTTAAAAATGGGTTTTTTATCATAAAAATGTCTTTCTTTCCTTTCTGGATTAAAATAAAGAAAGTATTTCAAACATTCCAAAATAATTTATAAGGTAGATGAAAGAATAGAGAATAGTCATCGCTAAAGGCCTGAGGTTCCTTCTAAGAGGAAAGAGATTTCATTCAACACACACTGATCTAGGTCTGGAGATTCAAGGATCCACAAGACCCAGTTCCTGGTCTCGGGAGCTCACCACTGGGGAGACAGACAAGAATAGGTAACTGTATACCCTGACATAAGTGTAATGATAAAAATAGGCTCAGGGTGTTATGGGAGCACAGTGATGGGCCAGAGAAGGCTTCCGATGGCAAATGACACCTGAGCTGAGTCTAAGGAAGAGTCGGGTCAGGGTGGAGGGAGGTCATGTGGGATGGAGGGGACTGCAAGTGCAAAGGTGTAAAAGGTGAGAGGCAGTGTGGCAAGAACACGGCGTGGAGCTGTGCAGGCAGAGGGCCTACGGAAGAGGCAGGGCTGCATCTAGAAGGCTTGGGAGGATGGTCTCTATCCCACAGCAGAGAGCACGGAGCAGGGAAGGCCATTCAGAGATCCGTGTCCCAGGGAGATCTTGGTGGCTTGGTGGAATTGGCATTTGACAGTCACAGCCTGGGCACAGGGAGACAATTGGAAAGCTGCTGCAGGGTCTAGGTGGAGAAGGGGAGAGTTTGGTGAAGAGGTGCCGGGCGTATGAGTCACTTACATCACATGCGTGCGCTGGTGCGAGCCGAGTCTGGCTTCTCCAGGTCCTCGTTCACAAACAGACCTCCCGATCAATGATTCTTGACCTCTCAAAGCATCTGCTCACATGACTATTCACTTGCTCCTGGAAGTTTTTTGCTATTTTCATAGCAATGGATATCAAAATTAATGCTAATCAAAGTGTTTCATTAGCTTTTGACTTTCGGTGAGCAGAAAAGAGGCACCGTTTAAGCAAGAACCTTTTGTTCTGTCAGCTAATATCAAGTAGGGAGCTTCTTTAAAAAGAAACCCTGATTATACAATCATGAATAATCATGATGAAGATGAAAAGAGAGAAGCAGTAGTGGAGACCAGCGTGCTAAGCCGAGTTCCCTGTTGAGCTAATTTTTTGAGAGCCTGGACAAAACAGATGGAGGAAAGCATAATCAGAGAGGGCTCCTGGAAAATGACACAATCCTGAAAACCAATGTCAGGAAGACTGTGCTGTGGTTGGCCAGAAATCCTAAGGAAAACGAAAAAAAGGTCTTTAAAGTCATTCTTGGAGCAAGAACAAAGAAGGGATAGATCCACTGCTCAGGGGACAGTACAAAGTAGAGTGATACTGAGAGAAGGCAGAAATACCTTCAGAGACAGAAGAGCTGCTGCCACACACTGTGGTTTCAGCACAGTACAGGCCATTGCTCCTGATAAGCTCAGCCCCTAGGAGGACCTGGGACGGGGACTCTGGAAACTACAGTGATGCAGATGGGGGCAGGGGAAGAATCAGTCATGGTACACTCTCATATTTCCACGTGGAAGACTTCAGCTTCAAGAACCACAAGGAATTCTCAACCTTTTGGCAGTATCAGCTTCCTGTGGCTGCTGTAACAAGTGATCACAAACTGAGGGGCTTAAAACAATAGAAACTTATTCTCTCCCAGTTCTGGAAGCCAGGAGTCCAAGATCAAGGTGTTGGCAGGACCTGGCTCCCTCCAAAGACTCTCGGGGAGGATCCTTCCTGGCCTCTTCCAGCTTCCGGTGGCTACAGGTGTTCCCTGGCTTGTGGAGGCATTACCCCAATATCTGCCTCCTCTACATGGCCTCCTCCTCTGTCTGCGTGTCTCTCCTCTGTGTGTCTCTTTAAGGACACCTGTCATTGGATTTAGGGTCCACCTGGCTAATCCAGGATGATCTCATCTTGAGATCCTTAATTACATCTGCAAAGATCCTTTTTCCAAATAAGGTCACATTCACAGGTTTCAGGGATTAGGCTGTGGGCATATTTTTGGAGGGTCACCAATCCATTACAGGATCATAAACCACTTTGAGAATCTGATGAGAGCTAATGAACCATGAATTGTGTCAAGTTCCTGGAAGCAGAGTCTGAGACAGGGGTTCTTGTACAAGTGATTTATGGAGGAAGTGTTCTAGGGAAAAAGGGAGTGAGGGAAGCAGGCTGGGGCAGGGGAGAAAAGCTAAGCAAGAAGTGGTCTCATCAGGAGATGAGCTTAGCTTGATCTCATGAGATGCCTGGAGCATGAATTGCAAGAGAGAGTTGCTCCCACCTCGAGGCAGGAGGGCAGCCTTTGTACCCCCAAGCCAGTCAATGTCCCCCGGTGGGGGGCAGGTATAGCCTCTCTGCTAGGGGCTTCCTTTTGGCCAAGGAGAATTCATCCAAGAAGGGGGCAGCTGTTAGTTATCAGCCAACACACACAGCAGCCCTGAGGGGGTGACTCACAATATCTACAGCAGACTTTCTAGAGAAATCACACACACACACACACATCACATTCAATTTCAGGGACTTCACAGATCCTCAGAAGCCCTGGAGTGAAGGTTAAGGACCTATGACTGCTGGCCTAACACTTGTGGTCCCTCATCCCACCTTGCACCTTTCCCTCCTCTCTTAGAAGAAATGATTAGTAATGTTTGGGAGGAGGATTGAGCACCCTCAAATCAATCTTATTTTGATCGCCTACGTGCAGACAGCATGCATTCTGGGCTATCCTCTGCCCTAAGGAGGGGCCGCCATTGTCCCACCAGACAGGGTGGGTGAAATGAACTCAGAATCTGAATTAAAAGGGGAGTCCCTTTGGCCACATATGTATAACCCTTCTTTCTAATCAGCTTTTCAGTAAGAAAGCTAATAGCTTAATCTCCACCTGTCCACGTCTTATGTCTCTCAAGTAGTTCTGAACTCAGGCAGGGAAGAGAGAGGATATTTACAAACTTCCTAAGACCCCAAAATCATCTCATAAAAGACAGTGCTGCTCCAACTATGATCTGTGGACTGGCCACCAATTCACAAACTCTTTCCTGACTGCTTGCCCCAGGATATAATCAACATAAAGCTTGGTACAAAAAAATAAGTCAGCTGAACTCAACAGTATGCGCAGTGATGGCGATGACTTGCACTCTGTTGCAAGCTCACCTCCTTGCAGACCGGCACTTTGAGCAACACTGACATAAGTAACTGGTGACAAACCTGGATGGTTGAACCCAGACGGACTAATAAGACAGGTGGAAAATATTTGAAGGGCTCTCATCTGAAACAGGGAAGATAGGACAATGAGCATAAGTTAAAAAGAGGCAATATTTGACCCAAAATAATGTAATGGGAACACAAATTATTAATGGCTAAGGGTTCAGAGCCTTCACCATTGCTGCCATGTTGCCAGCTTGGATCCTGCAGGCTGGATCAAGGCAATGGAGAGGCATGGCTTGGGCAAGCAAGGACTGCATGGGGAGGGACCGAGAGGTACTTGTGGGGAAGAATAGCACAGAAAGAAGGGGAGCTGGTTGAAAGAGAGGTCCTGTGGGCTACTCCTGGATGTGCGTTCTTGGTTGGGAGTTGAGTGGGGGGTTGGTATGTTTTGGAGGGCAGCTGCCATTCATGGGGGGAGAAATTAAGCAGACGTGGATCTACCATGAAGGGTCCCTCACTTGCACAGGCCCCTTAGAAGGTCCTTCTGCATGAAGCAGTGTGCTCATGTTTTTGTAAATTTTGAAACATTAAGCTATTTCACCACTTAACAAATAGTTAAAAGACCACTGTCTCTTTCTGCTCCATTTCCACGGCCACCCTTCTCTTCCTGTCAGATGGCTACATTTGGCTTGGGTTTAGTGGGCTGTGTTGATGTGGTTCAGTCGCTTCTCTGTGTAGTCAAGGTGTCGCTAGCTTGCCCAGCGAGTCAAAGGTGCAGGGCCAGAGGTTTCAAGGAGATGTGAATGTGTCCTGCTGTGACTGCAGACAGAAGCATGTGAGAAGTGGGGGAGAAGCAAGGTTTAAAATACACAAAGCCAGGAGTCAGCTGGTGGAAAATTCTTCCAGTTACCAGAGGTGTGAGAAGTAAGTGGAGGATTCAGTTCTCATCAATGCCTAATCAAAACAGAGATCTCTTCTGGTAGGAATATACTCAATAATGCAGTGAACAAACACATCCCGCATCTTTTTCTTTTTTCCTAGGAATTACATGAAATAGACTTGATCGGATTCCTGTGTCCTTTGCAAGAACCAGTAGCAATACTGCAAATGGCCAAATATATCTGTGTTTCGTGAAGTCATGTGTTTTCTATATCCCAGTCTACGGGAGTACAAATTTGCGTATCTGATGCATCTTATCCTGATGAAGTCTGGCATGCAACACTGTCCCAGAAGCAGCGAAACAGCCTCAGAAACAAGTGTTCCTGTGACAAAGCTCCCACGCATTTTCATCAGTGAGTCAACGTATGAAGCATAAGAACAATTTGATTACAATAATGTGGCGCAACACAACATACAGCTTGTTGTTCAAACACATTTGAATTGTTATTTTTGTGTCCATGTCAGATTAGTTTTTTGTATATTCATTCCAAATTATTGATCACACCAAAATTCACGTATGATGAGGAGGTAACAGTGGAAGCAAAACACATAAAAGTGAGAGAAAGAAGATGGACAGAAAGTTTAAAACATTAAAAATTATCTCTATATCATAATGGACACTGAAAATTCTTACTGTCAAAATCATGAAGAAAAAGAATGATAATAGCCAAGAAAAACAGATAATGAAACTTAGCACAGCAGATAAAGAAGATTGTAAGACTCAGGAACACCCCCAGACAGGAAACCAGAAGCAGAAGGAAGATGATATAAGAAAGAAAAAGTCTGTATGTTCAACAGATATACACAAAGGTCAGCAGGAGCTACCTTTTGATGAATTTGTTGACTTCAATAAATATCATAATGTTTCATTACAGCCTGTTACAATGAGCAATCATATTTTTAAATTTGGCAGTTATACCTTTTAATTTCCAAAAGCTCTTCCTTATACCTAGGTTTTTGACCTAAGCGATTATGTGGGTGATGGTGCTATCATTTATGGAGATGCAAAGGATGGGGAAGAAAAAATTTAGGAGTATAAATCAAGCGTTCTGTGTTGTTTTACACCTGGAAAAGGAACTGGTAGCATAATTGAATTGTACATCATTTATACACTCCTGGGTCGTCAAACAGTGCACTATCTTTCTATGCCTTTCAATACCTTTTATACTTCTACTGTCTTAAAGCTATCTCTGGAAGACGTGAGCTGTGCTGCTTACACCCCCTTCAAGAAAGGACTAGCTGCCCAGATGCAAGAAGTGTAGTGAGGGGCCGGCCCCAGGGCCAAGTGGTTAAGTTCATGCGTTCCGCTTTGTGGGGTCCAGGGTTTTGCTGGTTCAGATCCTGGGCACAGACATGGCACCGCTCATCAGGCCATGTTGAGGCAGCATCCCACATGCCACAACTAGAAGGATCCACAACTAAAATATACAACTATGTACTGGGGGGATTTGGGGAGAAAAAGCAATACAAAAAAATAAATTAAAAAAAAAAAGGAAGTGTAGTGAGCTGGCAGGCTCCAGCTGTTATCTCCTTCAGGGTCCATCTCAGCTTTCAAACTGAGGTCATGCTCTTTCAGGGGCATCTCTCAGCCATTGACTGACAGGGCATGGTGGCTAAGAGCACTGTTTTCCAGGCGGTCCCTAGTCATTGACCTAGCTGGCAGCAGCACAAGGGTCTAGCCATCTCCCCCGATGCAGGACTCCTCTATCAAGCAGTCTTGGCTCTGGAGCTCCCTGTTGGGCTGGCAGAGACTTTGCCAGGTCTGCACTGTCTTCTGATGATGCCCTCTTTCCTTCACAGGTGTTATTCTTCAATAAACCTTTTGTACTCATTACTCCATCTCAGTATCTGCTTCCTGGAGAACCGAATCTGTGACACTATCTATAAAAGACCAAAATACAATCTCAGTTTTTAGCTCTGTGCCATGTGTTAGTACGACCAAAGGAAAGATTAACTTGGAGTATACATTAGTCAGTTATTGACATGATCATGCTGGGTAACAAACAATCACAGAAGCTCAGAAGGATACAACAATAAGCATTTATTTCTTGCCCAGGCATATGAGTTAGTGGGGGCAGCTCTGCTTCAGGCTGCAGGTCTATGGAGACAGCTGTGTTCCACATGTCTCACTCTGGGACCTGGGCTGAAGTTATCACAGGGAAGCTCTTTCCATGGCAGAGTACTGGAGTGTAAGAGAGCAAGCCCAAATGCCCATGCACAAGCACATTTCGAGCCTCTGCTCACAACACGTTCACTAGCATTGACCAAAGCAAGTCACCTGGCCCAATCTGAAATGAAAGGGGTAAAGAAGAACTTGGCCATCTTGAGGCCATTGCAGAAGGTTTGGACGTATATGAGTACAACAGGGACCAATAATTCACCTACTGCCAGTAATGGTTATATCAAGTTGGTATAAGACTTGACATAACCTTACATAGTCAGCTCATACTTTCAGGTTACATATCCATTGTGTAAGACTGTTAATGCTTACTTGCAGGGTTTTCTCAGGGTTTACGGCATATATAGGGAGATCTGGATAACTGAAGATTTCTGGGGGAGTCCTGAAGATTACTCAGATTAAAATGTTTTCTGCATGTGCAAAGGCAAAAATCTAATGCTCCTCTATTATCAATGTCATACAAAGACTGAGAATGCTGCCTAGTTCACTGAAATCTGACTGACATTTTTGGTGGAATATATACTGTGAATCTGTATTGCTGGTAAGTAGCTGCTTCAGAATATATATATTTAAATCACTTTATTGAGGCGTGTTTGACATAACAGAACGCTGCACTTATTTAATGTACACAACCTGATGAGTTTGTTTCAGGATCCTGATGCACATTTTTCTAATGGTAGGCTTAATCTATTGTCACTGTGAAAAAGGCAGACCTTTAAGCTCCCATCTTCTAATGTTCCTGGATCTGATCTGCTACATGGATCACAAACTCCTTTCTTGAATCCTTGTTCTCCAAATTTATAGATTAGGGTTATTAGTATATAACAGAATTTCAGAACTTGTTATTGGTTTCATAAACCTAAAATTATTTTTAAATTAATTTTTTCAAAGTAATATATACATAGTTTAAAGACAAAATTGGTCTAAAAAGCTTATAATGAAAAAAAGCAGTCTCCTGTCCCACGACTCCCCTTTCCTCTACCCTGCTACACACAGGCAACCACTTTCAACTCTTAGCAGTTTCCAAATAACGGGCCTATACAGCTATTTTAAACATTACAAATTACCAGTAGACACTACTGCCTTCCTGTTACGGTGGAGACTTAGCTCTTTCCCCACCGGCCCTGGTTCCGCCTCCCTACCTCATCACTAGAGTGTACGATGAAGTTTGCTTAAATCAATCATCAGTGTTTGCTTTATTAAGGATACGTAAGAATTGTTCAATGATCAGCCAAGAACCACTACATGCTCCCCCCTTTTTGGAAAACTTTTAGTTATTCTGTTAATAATTGCCTTGTATTTATATTTGAATTGTTTTTTTTTTAAAGATTGGCACCTGAGCTAACATCTGTTGCCAATCTTGTTTTTTTCCCTTTTCTTCTCCCCAAAGCCCCCCCAAGTACATAGTTGTCTATTCTAGTTGTAGGTCTTTTTGGGTCTGCTACGTGGGATGCCATCTCAGCATGGCCTGGTGAGCGGTACAAGGTCCGCGCCCAGGATCCGAACAAGTGAAACCCTGGGCTGCTGAAGTGGAGCATGCGAACTTAACCACTCGGCCACTCGGCCGGCCCCTGCACTGTTTTTGTTTTATAAAAAATTTTCCTGGGGCTGGCCTGGTGGCGCAGCAGTTAAGTTTGCACATCCCGCTTGGACAGCCCAGGGTTTGCCAGTTCGGATCCCCTGTGCGGACCCATGTACCATTTGTTAAGCCAGGCTGTGGTAGGCGTCCCACAAATAAAGTAGAGGAAGATGGGCATGGATGTTAGCTCAGGGCCAGTCTTCCTCAGCAAAAAGAGGAGGATTGGCAGCAGATGTTAGCTCAGGCCTAATCTTCCTCAATAAAAAAAAAGAAAGAAAAAATTTTCTTAAAGTCTCCAACAGATCCTTCAAACACCTATCAAGATAATATTTTCAAAACACTTAAATGCAGCGGATCACCCGTTCACTTCCTGGAATCCTCCCTTCCGCAGCCCTTCATCCTTCTGCTCCAGCCTAGGCCTGCCGCACATCCTGGGGATTCCTTTCACTGACTTTCCTCAACTAGAATCCTTATTTTCTAGATCCCAGGTCTGTCTCCTTCTTGGTTTAGCCCTAGTTTTGAGACGCACATTCTCTAGGGGGGACATGGCAAATACTGGCAAAGGTGGGTGTGTCTACTGGTGCAGCTGCTCTGGAGAGGCATCTGGTGGTTTCAGTCAAATGAAGAACACGTGAGCCCTCTGACCCAGCAAGGCTGCTCCTGAGCACACACCGAAGGGAAAGGCTCACATGGATCCGTAAGACGCACACATGAGGACGTTCACTGTAATGCTGTTTGTGCATTCATGTGCATGAAGGCTTCTGATTTCTGTAGATAACGTTAGACCCTATTGCTTCACTGAATTCTCAGCAGTTTTTTTAGGTTGATTCTCTCGGGTTTTCTAAGTGTTTGATCATATCATCAACAAGTAGGAAGAGTTTCACTTCCTCTTTTCTAATATTTATACATCTAATTTCTTCCTCTTATCTGATTGCTTTAGTTAATACCTTCAGTACTATGTTAAACGGTAGCAGAGACAATGGCCATTCTTGTCTTGACTTTAGTAGGGCTATGGGCATCACACTTCATTTAACTTTTATTAGATAATTGGATTTTCTCCTTTTTTATTGAGGTGTAACATATAAAGTATGAAAATCCTGAGTGTAGAGATTGATATAATTTTATATATGTACGCACACAGATAAAAATATAGAATTTCCAGCACCCGAGAAGACTCCGTACGTCCTCTCTCAATCATTATCTCCTTCAAAGATAACCACTAGTCTGATGCCGCTGATTAGTTCTGTCTGTTTTCGAACTTCATATAAATGGAATTACACATTAGGTACTCTTGTGTCTGGCTACTTCCATTCAACATTATGCCTGTGGGATTCATCCATGTTGTTGTGTGTAGCAGTAGTTATTTTTCATTGCTATGTAGTGTTCCACAGAAATGTATGAATATACCACAATCTATTTAACCATTCTACTGCTGATAGACATTTGGGTTGTTTCCAGTTTTTGGCTATTACAAGTAAAGCTATTAGGAACATTTTTGTATATATTTTTTGATGAACATAGTATGTATTTCAGTTAGATATAGACCCAAGAGTGGAATTGCTGGGTCATAGGGTATATGTGTTTTAGCTTGTATTTGTGCTTAGTTTTAGATCCTGCAAAACCATTTTCCAAAGTGGCTGTACCAGTTTACATTTTCAGCTGCTCCATTTCCTCACCAACACTTGGTTTTTCAGTACTTTTAATTTTAGCCATTCTGGTGGGAGTGCAAGAGTACTATTGTGCTTTAATTTTGTGTTTCTCTGATGAGTGATGACATTGAGCACCTTTCCATATGATTATTGGCCATTTGAATGTTATCTTTTGTGAAGTGTCTGTTCCAGTCTTTTGCCCATTTTAGAAACTGGGTTGTCTTTTTCTTGTTGATTTGCTCTGTGCATGTACATTTTCCATAGATAAGGTAAAATTATACTTCAGCAAGTTTACATCAACTTACATTCCTATTGAAACTTATGAAGATGCTAGTTTTGCCATGCACTCTCCAGTGTTGCATATTATCAAACTTTTTAATGTTTGCCAATATGGCAAGGGTCAAATACTATTTCATTATTACCGTATTTTTAACTTTTTTAAAAATGATTCATACACACATATTTACATATAAAAGAGTGTATGTAAAATATATACGTATGATTAAAAGAATAAGAATAAAATCACTACCAGTGGACTCATCACTCAGGTTAGGAAACAGAACGTTACCAGATCTTAGAAGTTCCCTGTGTTCCTCTCCCTGAGGTAGCTACCACCCTGTCCTTTGTGTTATCATTTTGTACGTAATGAATTTCTTGCCCTCCCTTCTAGCCCCTGCCACCTGAATTAACTGAGAGCATTCATTTCATTCCATAGAAATATTCTGCTCTGCCCTACTCCTGAACTAAGCAGCAGAAAATACAGGAACTCCCCCTCATCTTGACACTATTCCTGAGAGACATGCTGAACCTGACCCACACTGTAGTCCAGCCAGGTGCTCCACCTGTGCTGACTCATATGTTTCCCAGCATACTTTCATGAACTTGCTGTGTAAGGTTGCCCAAGGCCACTCCCAGGTTCGGTGACCCGCTGGGAGGACTCACCGAACTCAGCATGTAGTTGTACTCACAGCTTTGCTTTATTACAGCAAAAGGACACAAAGCAAAATCAGCAAAGGAAAAAGGTGATGGGCAAAATCTAGAGGAAACCAGGCGTGAGCCAGGAGTCCTCTCCCATTGGAGTCACACAGGACATGCTTAATTCCTCCAGCATTGAATTCATGACAACGCATGTGAAGTGTGTCAACCAGGGAAGCTCCTTAGAGACTTAGCACCCAGGGTTTTTACTGGAGGCTCGTCACATAGGTACCCACTGCTTAGCACGTACCAAACTTCCAGAGTCCCAGAAGGAAAGCCGGTCTCAACATTAACCATATTGTCTGCACAGTTTATGCACAAAGCGTCACTCTTATCATTTAGAGAACAGCAGGAGCCCTCTTGAAATCCAGGTTCCCAGATGGCAGCCAAGGTCCAACCTTGCAAGCAGACCTTTCTAAGGAGAGCAGTCTTGGGCCTGCTTGTGAACTCTTTTTTGCAGTGGCCCACTGATCTTACCAGAAGGGGCTCCTGTAAACAACTTAGGAAGCTGAAGCCAGACTATGATGTAGAACCTCTATTTAGTTTGTTTTCCTGGAAACCTTCAATCAGATAGTGGTAATAGTGCCCTTTCCTTACACAGCTAAGTATTTGCTTGCCATTTAGTTTTTGTTTTATTTACTGAAAGATATTGTTGAGAGGTGCACACCAAGGTGGTAAAACCACAAAGGAAAGTGAGGGAATGTGTGGTGGATTTTGTCTACCAAAACCCATTCTCCCCTTCTCCCACAGTAACAGGGTTGTAATGGGGCACATGACTGTCCAGATGGACTGTATTTCTCACCCTCCCCGGAGGTTAAGTATGGCCATGTGACTGTGACTCGCCTTTGGAGCCTAAGGACAAGCGATGTGCTGCTCCTGGGTCTGGGTCTCAGACTGCAGGGTGCCTTCCCCATCATTTCTTTCCCATCCCTGCTGGCTGGCATCCAGAAGTGCCAGTGACAGAGCTTCAACCACACAGATAGTGAAATGTCCTAGCGACCGTGGAAAACAAAGATGTACAGAATCAGGATCCCTGAAGGACCACACAGAGCAAGAGCTGCCCCACCGACACGGACTGTTCATTCAGACTGGGAAAAAGTCTTCATTTCTTCATGTGAAATCAAATATCTTTGTTACAGCACTTCTCTTTTTCTTCCACGATTCCTCTTTGTCTTGTTGCTCTTTCTGGGAGATTTTCTCAACTTTCTTTTCCAAGTTCTAGGGTTTTTATTCCTGCTATCATGTTTTTAATATCCAAGAGATCTTTATTTCTTACAAAAATGTCATCCTGTTTTTGTTTCATGGATGCACTATCCACTTACCTGAGAATATTGGCATTTGTTTTGAAATTTTCATCTCTCTGCATAGCCTGTTTTCTCCAACATTGCTTTTTTTCTGTTCATTTGTTTTGATCTCTAAAACTCACATTTAGAAGCTTTTCGCAGATGTATGGATAAGCCTTGGTTATCTGCTTATGATTAAAAGCCAGGGACTAAAAAGCTGTTTGGAAGATCTGAGCATATGGCTTTCAGGATTTTCAGACTTTGGGGTTCACTGTAGGGTAATGTGCATGGGCCATTTGTTGGGGAAACTTTTATGCCTATATTTTGGGAATTGTCAGATTTTCCAGAAAAGAATCTTCTAAAATTTCTGCATGGAAAAGTTGGTTGTCAGTGTTCTGGGGGCCCAGTGGGGAGAAAAGGATGAGGATCCCAGTGTTCAGGAATCACATGCTCACTTAATTCTCATTTTCAAGATACTACTTGTGACGTTAATTTGGTTTTGTATCCCCTGTACAGAAACTGTTTTGCCTTTTCCAGAGAAAAAACCTTCAGACTTCTGCTAGGATGGGGCATCTGGATTTGCAAGGATATATGTAGGATAAACTCCAAGAAGTGGGATTGCTGGATAGAAGAGTTTTAGATTTGTATTAGTTATTGCCAAATTCTTCTCCATTGAGCTTGTACCAATTTATACCACCACCAGCAATATATGAGAGTGTCTGTTTCTTCCTATCTTGTAAAGTCAGCAAACTTTCTGACTTTGGAAAAAAAGGTGGAAAATACTTTATGCTATTTTAATTTACATTTTTCTGAAGTTTCTCAGCTTTTCATGGTTGAGAGACATGTTTCCATTTTTTCCCTCTTAAGTGTTTGCTCACATCCTTGACCCACTGGGTTGTTAGTCTTTTTTATTATTATTGATTTCTAGGAGCTCTTTACTTTTGCCAGTTTCTTTCTTTTTTTTTTTTTTTAAGATTTTGTTTTTCCCTTTTCTCCCCAAAGCCCCCTGGTACATAGTTGTGTATTTTAAGTTGTGGGTCCTTCTAGTTGTGCCATGTGGGATGCTGCCTCAGCATGGCCTGATGAACGGTGCCATGTCTGCACCCAGGATTTGAACTGGTGAAACCCTGGCCCACTGAAGTAGACAGCGTGAACTTAACCACTTGGCCATGGGGCTAGCCCCTCCAGTTTCTTCTTTGTTGATTTTGCTTACAGTGAGTGGTTTATGAGAAAGGAAAGTTGTGGGGGTTTTTTTGAACAAAGCAAACATTTTTATTTTCTATGCTGCAAAGGTGTTTCAGAGATTTCTACAAAGGCAGGAGCAGGGCAGCTGGGCAGGGAGCTTTCAGTGAGGCTTGGGCAACAGCTGTGGGAGTGAGCCAGGGCCTCCCACTCCACAGGCAGCCTGCTGGGCCTTCCTTCCCTGACCGGACATGGCTGACTGCTCAGGAGGGAGAACGAAGGAGGCAACCCCAGCCTCCAGTGTGCCTGTCCCCGGCCCCAGGTGCTTAGTGGAAACTTGGGCCTAGCCTGAGCTCCACTGCATCTGAGTTTGGGGGTGTTGAAGACGGGAGGCAGACTAGTAGAAGACTGCTGATGCTGAAATTACATTTCTGTGTTTTTTCTTTTGTTTTGTTTTGGAGGGAGCAGTCCCTGCAACGCCCCTTCTCAGGCTGGGGAGGGACCACGATGACATCATAGTAGTTGGGACTATAGCAGCTACAGGTACTGGGGGGAAAACTTTTTTTTTTTTATTGATATCATAATAGTTTACAACATTGTGAAATTTCAGTTGTACATTATTTGTCCGTCACCATATAAATGCTCCCCTTCACCCTTTGTGCCCACTCCAGCCTCCTTCCCCTGGTAACCGTTTAACTGTTCCCTTTGTCCGTGTATTTATCTATCTTCCATATATGAGTGAAATCACATGGTGTTTCTCTTTCTCTGTCTGGCTTATTTTGCTTAACATAATACTCTCAAGGTCCACCCGTATTGTTGCAAATGGGACGATTTTGTCTTTTTTATGGCTGAGTAGTATTCCATTGTGTATATATACCACATCTTCTTTATCTGTTCATCAGTCGTTGGGCACTTGGGTTGCTTCCACGTCTTGGCTATTAGGAATAATGCTGCAATGAACATAGGGGTGCATAAGTCACTTTGAATTGTTGATTTCAAGTTCTTTGGATAGATATCCAGTTGTGGGATAGCTGGGGGAACACATTTTTTAACATGGTCAAATTTCTTCTATGGCTTCTGAGTCTTGTGTCATATTGAGGAAGACCTTCTACATTCTGAGGTTATTAAAAATGTCTCCTCTCATTGCTTCTATTATTTTTTTTTTTTGAGGGAGTTTAGCCCTTAGCTAACTGCTGCCAATCCTCCTCTTTTTGCTGAGGAAGACTGGCCCTGAGCTAACATCCATGTCCATCTTCCTCTACTTTATATGTGGGACACCTGCCACAGCATGGCTTGCCAAGCGGTGCCATGTCTGCACCTGGGATTGGAACCAGTGAACCCCGGGCTGCCAAAGTGGAACGTGTGCACTTAACTGCTGCGCCACCAGGCTGGCCCCAATATTTTTTCTTTTTTATATTTTAATCTTTCATCCATTTGGAATTTTTTTCCCCAGATAGCTACCCAGGTGTCCTAATCCTATTTACTAAAGATTCATCTTTTACTTACAGATTTTAAATAACATTTTAAAAAGCATATACAAAATTCTTATGTGTATTTGGGTTTATTTCTGGAATTCTTTTTTTTTTCCTTTTTAAAGATTTTTTTTCTTTTTAAAGATTTTTTATTTTTTTCCTTTTTCTCCCCAAAGCCCCCCAGTACATAGTTGTATATTCTTCGTTGTGGGTCCTTCTAGTTGTGGCATGTGGGATGCTGCCTCAGCGTGGTTTGATGAGCAGTGCCATGTCCGCGCCCAAGATTTGAACCAACGAAACACTGAGCCGCCTGCAGCGGAGCGCATGAACTTAACCACTCAGCCACGGGGCCAGCCCCTGGAATTCTTGTTCTAGTCTGTTGATCAGTCTACTCATGTGCCTGTGCTACACTGTTTTATTTATCATAGTTTTGTCATATCTTTTAATATTTGATAGAGCCAATTACCCATTTATTCTTCTTTTTGGATTTTTCATGGCTCTTTTTGCTTTTTCCATTTAAAGTTGGAAATCATCTTGTCTAGCTTCCAAACACAGTTTGGAATTGAATGGAATCATTAAGTTTATAGGTTAATTTAGGAAGAACTAATACCTTTATGATGTTGAGTCTTTCTATTCAAAAACATGGTGCTTTTTTCCACTTGTGTAGCTGTTCCTCTAAGCCCTGTAGCATTTGACAGTTTTTACCACAGAGATCTTGCAGTTCTTATTAAGTATATTCCTAGGTCTTCTAGCTTATTCACAGCTATTATAAGTGGAGCCTTCCATATATCTGCTAGCTAGTTGTAGCTTGTCTATATATTTTGATTTCTGCACAGTAATTTTGCAGCTAGCCACCTTTCTGAGTTCTCTTATTGTAAGTTTCTCCGTTCATTCTGTTGCATTTTCCAAGCAAACGGTATCATTTGTAAATAATGAAAATTTTACCTTTCCCCCCAATCTACATGATTTTCATATCTAAAATTCACTTTTCTTAAGATATCCTAATTACCCATAGCATCTGTATTCATTTTGTAGGGCTGCTACAAAATGTACCAACTTGTACAAAATGTAGCAAGTACCACAAATTGGGTATCTTAAACAGATATTTACTGTCTCACAGTTCTAGAAGCCAGAAGTCTGAAATCGTGGTGAAGGCAAGCCCACGTTCTCTGAATCTTCTTGGGGAGAATCCTTCCTTGCCTCTTCCTAGCTTCTGGTGGGGTGCTGGCTGGCAGTCTGAGTGCTCCTCAGCTCTTCAATCACTGCCTCTACCTCCTATGGTGTTCTCTCCTCATGAGTCTGTGTGTGTCTCTTTCTGCTTATAAGGACATCAGTCACACTGAATTAGGGCCTACCCTAATGATGTCATCTTAATTTAAGTACATTTGCAAAGACCATATTTCCAAACAAGATTACATTCACAGGTAGTGGGGGTTAGAACTTTAACATATCTTTGGGGGGGGGGGGGGTGGGACACAAGTCAATCCATAGCAGCAATGAAATGTTTTCCTCTTCTTTATGCATCTTGAAGACTAGAATTTACAGCAGGAATCTGTGGAATTATTTTTCTGTTTTGAGGAAGTATCTATGAAACATTTAAAGTTATACATAAAATTTGGTATGTGTATGCATTAGGTCAGGGAATAGGATTCAGAGCTTTCACGAGGTCTTCAGAGGGGTCTTTTAGCTCTTAAAAACTTACACCTTGCTTACGCAGATCAAAAAGATAATAAGCATTATTAAATCAAGTTCAAAAAGAATAATTATAAGTCTATTAGCTTTATTAGACTATAGATGATAATGAAAATCATCTACATTAATGACTTTTGTTTGGTTACCATATATTTATATAGTGTATTACCATTTACAAAGAGCTTTTATATACATTTTGTCTTTCAAGCCTTTTCACATACATAAGAAGTATATAACACTTAAATTTTAGGCACAAGAAAATAGATTAAGAGAGGTTACTCTCTGAGTGAAAAAGTAAGTAATGAAGTCAGTTCTCAGACTCAGGGCTTAAAAAAACCCTCTACGTAAATATAAGTTTACCCTTTCAGAAATGGGATCATATTACACATACTCACCTGCAACTTATTGTTTTTCACTTAATATATTTTGGACATCTTTCCATGTTAGTACTTATGGGTTTATGTATTTATTTCTTAAACAGCTGCAACATATGGCATTTCCTTAATCTATTTATCTAATTCCTTACTGATGGGTATGTACGTAACTTCCAGTTTTTCACTATTAAGAACAACACTTCAGTGAAAATCCTTATGTGAATAAACTTGGTACATTTGTGAGGGTAAACTCCTAGAACTGGAGTTATTGAGTCAAATCACATAGCTACAATAAATATTTTGACAGTGATTAACAAATTGCCCTCTAAATAATAGCAATTTACACTCCTACCAATGGGGGGAAAAGCGCCTGTTTCTTAATACTTTTGCCAACACAAAAATCTATGGCAACACTATTATCAATTTTATATTGGTAATTGATATTTTCCAATGCAATAGTAAAAAAATTTTGTTTTAATTTGCATTTCTTTCATTATTAGAAGAGCTGAGCATCTTGGAGTGGGGAAGTTCTTTCTAGACATAACAGGAAACTCAGAAGTTACAAACAAAAAGTCTGATGAATGTAGCTTTTGTGAATTGCTTGCTTATGTTGTCTATTTTTTTCTACTGGGTTTCTTTTCCTTTCTAATTGATTTAAAGAAGTGTTTTTATTTTTAGAGATGTTATCCCCTTACCATATGTGTTACAAACATTTTTTCCAAGTTTGTTGTCTTTTTCTTTTTCTTCTTTCTTTTTCCAAGAACACTAGCCCTGAGCTAACATCTGCTGCCAAGCTTCCTTTTTTTTTTGCTGAAGAAGACTGGCCCTGAGCTAACATCCATGCCCATCTTCCTCTACTTATGTGGGACGCCTGCCACAGCATGGCTTGACAAGCAATGTATAGGTCTGCCACTGGGATCTGAACCGCCAATCCCTGGGCCACCGAAGTGGAATGTGCAAACTTAACCACCGCGCCACCAGGCTGTCCCCCTGTTGTCTTTTTAAATGGTCTTTTGTGCCACGCAAGATATAGAATAAAAATATCCTGTGGCTTCTTTGTTTTGGGCTATGTTTAGAAAAGCCTTCCCCATTTCAAGGTTACAAATACATTTATTCAAGCTGTTTCTTTTTGGACTCTTACAGTTAATTTTTATATTTAAATCTTTGATCCATCTGGAGTTTATTTTGGAATGCAGAAGGAAGTAGGACTTCATATTTATTATTATAAATGGCTAGTTGGTTGTTCTAATACCTATTATTCAATTAACCCTGCCATCTTTATCATTTGCTCATTTTTATTGGGGTCTAATTCTGTATTCTACTGTATTCCACTGATGTTTTAATTAAAGAAGTTTTATAATACATATTAATATTTGGGAGGCACATCCTCCCCCTACATTATTCTGCTTTTCATAATTTTCCATGGTGCTTTTTTTTTTTGAGGAGGAAGATTAGCCCTGAGTAACATCTGCCACCAAT
The DNA here is from genome assembly GCF_037783145.1 of Equus przewalskii. Lineage (NCBI taxonomy): Eukaryota > Metazoa > Chordata > Mammalia > Perissodactyla > Equidae > Equus > Equus przewalskii. Next base: position 43,311,486 of record NC_091855.1, read on the forward strand.
CCTCCCCTTTTTACTGAGGAAGACTGACCCTGAGCTAACAGCTGTGCCCATCTTCCTCTACTTTATATGTGGGACGCCTGCCACAGCATGGCTTGATAAATGGTGCATAGCTCCACACCCAGGATCTGAACCGACCATCCCCAGGCTGCCGAAGCAGAATGCGTGAACTTAACTGCTGCGCCACCAGGCCAGCCACATCCATAGTGATTCTTAAATATATTCTTCCAAATGAAATTTAGAATAATTTCGACAAGTTCTAAAGAAAATTCTGTTGATTTGGATTGCATTCAGTTTACACATTGATTCAGAAAGAACTGGTATTTTTACAATGCTGAGTCTTCTTACCCAAGAACAAGGTGTTTTAATGACTTTATTTAGTTTCTTCATAGAGTTTTATAGTATTCTTGAAGTAGTTTCTGAAAACTTTCTTTTTTTTGTTTTTTTTAAAGATTTTATTTTTTTCCTTTTTTTCCCCAAGGTCCCCCGGTACATAGTTGTATATTCTTAGTTGTGGGTCCTTCTAGTTGTGGCATGTGGGACGCTGCCTCAGCATGGCTCGATGAGTGGTGCCCTGTCTGCGCCCAGGATTCAAACTGACGAAACACTGGGCCGCCTACAGCGGAGCGCTTGAACTTAACCACTCGGCCACGGGGCCGGCCCCTGAAAACTTTCTAAGTATATTCAGAGACATTGTGCAGCTCAACCCCAAGGGGCACCATTTACACTGTGGTCAGTGAAATTAAGGGCCCCTACTTCTCTGTGTGATGGGTACTAGCAACCACGAGTTTATTCCAATATTTAATTTGGTTATTGTGACTGTGATATTTTCTTTTGTTATATTTAGATTAGTTACTATGTTGACATGAGAAAGTTACTGATGCTTGAATATTAATTTTATAACCTGCTACCCTATTATACTCTCTTATTGTTTCTTAAGAGTTTTTCAGTTGATCCTCTTAGCTTTTCCAACTTATAGTCACAGATAAATAATGGTAATTTATTTTGAACATTTACCTACTGCACCGGCTAGCACTTGCAACAGAACATTAAACAACGAGATCATGAGTAGAACTCATGTCACATCTTTTGACTTTAAGTCCGATGCTCTTTTTTAGGTAAATATTCAATCCACTAAACAGTTACTGAGCACCAATTACCTATAAAGCATTCTTCTATATGAGAAAGACATGGTAACAAGAAAAATAAATAGTTCAATGCCCAAGTTTATAATCTTTTCTTAGTCAAAAAACAGATCTAGAACCACAATAAATATTCAGCTGATAATTCTTATGCTCTTAAAACCTCTCCAGGAAATTCAGTATTCTATCCTACTATATCGAAATGTGACCCTAAAGAAAGATTATTCTCCAAGGACAGGAGGGTTTTTGTTTTCTTGGGGAGAGGGGAGTGGACCGAGCTGGGGCGAAGGCAGTGACTGGACAATGGGTACGCTTAATAGATATTTACCTGAAAGCCAAATATATAAAATAAACAAGGGGCTGAACACCACTCCCTGCCCTCACCCCCACTCCCCCCCGAAAACAGCTAGAAGCAGAGCTATGTGACAGCGCAAGCGATGTGACCTACAGCAGAGTTTAACCTCAGGGGTGAGGTATGAGAAAAAGCAGGAATGAGCATGTTTTCAAGCATGTGAACTGCAGTCATGTGTAGCTACAATCTAGTGAGATGAGACAGCAATGTAATAAATGTCATAATAAAGTTAAGTATTAACACAAAGTGCTAAAAGTGAGAGAATGTTTCTCAAAAGAGGTGAGTCATTCATTTGGCAAATATATTTGCGCGCCTACTGCATGTCAGGCCCCAATCTAGATACAAATGCTGAATAAAGACAGGGTCCCTGTTCTCAAACAGCTTCCCGTCCACTGGGGGAGGCGGATGTTAGTCACGTGAACATAAATACGTGTGCGTATATGCTATTAGAAATTGTGACAAGTGCTATGAAGGAAATACCAACACTGAGAAAATAACGAGGTGACATAACTCAGATGTGGGGTGTCCGGGAAAGGCTCTCTGAGGAAGCAGCCTTTCTGAAGGAACCTGAGGGAGGAAGAGGCAGAGTAAGGGGCATACCAGGCAGAGGCGACTTTCAGTTTTGGATTAGAGGACAAGGCAGCATTCTCTCCCCTCTGATGAACACGGGGGACAGAGAATCCGGCTCATGCAAAGGCACGGAAGCACGGGGTGACAGGTGTGAGGAACTGGAGCACGGTAAGGGAGCAAAAACGGGAACACCAGGGAGAAAAAGAAAAAAACGACACAGATATGAGGAAGGCGGAAAAGGAGAGAACGAGAAATTCGGTACGTGTTGAGCGTTCACTACATGCTTCCTGATATACTGAGGATTCTTCTAATTCTAAAGAGTAAAAAGGATGGTTCCTCCTCAGTAAACTCAGAGTCTGACCGGATTGATAACAGAAACATTCTCCTTTTAAGATCATCTTTCGGAGAATCCTCCCGACCCTGTCCTAGACTAGATCTTAGTATTACAACCCGTATTTTTACTTTCCCAGACAGTAACTCTTATAATGGACTTTTAAATTAACAAATGCATCTTACTTCCTGTCACAGGCCTCCAACCACTACTTGACAGAAGCCTCGGGCTAGAAATCACTCAGCTTTACTGGCTGCTTCTCAACAGCCCAATAATGTTGATGAGGCTCTCCAGAAGGTAATGAGAAGTATTTTTCCTTATGCATAAGCAGCACATTAATTTTTTCTTTACATACAGCATACCAACTCTTTTTTTCAATTTCCTTTTCTCTCTTTCCTGTTTCAGGTTCTCAGATAGAAAAAGCTGAAACTGTTCCTGAGGCTATTAAGTTGGAATGCCCTTGCTCTAATCTCTAAAGAGTCAAACCCACGAGGCTTACTGGGCTGCTTGGACCGGCAGTGACTGAACCTCTAACTGGAGGAGCCGAACAATGAAAAACAAAGCTGGCACAAGTCCTGGCTACGAAAAGCGATGTCCTAATTTGGGTGCAGTTCTAAGAATACTCTAAGTAATAATCCAGCTGGCTCTGTGTCTATGAGTGACAGAGCATCACAGCCTTGTGATAACGGATTCTCTCATTTCTCCCTAGATTTTTTCCCTTATTACCATGGTTTGGAACCCACATAGAGTCTTAGACAATTAAAACAGCACACATGAGTGTGTTTATATGAGGAGGTGGGAGACAGCTGTGAGTCTTTTAAGGGTGGGGCCGGAGGGATTGGGCAATAGGCAGAGGTATTTATTTTTAAGTGGAAAAAGAGAGCAAGTCTCTCGATACCACCAGCCCACTGCCAAACTCAGGCAGAACCGACCACCGTTTCTTCTTGGCTGCTACCATTCCTTGCTCAGCATGTCAGCTGCGTGGAAGGAGGCAGTAGAGGCTGTGCGGTGTGGGAGCGTGCCCAGGAGACAGGGTAAATCGCTGCTGGAGCATGGGGTCCCAGAGGAGACAGGAGGGACTGACTGCAACAGCATGGGAGAGAAATTAGTTTTGAAAAGAAGAGATACTGTTCCTTTGATTCTAGAAGAAAAGAGTAATAACGGCTTCAGACAGAGATAAAAATGCAGGTATAATTTGGAAATTGAGGGAGGTTCATGCCTAACGGCAGAGATTCCCAAACTTCCTTGGTTCTTAGAGCCCTTAGCGTCTCAGTAATAAGTCGAAACAACCTAATAACTATCTGTTCGAAAAATAAATTGGGCACTGTACAGAGTCTGCTCTAGTTTTAACAGCACATACAATTCATCCATTTAAAGCGTATAATTCAGTAATTTTTAGTATATGCAGAACTGTGCAACTATCACCACAATCAATATCAGAACATTTTCATCACCCCAAAAAGAAACCCCATACCTATTAGCAGTCACTCCTCTCCCATCTCTAATAGGCAACCACCAACGTATTTTCTGTCTCTATAGATCGGCCTGTTCTTGACATTTCACATACAATCATGCACCGCTTATGTTCTGAGAAACGCATCATTAGGCAAGTTCGTCGTGTGAATGCCTTAAGAGTGAACTTACACAACCCTACACGGTATAGCCTACTACACACCTAGACTATACGGAACTAATCTTACGGGACCACTGTCAAATATGGGGCCAGTTGTTGACCAAAGTGTTGTTATTTGGCACTTGAATGTAAATGGAATCATACAATATGTGGCCTTTTTTATTTGCCTTCTTTCACTTGGGATAACATTTTCAAGGTTTATTCACATTGTAGAATGCAACAGTACGTCATTCTTTTTTTTAATGGTTGAATAATATTCGATCGTGTGGCTATACCACATTTACTTTATCCATTCATCAGTTAAGGGACATCTGGGTTGTTTCTACTTTTTGGCTATTATGACTAATGCTGCTACGAACATTTGTCTCCAAGTTTTTGAGCGGACATATTTTCACTTCTCTTGGGTATGTAACTAAGAGTGGAACTGCTGAGTCATATGGCAACTGTTTAAACTTTTGAGGAATGCCAGACTATTTTCCAAAGTGGCTACACTATTTTACATTCCTACCAGCAATATATGAGGGTTTGAATTTCTCCACATAGACACTACTCGTTATCATCTATCTCTTTTTGTGTGTGTGAGGAATATTGGCCCTGAGCTAATATCTATTGCCAATCTTCCTCTTTTGGGTTGAAGATTTGCACTGAGCTAACATCTGTGCCAATCTTCCTCTATTTTGTATGTGGGATGCTGCTAGAGCATGACTTGATGAACAGTGTTTAGGTCTGCACCCGGGGATCGGAACCCATGAACCCCGGGCTGCTGAAGCAGGCTGCGTCAACTTAACTGCTATGCAACCAGGCTGGCCCCTATTATGTCTTTTTGATTACAGCCATCCTAGTGAGTGTGAAGTAGCATCTCATTGTGGCTTTGATTTGCATTTCTTTGATGACATTGATGGTAAACATCTTTTCATGTGCTTATTAGCTATTTGCATATCTTTTTTGGAGAAATGTCTATTCAGATCCTTTGCCCATTTTACAATTAGGTTATTTCTTTCTTGAGTTGTAGGAGTTCTTTACATATTCTACATCCAAGTACCTTATCAGATATATGATTTACAAATATTTTCTCCCATTCTGTGGGTTGTCTTTTCTAGTTTTGAATTTTAAAAACACCTTTGGGGGCTGGCCCTGTGGCTGAATGGTTAAGTTCTCCCACTCTGCTTCAGCGGCCCAGGGTTTCGCCGGTTCGAATCCTGGGCACGGACATGGCACTGCTCATCAAGCCACACTGTGGCGGCATCCCACATGCCACAATTGGAAGGATCCACAACTGAAAATACACAACTATGTACTGGGGGGCTTTGGGGAGAAAAAGGAAAAATAAAATCTTAAAAAAAAAGCAACCCTTTAAATTTTAAAAAATACATGTTTTCTTCACTTGAATTGCTATTCTTCCCCTTTTAGTAATGTATATTTTAAAAATGAGTACAGGGGCTGGCCCTGTGGCATAGTGTTCAAGTTTGTGTGCTCTGCTTTGGCAGCCCAGGTTCGGTTCCTGGGCTCGGAGCTACACTGCTCTGTTAGTGGCCATGCTGTGCTGGCAGCCCACAGACTAAAAAATAGAACAAGATTGGCATGGATGTTAGCTCAGGGTGAATCTTCCTCAGCAAAAAAAACCTCCCAAAAAACAAAAAAACACACTTTAAAAACCACTTACATTTCAGGGTATGTGTGAAATATTAAGTATCGCATCCATTTAATAATGGCTATTTAAGAAAGAATAAGATGTTTTGTATAAGATAAATTTCTATCTAAAAACACCCTAATTTAGCAATCCTGGTGGTGTATCAGTTTTACCATTCTGCAAATTTGAGGCAGAAAGCAGGAGTGCTGTATTATGGACACAATGTCATATGATGTTTTCATATCCCATAACGGTCTTAAAAGGAAGGACCGAGTCATAATGTAATAGAATAAGCTCATCCAACAAGATAAATCTGAGAGATTGGTTACTTTACATAGTCAGTAAAGATTTCAAATGTGGTTCCTAAAGACACCCGTCTATGCCTATTTCTCTTTATGAGGTCACTGCGGCAAACACTCGCTCTCCTCAAATTTTTTTTAAAAAACATGCTTTTCAGCATCTTAATGGATTAATCTTCGAAAATGGAAAACAATGTTTGGCCTACAGTGAATACTCTAGATGAATTAAGTTGCAAAACGAAGGTATGCTCTAAGGCATCCACAAATATTCCTCTTCTCCTCTGCAACTTCCTGGATTGTCCCACTGTTCACACTCACTCCCTTGGTCGGGTATCCAGGCTTTAAATACCACCTATCAGCTAATGACTGCCAAATACTTGTGGGCAGCTCACATCTCTCTCCTGATTTGATTATTCAACGTGCCTCCTGGACATTTCTCACACCCAACATGTTCAAAACTGAACTGCTGATCTTCCTTTCAAAATCTGCTCTCCCCAGCTTTCTCATCTCAGGTAACGGCATTTCCATCCTCCAATTGCTTATGCCTACTTTAGTCTTTCTTGACTCCTCCACTTCTCCCACAAGTCACATCTGATCCACTGGGAAATCCTATTGGCTTGGCCTTCTGAATATATCTAGGGTTCTCTCACCCCTCTCAATATCAACCATGACCACCCCTGGTCCCAGCCTCCACTGTCTCTGGCCTGGATTACCACAGTTAGCCTCCAAAGTGGCCTGCCTCTGCCACTCTGGCTTCCCTTAGTCTACTCTCAAACCAGCAAACAAATGGGCTCTGCAATGGCTTCTCTGCTCACTCTGCCCCAGCCAGCCAGGCCATTTTGCTATTTCTTGAACATGCTAGGCACACTCCTGCCTTGGGGGCTCTGCCATGACTTTTTCCTCTGCTTGGTCAGCTCTTTCCCCAGATCTTGCCATGGCCCACTCCCTCACCTCTTTCAAGTCTTTGCTGAAGTGTCACCTTCTCAATGAGGCCTACCTTGACTGCCATATTTTAAACTGCAAATTACCCAACAGACGCCCAATCCCCCTTATTTTCTTTTTTAAAGATTGGCACCTGAGCTAACAACTGTTGCCAATCTTTTTTTTTTTTCTCCCGCTTTTTCTCCCCAAATCCCCCTAGCACATAGTTGTATATTTTAGTTGTGGGTCCTTCTAGTTGTGGCATGTGGGATGCCACCTCAGCGTGGCCTGACAAGCAGTGCCACGTCTGCGTCCAGGATCTGAACTGGCGAAACCCTGGGCCGCCGCAGCGGAGTGTGCGAACTTAACCACTCAGCCACGGGGCTGGCCCCCAATCCCCCTTATCTCGCTCTGCTGCTTTTTCCTAGCACAATCACTACAGTACACAATTTACCTGTTTGTGTTTATTGTTTATCCTGTCTTCTCCTTGCAAGAATATCAACTCCGCAAGTGAGGGATTTTTGTTTACTGATGCATCCTAAAAGCTAGAACAGAGTGGCACATGTGGGTATTCAAATAAATGTTGGAGGATACAAAGAATTCTAATAAGGTCCCTCATATCCTTGAGTATGCATGCAATCTGGTTGAAAGGGAGCATGTACATACTAAAAGGTAAATATCAATACAAGATAATTAGCATTTGCTGAAAAATACCAAAAGAAGATAATGCTTTTAGGATATTATGCATGTCAAATAAAAGCTCAGGGAAGTGCCACAGAAGTTTGGAGAAGTAATTTTTCCATTTTGGGGGAAGGTAGTCACACCTCTTTGAATATCTGATGAAAGGTATAGACTTGGATGATATAGTGAACATGTACACAAAATTTTGAACACAATTACAAGGAGTTCCAACACTCCCTGAAGTCAGCCATGAACCTGAATTTGAGAACCCTTGGTTTCAAGTATGGTTTTATCACCCAAGGCGTGGGAAAGGCTTGGTGAAGATGGGGCTTAAACTAGTTCTTGAAGAACAGGCTTCGAAGGAGAAAGAGGAGGAATGTCTTTTCAAGCAAGAGGAAGAGCTAAGGGTGAAGGGAGAACAGTTTGACCGGAACGGAGGATTTATGCAATACGTAAGAACAGGCTGAGGACTGCTTGGTGTATAACTTAATATGGATACTGCAAGTCATTGAAAGTTTTTGGGCAAGAGAATGTAAGATCCAAAGCACTGTTTTAAGAAAATTAATCTGGTAGTTGTTTATAGGAAGAAAGTTGAGAAAAAAGTGAAATTAATAAAATCATTCATGAAGCCATTATATAGTGCTTCAAGTTTGAAGAAACGGGAAGGGAACTGATAAGGTTTAGAGACTGATGAATTTGAGGTATGAATCTATTTTTGTTTTTGTAATGCAGATCTGCTGGTGATGAATTTTTTCAGCTTTTGTTTGTCTGAATTCATACTTTTTGCTGTTATAGAATTCTAGGTCAACAGTTTTTTCTTTCACTTCTTCTAAATAAGTTGTTCTATTGTTTTCTTTTTTTTAAAAGATTGGCACCTGAGCTAACAACTGTTGCCAAGCTTTTTCTTTCTGCTTTTTTTTTTTCTTCCCCAAATCCCCCCCAGTACATAGTTGTATATTTTAGTTGTGGGTCCTTCTAGTTGTGGCATGTGGGACGCCACTTCAACATGGCCTAATGAGCGGTGTCATGTCCTCGCCCAGGATCCAAACCCTGGGCTGCTGAAGCAGAGCGCATGAACTTAGCCACTTGGCCATGGGGCCGGCCCATGTTCCATTGTTTTCAATCAGAAGTCTGAGGTCATCTTTGTTTCTCTGTATGTAACATGTCTTTTTTCTCTGGCTGCTTTTAAGATTTTCTTTTTATTACTGATTTTGAGAAATCTGATTATGATGTCCCTTGGTGTACTTTTCATGTTTCTTGTCCTTGAGGTTTGTTGAGCTTCTTGGATCTTTGAGTTTACAGTCTTCCTCAAATCTGGAATGTTTTTGGCCATTATTTCTTCAAATAGTTCTCCCACACTCTCTCTCCTTTGAGGGCCTCCAGTTACCCCTTTATTAGCCATCTTGAATTGTCCCACAGCTTTTTTTTTTTGTTTTTTTGCTGAGGAAGATTGCCTCTGAGCTAACATCTGTTGCCAATCTTCCTCTATTTTATATGTGGGTTGCTGCCACAGCATGGCTGACAGGTGGTGTAGGTACGTACCTGGGATCCAAAGCCGTGAACCTGGGCTGCTGAAGTGGAGCACACTAAAGTTAACCACTACGCCATGGGGCCAGTCCCTTTGAATACATTTAGAAATGCCTGGTTTGAAACTGAAAATCAGAAATGAACTTTAGGTCAGGCTCAGTTATATAAATTTGGGTGTTATTTATTGAATCCTTGAGTGTGGAGGGAAAAAAACTACAAGAGAAAAAGTATTAAGAATAGAGATTATTTAAAGGCTTTGGATGGGACAAAGTAAACAGCCTATCATTATTGTGATCACAATAAAATATGCTGAATTTATACAGAATAAACCTTAATAGAATGCCCGAGGCATACAGGTATTATGGGTAATTTAAAGTTGTGGTTAATTGAGGGCTAATAAAATATTTTTGTTTTAATTTTTGCTTGCTGAGTTTTTTTTCTCCAGAAAGTATTATTATGCTTTCTTCCCCGCTGACAACTAGGAAACACAGCTGAATTATTTTTAGGTGATTCAGGATGTCACTATCCTTCAAGCTGATCATTATAAATACATATTTTCAATGTAAAATAACAGTTATAGGAAATTGGGGTAAATCCATGGTGACCATATAACACATCCTGGTATTTTAAACGACTTCTGATATCTATTTGCCTTTTAGGGATAGGCAGATAACATCAAGACAACTGTAACAAAAAACTTTAATTATTTTAAGGATCTATGAATTAAGTAGGATTCTCCTCCAGTGGTTTTCTGCCAACATGTATAAAACATACAGGATGTTAGTGTCAAATGCATTATTACATCACTGGCACAGTTTCCACTGGCATCTACTTCTTTCTAATACATAGACACTTATGATTCAGACTCCTCTTACTTTAGAGCGTACCTCCATCCACTTCTTTTGTGAGCCTCCAGCTATGATCAGAACTTAAAGGAATAGCTCATTCTTGGTGCAACAAATGTTGGTTTTCCCCTCCTGGAATTCTATCACAATGTTTCTGTCACTTTAGACACCTTCTTATTCTAGTGCAACATGCCAAGAAACCCAGGTATAAAATGGTGATGGTTTAACCTTACTTCAACACGCGGGCCGGTCCTTACACATCCAGACCTAGTACAGTATATGCACACAACTATGCCTGGTAAACAATTTCGCAGATTTCACTTGAGCCTTTTTTTTTTTTTTCTAATCAATGGCCTCTAACTTTGTCAAGAGCTCAAACTATTGAGCAAGACAAGTGAATCCTGCTGAGATTCACTCTCCGGTTCCCAAAGCCATTCCCTGCCCCGCCCCTCCCCTTTTCTCTAAACACCTGGTAAAGACAAACAAGAAACAGAAGTGCCAACAAACCTACTTTCCTTAAAATTAGCCAACGCTCACTATAGACAGGTATTCAGTCAGATACGCGACTCGCAAATACATATGCTACACACCCCTCTTCCACACCCCGCCTAAAAAATCGACGGTGAGGCGGAAAATTGGGGTTCTTCGGTACCGTCTCAGAAACCGACTCGGGGGACGCAGAGGGGCTTCCCGACCCGGGCATCCGGACGGTGGTGCAGGGAGGCCGAGGGGAGGTCCCGGGGGCGGGGAACCGCCCTCTCCCGAAGGCAGAACCCTGGGGCTCCGGCGCTCCACTCGCAGTACCCCACGTGCTCGCCCGAATGGGGTGGCGGCCACGGCCACTCTCTCCGCTCCCTAGTGTCCCGGGGTCCCTCAGGGCAGAGCCAGAGGCAGCTGATGAGGCCGCCCCGAACTCACCTCGGCGCTCCGCACCGCAGCCCCGCCGCGGCGTCCCCTTTCCCTCTCGGCCTGGTAGCCCACCTTCAGGCCGCGCGGGGATCACTGGCGCCGCAGCGGGGCCGCCCCGAGGCCTCGCCCGGGGGAGGAGCCTGCGGACGCCCCTCCACGCGGAGCGCGCCAGGTGAGCACGCGTGCGCAGTCGGGCCGTAAACAAGCCCGCCCCGTCCCCTCGGCCGGCCCCCGCCGGGCCGGCTCGCGGGTGGGAGGGGCCAGGAAGAAGAGGCGGGGGGGGAGAGCGAGAGCCCGGGACAGCGCCTGCGCGGTGGGCGTGATCCGGGCACTTAGGGCAGGATGAACGCTGCTTTCCAAGATGGCGACGGAGGGAGGAGGGAAGGAGATGAACGAGATTAAGACCCAATTCACCACCCGGGAAGGTCTGTACAAGCTGCTGCCGCACTCAGAGTACAGCCGGCCCAACCGGGTGCCCTTCAACTCGCAGGGATCCAACCCTGTCCGCGTCTCCTTCGTAAACCTCAACGACCAGTCTGGCAACGGCGACCGCCTCTGCTTCAATGTGGGCCGGGAGCTCTACTTCTATATCTACAAGGGGGTCCGCAAGGTACCGACCCGGGCGTCACCGGGGCCCGCCAGCGGCGCTGGCAGAGGCCGGGAGCAGGGCGGTGACAGCGGGGGCCAGGGTGACCGATGGGGGTGGCCGTCGCTCTTACTTTTGAGTGGGCCGGTAACTCCACTGGGGTGCTCCTGAGGAAGGGGGATTCAGGAGTGAGGAGGGTGGTGGCGGTGATGTTTCGAAGGGGTGGGGGCGGTGGGAAGGGACCGTGGAGTGCGGGGTTCCGGCTGGGAGGCCCTGGCAGGGGCTGGCTGCTTCGTCTCCGGCAGGGTCCTTCAGGCTCTGACACGGCCAGGGAGCGGGCCTGCGAGTCCCCGGAAGAGGTGGGGTGGCCGTCTTGTCTGCGGAGACAGCCTCGCCTCCCGGGAGGGTTGAGAGTCTCGCTCTGGGTTGGAGAACAGGGGCGCGGGGCGGCTTGGGAAGGTCTATAAGGCGGAACCGGGGCTGGGAAGCGGAGGACCTGAGACTAGGTCAGAAAGGACCTGGTCGGCACCAAGGGCTACTCCACCTGCTGCCGCACTGACACTTCTAGGAGCCTCTCCTCTGGTCTTAACACTTTCTATTTCCAAAAACATCCGAGGGAGAATGGCTGTCACTGTTTCCGCCGAGGGAACCTTCTCCTGAGAGATTGTTAAAGAGGGTCATCTTGTCCCTTATAGTATGGGAAGGGCTGTGTGCTACAGTTGGGAGGTCGAAATGATGCTTTCACTGATCTAAGCTGGTTTCAGAGAGGGGTTTTCTGTGAGCGTGCCCAGGTCAGTCTTGTCCAACAAGTCTGACTGTGTCCCGAACAGGGAGGGATATGCCTTAAAAGCTGCTTTACAAGAACCATCCTTCTTTGCGGGCGACTTAACAGCAATTCTGTGAAGCATGTAATCATCCTTTAAAAATATCTCTTTAAAAGCAGCAATTTGTTAGAGTTTTCTTTCGTTGGCTACGTAACTTAGTTCTCATTGAGAACTGCTTACTTTTGAGATAAGTGGTCCTTGACTTGACTGTTGGAAGAGTCAGGAAATTAATGCACCCCACAGCACCTGGGCATGGGAAGAGGCGGTAACAAATTAACTTATAAATGTCTGATTAGTGTGAAAATAGTTGTATGTAGTGAAGAGTGAACATTCTCTAGGATTTCATATATCCAGTTCCAGTAGAGTTGCTTGGTTACAAGAACTAAGGGTGTGGCAGTGGTATCTAAATGTAGCAAGTTGTCTCATTTGTTCAAGGTGAATGTTTTTTGTTAGTGTTTATGCTAAGTGTGCTACTGTGTTTGAGGTATGCTCTTACTGAAAGTAAATCGCTTGACTTTATTTTTTTTCCTTCGGAATTGGGAAAGTGTGAAGTGGTTAGTAGTCTAGGAGCTGAAGTTTTAGACTACTCCCACTTTGTCACTGGCTTGTTGGGTGACCTTGGACGGATTATTTAACTTCCATCTGCACCTCTTTATTTTTATGTATTTATTTTTTCCTCTGCCCATGATTTTTTCTTTTTATTTATTTTTTGAAGAAGATTAGCCCTAAGCTAACAAATTCTAATACTCCTCTTTTTGCTGAGGAAGATTGGCCCTGCGCTAACATCCGTGCCCATCTTCCCCTGTTTTTATATGTGGGACGCCTGCCTCAGCATGGCTTGGTAAGCAGTGTGTAGGTCCGCACCTGGGATCCCGGTGGGCGAACCGGGCGGGCCCGCTGAAGTGGAATGTGTGAACTTAACCACTGAGCCACCGGGCAGGCCCCTGCACCTCTTTAAAAAGAGACTATTGCAGTGTACACTTTGTAATTTATGGTATAATGACCGTAATGGACTTTAACGTCCTGAAACACTCAGTAGATGTAAAATATAGTTAAAATAAGCACTAAGAGTAAGTGTCAAACAGGAAGCTGCTATCTTGACATTCATACTAGGACTGAAAGGATTAGCTTTTTCTCTGGAAATAAGTTTAGAATTTTAAGCTATTAATATTTATTTATATAAAAATTTGAAAAGTGCTTAAAAACCAAATTTATTAGCAATTACTAGCGTAGGCATTACCTTTTTTTAAAAAAGGGCTCCTTGAAAGCATATTACTTTGAAGCATTCTAGTGGCAAACCTTATGTGGATCTGGTAGCCCTGGTATGTATCCTAAAAACCTGTCTCTTGCCTGGAAGTATCATAATAGTGTTCTCTTTTAGTAGGCTACTATTCAGTGAAGGGTAAAACTAGGAGAGCTTTTCAGAACTGCACTAAAAAAATTATTTTAAACAAGACAAATTAAACATGTAAATTTGCCTTTAGCTGCATCGTTTATTTGAACACTTTAACTTTTTTGGTAAAATTTCATTTTCATGTGGTAATATCTTGTAAATACATTTGCATCATATGGTGGACATTTCAACTCTTCTAGCCAATGTAATTTTTAAAAAATGTTCTTTTACATGAATGAGTTTGCATTTATTTATTGTTATTTCTGAGTAATGGTGATTGTTTTTGTGACTCTATTTACTGATTTTAAAATACAGCAAATAATTTTTCTTAATCTGAAAAGGATTAGGAATCTGAAAGGGATTAGGAATTATAAATCTGTTTTTGATTGTTGGTCATTTTGACTGTTTTTTTTCTTTCCATTTTTTCTTTGGGACATAAAGTTTTACAATTATTCGGATCATTTAGAAGGTCTAATTTGGATGAATACATTCAACTTAAATCTGCGTGTAAATTGAGTGGAATATAGGTCTGTTAAAAAATTTAAATCATGAACTGTGTGCTGCCATTCCTGAAAGAAGTCCTGAGGAAATGGAGCGGATGAGGAGGTAGTCTAAAATCTAAGTTGAGGAGTGTAATCTTGGCCCTTTTATAGCATTTACAGGTCAGTTTCTAGAGCTGGAAGGGACCTTAGAGTTTATGCAGTTTCCCTCCCTGGGAGAAAACCAAGCTGGAGAGGCTGTGCAAACCTCTGTTACAGTGTTTTTCTTGTGGTAAGGAAAATGAAACACAGCTGAATCTAAAGTAGCTGTCTTAGTGAGAAGAGGCTGATCAAGCTTTTTGGTCACACTGATACCATGTACTTGCAAGCACTTCAGAATTTACCCCGGCCTTTAGTAATATATTATCTCATTGAATCTTGATAGCAATCCTGTGAAGTAGATGAAAGCGTCTTTTCATAATTGAAGTTCAGAATGGGGTTTCTTGTGTGAGGAGACAGTTTTGTGAATTTATTTTGCTTAACTAAAGATAATATGAACTTTGATTTAATGCTGACACCAATCATTTCAACAAAGATTGGAGTGACTGCCGTGGTGATAATTATGCTGGGCAAGGCGATGTGCACTGTGCAAAGATGAGTGAGACCCTGTCCCCCCCCCAAAGAACCTGGAACTGCGAGTTCTCAAACCTCCTTTTAGCATGCTGTGTTTCCCTCTTTTTAAACAAGAGGCTATTTTAGGATAAAGATTCTAAAGCTAACTGGGCTTATTGGATCAACCCTTCCATTTTATGGAAATCTGTTTTTACGTAAATGTGAATTGCCACCATTCATGTCTCGGCTTAAACGTTACTCCCTCAGCAAATCCTTCTTTGAATCCCCAGGCTAGATCAGTTTTCCCCATTACACGTTCTCATAGCATCCTGTACTTTGCCTTTCTAGCACTTTTCTCAATTTGTAATTCTCTGGGTGATAATCTGTCTCTTCTATAAAGAAAACTCCCTTAGGATAGGAACTTTTCTTTTCTGCTTTCTCTGTCTTCCTAGTGTCCAGCACAGTGTCCAGCATGGAGTAGGCCCTTACTCTTTATTTGTTGTGTGAATGACCAAATAAAGCGTCCACGTCCCTCTATGTCATACTTTAAAAGATCTTTAGAAGCTGAAAAACATACTCAATTTTGGGCCCAAAAGTAACCGGTACTTTTAGTAGCTCACATCTTTTTAAAGGCATTTAAAATTATTTTTAGAAGGTACCAAAGTTAGCATTCTAACAATTGGGAAATTGTGTAGCAAGAGACAATGAGGTAATGGAAAGTAACCAAATGGTGCAGTTTACTTTTGATCTGCTTCTCTTAACCAATGTTACCTCCCGGACCTATGTACTAACGAACAGCTTTTTAAAACTGTGCTCAGAGTTACTTAACATTCAAGCTAAAGAACTCTCCACCCCCCATCTTAAGATTCCAGGTCATAAATATACTGCCCAGAGATGTTATTGAAGTAATTCATACAATAGGTGGGAAGTAGATGTAGATGGCTTCCAAGGCCTTTTCAAGGTTATGTGATTGTGTGTCAATAACAGTTTTTTTTAAATTAACTATTTTGAGAGGGTTTTTTTTTTCTTTTTTGCAGGGGAAGATTCACCCTAAGCTAAAATTGCCAAACTTCCTCCTTTTTTCTTCTCCCCCCGCCCCCCCAAAGCCCCAGTACATAGCTGTGTATAGTTGTAAGTTCTTCTGGTTCTTCTGTGTGAGCCACTGCCACAGCATGGCTGTGACAGACAAGTGGTATAGTTCTGCGTCCAGGAATCAAACGCGGGCCACCAAAGTGGAGTGTGCTAAACTTTAACCACTAGGCCATCAGGGCTGGCTCTCGATAATTTTTTAATGAAAATAAATGTATCTTTCTATTGGGAAGATGTATTCTTGTCCTGGACTTACTTCCTGCTTCTTGAGTGGCAATTGGGAAGAGTGGGGTGTGTTGTGAAAGCAAGCTGAAAAGATTGTGATTCTAGGTCTTTATGCTAGAAAAAGCTTTGTACTCACCATGTTGAGATGAAGCTGGGGCCAGAAGAAGAGTCAGTTAGTAACAGCTAAAATATTTTTAGAGCCAGAGTTATCTGGGAAAGTAGTGGATTGACTCGGGAGAGGATGAGCATGCTGGACGGGAAATGTTCTGTCTCTTTGTCAGACTGTCGGACTACCTGTTGGTGACTGAGGGACTCATGCTTTGTGTGGAGAGGGTAGCGAGATGCTCTTTAATGATTTTTTCCTTCAGACTAATTTCAGATACTGGACTTCTCCAGAGAAGGTCGTGTTTACACCCTTCTCCCCATTTGTGATTTTCACACCTCTGTGCTTCCCATTTATAGTTTAGAAAGAGGCTTGGAAGTCTAGAAGTTTTTATATCAAATTTACTTTGAGAACTTTTGTACTTAATTTAGTAGGGCACATGTGGAATTGAGTGGAAACCTGTATTTTTTTTCCATTGAGGGATACCTAATGGCTTAGGAAATATTGATAAAGGTTTATTTATTTAACTATAGAATCTTATATACTGAGGGGAAAGCATCTTAATTTATCACTTAAAGCAGGCCCGAGAAACTTTCATATAACACCTTTGTTCTCTTGACCTTGAAGAGGAGAATGGTGATGAGATTTTCAAAGGCTCTGCCAGTGGATATGAGCAATGGTAAGAAACTCCCAGAATATGTCAGTGAAATCCATGAGATAGTCATGAATGTCATTCTTTCAGCAAGTATTTATGGGACATACCTGCCAGATATGAGGTACTGTTCTAGATGCTTAGTGCAGACAGAGTGTCTGCCTTCAAGAAACTTATCACCTATATTTATCATCATTGAGTTATTCTAATGACTTAATTTATTTAAGTATTTATTGTGCTTTGGTAGAAAACTTGAGCAATAATCAAAACATAGTGGATTTTGTCACTAACTAGTTTGGCTATATGCCTAAAGAACCTTGTTTTAAAAATAAATGTGAAGATTTTTCTAGTCTGGTATTTGATGTCTTAGAGAACAATTTTATTTATATTTCAGTGAGACTTATTTGTGCAGAAATATGAAATGTGGTTTTCCTTGGTTATTTAGGAGTAGACATCAAAAATAGAAATCTAATTGGTAGACATTCTCACTTTTCATTTTCAGGACATTTAAAATTATCTGAGAATATCAGTGACAAGTTATCTTATTCTCTGAACATTTGGCATCTATTTTTTATAATAGAATATGAGGTATGTCTTACTTTTAAAAAAATAATCTTCATTCATCAAGTGTTTATTGCAGAACTGTTCTGTGCAAGGCATTGCTGTCTATTGTGGGTGATGGGAAGGTGCATTAGGACGCTTCCTGGTTGTAAGGAGCTGTATTTTTGTTCTGATAATTGTAATAGAAGGTAGAAGCTGTGTGCTCTGCACACAGCATTAAACTATACAAGTATCAAGTGGAATTAAGGAGTGAAGGTGAAGTAGAGGATTATTTCTCTGCCTAGTAGGAAAAGAATATTGAGTTGGATTTCAAATAGATGATTTGACCCAAAATATGTACAAATCACAGTTTTATAAATTTTAAAACATGTAGCCTTATATTTCTAATTTCAGAAATGCTTTATCTTCATTTCTGATTGAGCTTTATTTGGCATTTGCTCTTTTAGCATTTTTCTCAACTTCACAGCTTCTCTGGCAATTGGTAATTTTTAAGTTGAATAATGTTTTGCATTGTTAGTTCTATTTTGTAATATGGATTTTTAAAAAGTAGGGTATATTGTACTAAAAGCAGCCAAGTCAATCTGTACTACACTTTATCTTATTTTGTAGCAGTTGGAAAATGTACTTGAAACTATAGATGTTATATGAAAGAAGCAAGAATCATTCATGAGGAAGGAATTTATAAGGTTTTTATATTTTAAAAGTAAGAATAGGAATACTTTAACATATTCTCAAGTGACCACACTGTAGATTATCCCTGTGACCTGAAGCTCTTTCTCCTTTGGTTGGTTCACAACCAGCTCACTGCTGTGCTGTGCTTTTTTTTCCTGCTACAGCATAACCGATACAGGTGCTCGTTCTCTACTTTGATCTTCTTTTCAGAGGCTCTGTCTTATCTTAATGTTTCATTTAATAAATATTTGAGTGGTTTTGTGTGAAAAGCAGTGTACTAGACTATGGGAAATCAAAAAGTATGAGATATGATCCCTGACCTTGAGAGGATTATCATCTAACCATGGAGGCAAGATATTCACACACTCATTCATTCTATCAAGATTTATTGAGGGCCTGCTCTATGTTGTTGTTGAGACAGAATCTCTACCATCAAGGAGTTCACAGTCCAGTGGAATCATAAATGGCTTATTCATCCAATTAACTTTTATTGGACCTGTAGACCCAAAGAGAAATAAGATATAGTCCCTGGCTAAAGTGCCTATACTCTAGCAATGAGATGGACGAGTAAATAGTGGTGAGATGTACAGACAGTGTCTGCTGTTTTAGACAGTATTCGCTCATTAGGGCTTCTTAATCTGAATAGAATTTAGGGGGTATGTCAACCTAGATGGGGAAAAGTAGTTTACATCTTTATTTTTACAACCTCTAACTGAATTTTAACATGTCCTTTATTGATGAATATTGGCAACAAATCACAGTAGTAACAGACCTGTGACTTTACCAGTGAAAATCACAGATGTTTGCCTGTCATGTTATGGTTGTTGCAGCCATATCAGTTATCATTTACACTCATCACTACTTTGAGATTACAGTAGTTAGTGGATCTGCTATTAGAGCTTGTTATTCAATGTGAGATAAACTTTTAAAAATCCTGAATTTGTTTTAGTACAACTATTTTAATATAACTGATCTCTTTTGTAATCTTTTGTATTTAAAAATATTGTGAGAAGGAGTCCATGGCACAGAAAGTATAAGTGCCCTGATTTAAGTAAGTCTTGGCTTGCCTTCTTTAGTGGCATATGTGTGGCTGAATGTAAGGAGGGTAACTGGTTTCTTCTGTCCTGTTAAGTGAAACTTTGAGTTTCTTGAAGAGGTCTCTGGTACTTGTGGTGGTTTTTTACTCAGCAGTTAATTACCTAGAATTCTAAGTTGGCCATGCCGTGCGCTTCTTTTCCTTTTCTTCCCGATCATTGTTTTGCCCTTGCTCCCCGATAGAGGGAGGGATGCGAGAACTACTCCGCAAGATCGACTTTGCCCATGAAGTCTGGATAGTAGATGACTGCGATGGAACGTTTGTCTCGATTGCAGTGAGAACGTAGGGAGGCTTTCACAAGGTCACATCTGAACTGAATCCTGATGAGTGAGGGGCTAAGCGGGAGGGGATTCTAAACAAGAGAAGCAGAACCCAAGGCCTAAGGATATGGCATTGGATGGCTGCTTCTGGACTCATGAGCTGCATTGTGAGGGTTGAAGCTTCTGCGAGGTTTGGGAGGATAGGGTTATCTTCCTTAGTGGTGATCATTTAAATGTTGGTTATATCCTAGCTTCCAGAACTCTTAGTGTGATTTTTAAAAAGATTTTTTTTTAAGGCATTTTCTTTCTTTTGGTGCTACTTCTGAGGTAATGTACTGCATTAGTACTTTATCCTCCTTTGGGACTCTTAGTGTATTACCCTCTTTCAGGACTCAGTCATCAGATTGAATCAAAAGCACCCCTCTTTGGGCCCTCGTCACCTCCGTTTCTCAGTGATTTAGCTCCTGCCACACTGCCACTCTCTCCAGCATACCCTTGTCTTAAATGCTGTGGTTAATCAGCATAACCCCCGGCACACGTTCTCAGTTCTAACCCGGGCTAAATTGCATCCTACAGCAAATGTGTTATTTTCTGTTTTAAAAAAAGGAGGGAAAAAATCCTTTCTGGCTCCCACCCACTCCCTGTGGGTCTTTTGCCTGGGGCAGCTACTGCCCTATTTCTCAGCTACTCCTTAGAGCAAAGCTCCTCTAGTTGTCTAAGATGTCTGGACCCTCAAAGTGTGGTCTGCAGACCAGCACCATCAGTGTAGTCATCCGGGAGCTTGTTGGAAGTGCAGAATTGAGCCCCACTCCACACTTACAGAATCAGAATCTACATTCTAAGAGGGTCCCCGGTGATTCACATGCTTACGAATGTTGGAGAAGCATTGGACTTCGCCAGCTTTCTCTGATTCTTTCACTGCCTCTTCAGACTTACTCCAGTCAAATTATTGTACTTTCTGGCCATCTATTTTAAGTGTACAATTCAATGATTTTTAGTAAATTTACCAAGTTGCACAACTATTACCATAATCCAGTTTTAGAACATGAGGGATTGTTTTTAAATTTAAGTTTGTGTAAGTTTCAGTTATGCTAGATGAATAAATCTAGAGATCTGCTGTATGACATAGTGCCTATAGTTAACAATACAGTATTGTGCACCTCAAAATTTGTTAAGAGGGAAGATCTCATGTGAAGTGTTCTTACCACAAAAAAACAAAACAAAGGGATACAAGGAAGCTCTGGGAGGTGATGGATCTGTCTGTTACCTTGATTGTGGTGATGGTATCATGGATGTTTGCATGTGTCCACATCATCAAATTGTACACGTTTAATATGTGGAGTTCTTTTATACTTCAAAATTTAATTTTGTGTTTAATTATGTAAATGTTTAATTATGTAAAACATTTATGCGGTTCCAACATCAGAACTATAAAATAGGGTTTATATTCAGAGAGGTCTAGCTTCCATTTCTGTCCTCCCCCCTCAGTTCCCTTCCTCTCTATAATCATTTTATTTGTGTTTGACTCATCCTTTTGTTGTTATGAGAATAAGATGACATTGGAGCAGAAATTTGAAGGAATTGAGGGAGTTTACTATGTATGGTATTTTGCATTTTGTTTTTTTCTGTTTAATGAAATATATTGGAGATCTTTCCATATTAGTAAATAGAGAGCATCTTCATTTTTTCTTACAATTGCTTTATACTCTATGCTGTGGATGTACCATAATTTATTTATTTTTATTTTTTTGAGGAAGATTAGCCCTGAGCTAACATCTGCCGCCAATCCTCCTCTTTTTTGCTGAGGAAGACTGGCCCTGAGCTAACATCTGTGCCCATCTTCCTCTACTTTACATGTGAGACGCCTACCACAGCATGGCTTGACAAGTGGTACCATGTCCACACCCGAGATCCGAACCTGCAAACCCCGGGCCACTGAAGCAGAACGTGCGAACTTAACTGCTGCACCACCAGGCCAGCCCCTACCATAATTTATTTAACCAGATGACTTTATCATTCTGTTTTGTTTTTTAAATTACAAATAATGGTGCAGTGAATAACTTTGCATGTATATTAATTTGCACATAGGGAGGTTTATCTAGAACTATTTCCATAGGAGGTGCTACTGGGTCATATGGTAAATTCATGTACATTTTTGATAAATATTAATCAAGTTGCCCTCCATAGGGAGAGTTGTACTGTTTTGTATTCCCGCTTGAGAGTGCCTGTTTCACCACAGCCTCACCAGTAGAGTGTGTCGTCACACTTTTGCATTTGCTCTGATAGGTGAGAAATTAGTGTAATTTTTTTATTGTTTTTCCCTTGTGACAAGTGAGGTTGAACATCTTTCTCTATATTAAGAGCAAATTGTCTTTCTTTTTCTGTGAACTGTCTATTTCATATCCCCTGCCCATTTTTCTTTTGGGTTGTTGGACATGTTCATTTTTTTTTTAAAAAAGGAGCTCTTTATGTAATAGGGAGATTAGCCCTCTGTCTGTGATATGAATTACAGATTTTTTTTCTTGCCAGGTTGTCATCTGTCTTGTAAGTTTGCTTAGGAGTATGTGTGTTTGTTTTTGCCCTGAAGAATGTTCATATTTTTTGTAGTTAAATTTATAAAATTTGTAAATTTTCTTTTATACATTTTTATAGGTAATTTTGAGCCCCAGTTTTATTGTGTGTTAACGAGTTGCCATTCTCCAAGGCTTAAATAAGAACTAAAAGATTTACGTCTTAATATTTGAGAATTAAGTTTAACAAAGTTTAAAAACAAAGTTTTAAACCTTTAAAACAAGTTTAACAAAGTTAAGCAAGAGATAAACATTGGAATGTGTGTAAAAGGAGCTAGTGGACAGTGATTCACTAGTGGTTTTTAGGATTTAGCATAACTTGAATATATTATAATATTAGGGATGTTTTGTTTTGCAGCTAACAGGAACCCCCCAACTCAAACTAGTTTAAAAGGGGATGCATTGAGTTATGTCATTGAAAATTCCAGCAGTAATGTGGGCTTCAGGCATGGTTTGATCAGGGTGCGAGCTCTGTTTTGCCAAGATTCTCTTGGTTCTGCTTTCCATCTTTGTCAGTCTGGCATAGGTGGCAAAATGGTGATAAAGGTTCTAGGCTTCACATTTCTGTAGCACAGGGACCAGAATGAGAGTCAGTATCCAGGATAATAATGAACAACTCTTCTAGTTACTTTCTCAGAAGAATAAGGAAGATTGTTTCACAGAATCCCCCAGGAAACCTTCTTTCATTGCCCCAAATTGGATTACCAGCCTATTCCTGTGGCCAAGGAAATATTATACACTGGTTGACCTGAGTTTTGGCTAACCCACGCCTTTAGCAAGGGGATTGGATTATCCAATACCCTTATTGCTCTGGAGCCCAGTCTGGAGCTGCAGTGTGAGTAGATTCCAAACAGGAGAATAGATATAGATAGACACTAGGCAATCGAGACATGCACACTACACTGAGAGTCTTAGACTGGGTTAGGTATTGGGGACCCAGACTTAATAGACACAGTTTTGCGCTCTGGAGAAGAACTCACGGTGAGATGGATCAGTATAGCATGCAATACACTGTAGTAGGCACATTGAGCATGGCTTGGGCGGCATTGCACTCCTGCGTGGTTTAAAAACCCCTCTTTCCTTTGCTCTTGCTCTTTGTCTACTATGAATGTCCTCCCGCCTTTTCACACAACGTTGAAATTTTTTGTTTGAATCTCCAGCTCCTCCACTAGGCTATGAATCTTGGGGGCAGAAACCATCTTACTCATCCATATCTATCACGGTGCCTGTACGTAGTAGGCACATTGTGTTCAATTGCAAATAAATGAATTGGTTGAGTTTATAGTCCTCTAAGGATTTACTTGAGTAAATTAGATAATCTTTCAGAATCCCTGTCACAAGCCAAATATGGTGAGTGTTACTTAGCAAAGCTTACAGAGGTAGGCTTGCCAGCCCCTTTTGCATTGATTGAGAGGCTCTTAGAAATTAGTCACAACCTCAAATCTTGTGCTGTTAGAGTTCTTCGGGACTAACCCAGCAGGAGGCTGTCTAGTGTCTTGACTGCCTAGAGTGAGCTTTGTTTGGAAGCTACATTTTCCTTATTCTGGTGTCTTGGAAAAAAGTGCTCACGCTCTTCCCTTCCCATCCCTTCGTCCTTCTTTTTGCTTAATTCTAGGCATTGCACAGGTCCTTACATTGGTCTATTTTCCCCTCTGGATTTTGGAATAGGTGTACATGTAGCTAGCAAGACTGGGGGTAATATTAGCTCAGCTAATTAAAAATGGTGGGTGTTATGCTCAGGGCTTTCCGTGATGCGGCAGCAGTTTGCGTTTCGCAGGGAGCTCAGAGAGAGGGGTGCAGGTGGAGCTGGAAAGGCTTTGCAGTGTCCTGACTGCTACTCTGCAAAGTACAGCACTAGACTAGGCATAGGTCCATTTGCCACTCCTCCTTTGGAGCGTTTGTCCTTAGACTCATGCTGTCTTTCTCTTTCTTTCTCACGGCCATATTATGACTTCCTGGCTGCCTCTGCCCGTTGAAGACTTTGGCACTGGCCTCACAGCCTTCCTTTCCCCTCCAGTTCCTGCCATCATCTTGGGTAGTTGCATGTCCACCACATGACCCATCAGGCACCTTGGCTCCTTGGTTTCTAAGCTTCCATGTTCACCCCCAGTGACCTTCTTTGGTCCACCTCTGGCATGCTCTCCGTAGTGACACTCTGGGTCTTGTCATCAGCTGTAACAGCTTCAGCTCCAAAATTACTAATTCAGATAGAAACAGTTATCCTTCTGCTCCAATGTGACCTTGGCTCCCACTGGTCTATTTTCTCCAGGATACTGGTTACTCCACTTCTTTGTGCCACATCCATTGGACATCGTGCAGCACACAACTTCCTTGACCTGTCAGCAGCATTTGACACAGTTGATTATCTTCTCTTTATTGAAACACTCTTTGTCATGAAACTTTTTTTTTTTTTTTTTTTTGAGGACGATTAGCCCTGAGCTGATATCTGCCACCAGTCCTTCTCTTTTTGCTGAGGAAGCCTGGTCCTGAGCTAACGTCCATGCCCATCTTCCTCTACTTTATATGTAGGATGCCTACCACAGCATGGCTTGCCAAGCGGTGCCATGTCTGCACCCGGGATCCGAACCGGGGAACTCTGGACTGCCAAAGTGGAACGTGCGCTCTTAACCCCTATGCCACTGGGCCAGCCCCTCTCATGACACTTTAATCTTGACTTACTTTCTCCCTTTCTGGCCCACATCTTTCTCACTACCTCACCTCCTTTGCCAGGTCCTTCTACTCTACCTAGTCTTTAACTGGATTTGCTTTTGACTCAATCCTATTCCCTTTTCTTTTCTCACTCCCATTATAGGTCTCTTACTGTATCTGTATCTTTTGTTCCTAAAATTATTTGTTTATGCCTTTTCTCCCCCCTCAAAAGGAAAAAGTAATTATTGCAACAAATTAATCCGGTGGATATTCCCTTGAAAGCACAATCCCTTTGTTAGGGCAATTAAAATTATATTACGTGTGCTCCAGCAGAGTTCTATCTCTGTCACTGTCAACTCTGCATCTTCCTTCTTGATAGTGACTTTTGCCGTTTCCTTCTCCTGCTCCTGTTGTCTTTTGCTTTCTGGACCATCTGTCTGCTGTCATGGCTGTAGCCATCTCCTGGTTGGAACTGTGGCTCCCCTCTTCTGCAGAGCTGTGACCTGCTGCAGAGTGCTGGGGCTCAGGTTTCTCCTGCTCTCAAGCAGCTGCTGGGCTCAGTCACCAATTTGAGCTTCATCCCCTCATTCATATTTTACTTTTTTTCTTGAATAGACTTAGAAGAATTTGTCAATTAAAATTTTATTTCAAAGAATTAACTTCTGTTTCTTTGTTTTCTGTTTTGGTAATATCTGTTGTCATCTTTATTTCCTTTCTGTTTTCTTTAGGTTTAGTATATTCTTTTTCTAGCTTTCTCAGTTGAAAACAGATTTGTCAGCATTTCTTACTTTTTTTTTCTTGGTGAGGAACATTGGCTCTGAACTAACATCTGTGCCAAACTTTCTCTATTTTGTATGTGGGGCACCGTCACAGCATGGCTTGATGAGTGGAGTGTGGGTCTGTGCCTGGGATCCAAACCCACGAACCCTGGGCCACCAGAGCAGAGCATGTCAACTTAATCACTACACCACCAGGCCAGCCTCTTACTTTTTAATGATGTGCTCAAGGCTGTGGAGTTCTCTCCAAGTATTGCTTTAACAGTCTCCTATATATTGGATATATGGTAATATCAGTGTCGTTAAGATGTAAATATTTTGTTATTTCCATTTTTATTCCCTCTTTAACCTTTGTATTTCTAAGGCATTTTTTAGTTTCTATTCATGGTGTTTAATTTTGTTATTGATTAACTTATTGGCATTGTATGGTGATAGAGTGTTTTTTGATATCAGTTATTCGAAATGTTGATGAGCCTGTTTCTTTGTGATCTAATTAAAATGTCCCATGTATTTTTAAAAGAATGTATATCCTCTGTTTGTCAGGCTCACAGTGACATATCTCTGTGTGTTCGATCAAGTTTTTAATGCTGCTCACATTGTCCTTTTCTTTACAAGTTTTATGACTGCCTTATTTGTCAATTTCTGATAGATATATTAAATATCTCACTGTGCTGCTGGACTCTTCAGTTTCTCTTTGTCACTTTTTGCTTTGTGTTACATTCAGAGTTGTTCATCTTTGTGGATTGTTCTTTGTATTGGGATACTGTGCTCTTCCTTAGCTCTATTTTTTGCCCTAAAGTCTCTTTTGAGGATTGGAAAATCAATTTATTTTTGTTAGAATTTGCATGGGATGTCTTTCTCTTCCCTATTTTCAACTTATTTATGAAGTTTTGTTTTTGATGTGTCTTTTTGGTCCTCTGGAATGTTTTCTCTTTCATTGGTGTCCTGGACACTTATTCTCCTTACCTCCCTCCCTCCCCCACCTACTTTCCTTCTATTAGGAATTCCTCTTGATTTTATCTCCAAAGGAAATCTTGAATACATTTACGTTTGCTTTCATTGCCCTCACTCATCTCACCAATGCCTTCTGATTTCTTTCTCCTTTGCTCTTGCTCCTATCTAATTTATTTTCTATACAATAGCCAGAGTGATCTTTAGAGATGTGAATCTGATTGTCACTCCCAGGCTTAAAATCTTTCAGTGGTTCTTGTTTTTAGCATTAAAAACAAGATTATTGATATGGCCTACTAGGCCCTGCATGAGCTGGCCCTTTGCTCACCTTATTATCCTCTCTCCCTTTTACTATATCTTTCTGACTCACTGGCTTCCTTTTAATTTTTCCAGCAAGCCTTACCCTTATTGCCACAGATTCTTCTTAGATGCTGTTTCCGTTGCCTGGAATGTACTTCCACTCCGCACCCTTTCACCTCTTTAATTCCTCTTCCTTCAAATCTTAACATATGTCATTTTTGTCCAAGCCTCTTACCCTGACTCCTAGACTAGGTCGAGTCTCCTCTTACCCTCTGCCAGGTCATCCCTCTAGCACAGGTCATGATGATAATGTCCCTCTTCTCCCTGCCCCCTAAACTAGAGTGCACTCAGGAGGGCTGGTTTTATCTAATTCATTGCTGAATTCCCTTTGTCTAGCTCAGTGCCTTTGATGCATTATAGGCATCTATAAATATTTGAGTGAATGAATAAATTATGTGGCTGTTGTCTGTTTATTGACAATGGATAGATTACTGTAGTAAGCATATTATCTTGTATGCAGTTGGTATTTGATTAAATATTTTAAATGAATTAATCTCTCTGATCTTTGTCATTTGTGTTTTATGAGATAATGTATTTAAAGAAGAGCAAGCTGTTATGTGTACCCCATTTCTCTCCACCTTAATCCTCTCTTCCCCCTTCTCTCATACGTACTTCTTACCTTAGCACCGGCAACAGGTGGAGGCTTGAAAGAAAGCTGAGAAATCTGTTCAGGTTAAAAGGTTTTCTTAGAGAGGAAGTCTGCTAACCATTCAGATCACTAAAATAAGTTTGCCCTGTGGGAACTTGTCCTTCATTGGCAATAGTAAAAGAGAAACATTTTTCCTCCTTAAAGTTAAAAGTAGGGTATGTTCATGGTAGAAAATTTGGAAAATTCAAGGACAAAAAAAATCCCATATCCCACACTGTTAATATTTTGATATTTTTCCTGCCAGTCCTTTTTTGGTGCTCAGTTATATATTTTAGGCATACTTTAGGTCGCTAATACCTAATATTGTGCCTGGTGCAGTTTAGATGCTCATTAAGTATTTAGAGAATGAACTCAGGTCTGTGTTCTTTTCCACCGTAAAATCTTCTGCAGCTTCCTAATTTTGTGTATAGATAAGCATTGCTTTTTGTTGGTGGTGTTCATAACCTGTTTTAGAGTAGTGGAGCTTTATATGCAAGTGTGATTTTTTTTTTTTAATGAACCTATTAGATCATTGTAAAAGTTGCTTGGCTCAATACTTTGGAGTCACCCGTGGCTTCTTTCTTTTTCTCAGTCTACTTCCTATCCTTCAGTAAAGCCTGTTGGCTCTGCCTTAAAATAATATCCAGAATCTGATCACTTCCTACCTCTACCACTACTCGCCTAGTTGAAGGGAGCATCATCTCTCACTTGGATTATTACAGTGGCCTCCAAGTGGGCTCCCTCACTCTACCCTTGCATCTTACAGTCTCTTCTGA
This sequence comes from Equus przewalskii, assembly GCF_037783145.1. NCBI lineage: Eukaryota > Metazoa > Chordata > Mammalia > Perissodactyla > Equidae > Equus > Equus przewalskii. The sequence continues at coordinate 43,339,585 of NC_091855.1, forward strand.
TGGCAACCAGAGTGATCTTTTCAACAAGATAGGTGAGATCATATTTCTCCACTGCTTAAAACTTTCTAATGCTTTTCCATATCATTTAGAATAAGGTCTGTATTCCTTATTATGATCTGGTGCTTTCCCTTTCCCCAAACCCCCAGTGTGATTTGCTTCCTCACTCCCTCCTCCTCCGTCCATTCTGTTCCTTGAAGAGGAGCCCACCAAGCACATTCCACCCTCACAGCCAGTGCACGTGCTGGTCCCTCTGATGAGAATCCTTTCCTGGGGTTGCCACAGGATTGGCTTCCTCACGTCTTCATATGTCTGCTCAAATGTGATCCTGTCAAAGAAATTTTCTATTACTCCTACTCAGAAAAGTACTACAATCACCCTTCCACCTCAGTCCCTCGACTCTGTTTTCCGAACTGATTTTTCTTCCTAGTGCTGACCACTCTGATACTCGTTTGCTGGCTATATCCCTCCTGAAGTCCGCAAGAGGAGGGATTTCTGTTTTCACTGTGGAGACTCCAGTGCCTAAAACAGCACGTGGCACATACAGTAAAACTCAGTGAATATTGGTTGACTGGATACTGAGAGGAGTTCCTTATCGCAAGTAACTTAGTGAGAAACTCTTCATTTAGGACATAGATATTATGATTTCTCATAGGCATATTTTATTTTTTAAATAGGCAATAAATTCACATCGTTCAAAACTCAAAGGGCACGCAGTGAAAAGTCTCTCAGACCTTCTTCCGTAGCCACCCTGTCCCCCTAGTCATTCTCTTCCCTCCCCAGAAGCAATCAGTGCTAAGTTCTTGTGTACGTTTCCAGAGGTGGCCTATGGTTCTACGTACGAAATCATAGATGGATTCCTCTCTCCTTTAAAAAAATAGAAATTTTAGGGGCCGGCCTGGGGTGGCACAGCGGTTAAGTTCACATGTTCCGCTTCTTAGTGGCTTGGGGTTCGCCGGTTCGGATCCTGGGTGCGGAATGGCACCACTTGGCAAAGCCATGCTGTGGTAGGCGTCCCACATAGAAAGTAGAGGAAGATGGGCACGGATGTTAGCTCAGGGCCAGTCTTCCTCAGCAAAAAGAGGAGGATTGGCAGTAGTTACCTCAGGGCTAATCTTCCTCAGGGAAAAAAAAAAATTAAGATTAGTAATAAAAAGTGCAGTGGTAGCTAATTAACATTGTGTACTACACTTAAAGAACATGTTTAGTACATTATACGAAACTAAAGAAGTAAGAAGTTTTCCTCTCTCATTTGAGTGACGTGTTTGAGGTCTTGTAGCTCCCTTAATTAATGCTTTGTAATGCCAAATTAATAAATAGTAGAGTTTAGTTGGGCTTGAGTCTCATGAGCCATATTTCTTATATCTAGGAGACTCCCTTTGTGGGCCATGATCTTGCAGAATGAAAGTGCTGAAGTTCTTGGCTATACTGATAGAGGGTGTTTTGGGGTCACCTGATGGTCCCTCACTGCTTTTGCTCTTTTCTTCCTATTTTCATGCCACTAGCCTGGCCTTACTTATTGTCCCATCTCTGCCTGCAGTTGCCGTTTTCACCGTGTGGCTGACTTTCCCAAGATATGTAATCGCTCACTTTATGGAACCCGTCAAATCCAAGCTGAGCTTAGTAAGCAAGTTAGCTTTCCAGTGGCCTCTTCAAAATCTCTCACCATTTTTCATGATGAGGTTTTCCCACACAGATACTTAACTGGCCAAGCTAACACCTTGTTGTCCCTGCACGCTTGTGGGTTTTTTTGATGAGGAAGATTGGCCCTAAGCTAACATCTATGCCAGTCTTCTTCTTCTTCTTCTTCTTCTTCTTTTTTCGTATGTGGGATGCCACCACAGCATGGCTTGGTGAGTGGCCTGCACACTTGTTTTGTCTGACTGTTTTTCTCAGTTTCTTAAGTGCCATCCCACATGCTTGCCTATACCATTGTCTAAATATTTGACTTACATGTACAAAAACCGTCAGGCTCCTCTTCCTTCCTCTCTTTCCTTGTAGCAGTGGTTCTCTTATGTGTGATCCTCAGCCAGCAGCATCAGCATCTCCTCAGAACTTGTGGAAAGCAGATTCTGGGGGCCCCACTCTTGACCAGCTGAATCATAAACTCTGGGGGTGGGGCCCAGCAATCTGCATTCAATTAGCTGGGCACGTGATTTTGACGTGCTAAACTTTGAGAACCACTGCCTTATAGGATCTAATTCAGGGCTCTCCTCACAGTAAACACTCAGTAAAAGCTTATTGGCTATTTAATTTGTAGATTTTATTAATAGCCATTGATTAATTTGTATATCATCACAGCTATCTTTTATTCAACGCCTACTCTATGTGGGGCCCTAAGCTAGGTGCTTTCCCCTCATTGTCTCATCCTCACAAACACTTTGCAAAATAGGGTGTGGTGTTTCCCACTTCATGTGTAGATGAGCAGGGGGAGGCTGTGAGGAATGGAGTGACTTGCCAAAGCTACCCTGGTAAGTGGCAGTGTGAGATTTTATCGAGGTCTGTCAGACTCAAAGCCCTTGTCCTTTCTAGGGTACACACTGCCTTTCGTATAAATCCTTGTTCCCAAAGAGTACATGTGGCTGTCGTGTGGTCGTGTAACAAATGGTTGTAATATCCATATCGCTGAATTTCCCCCATTGTGTTCTTAACCCCACCTACTAAGCAGCAACATTTCAGCTTTTTTAAAAACAGAAATGTAGGCTATTTTATTTCTTTTTCTTAATATTCATTTATTTACAGTATGTCAGAGAAGTGGAATGTAAAAGAGTAGTCCAAATTTTTACATACAAGCCATCACATTATATGTGCTGCTCAGTATTTTTGTCTCAGAAATTAACTTGCACTTTCATTGAGCTATAAATTGGTATACTAGACAGCTCTGGCCTCTGAACTGACAGTATTTTCACAACTTTGAAAGTTGTGCTACACTGAATTTAGTAAAATCTTAAGTGGCCGGAAAAAGTAATTTTGCTGGCTTTGCTTTTTAGTCCAGCTGTGTTATAAAAGTGAAGTGAACACGTATCTGCAGACCGAGCACTGCTTTGACCTAGGGGACAGTTGTCATCTCCGGTGACGGGAAAGGGCTTCTCATTTAGGCTCTATGGACATCCTCTTACCTCTTTGACCTTCCCCCTTCTCACTTTTAAGCCACCCCTCCCACACATATTTATATACACGTACATTTTTGGACAGATAACTAAATAGAAAAATTATTTTATTTTTAAAATGCCTATGAGGAATCAAATGCTTGTTTCCATGCTAACTCACTGTAGTTCTTGGTTTGAATACATTTAATAAATGTAAATTGATTTTATTTACTTAATGATAATAGCTAATGCATAGTGCTTTGTGCTGGCAGTATTCGAATCATTTTACATATTTTAACTCTTAATCTTCAAGCACTGTATATGCTAGGAACTATTTTATTATCCTCATTTGCCCATTTTGTGGAAAGGCAACTTGTCCAGACGCCCAGGGCTAGGTACTGTAGAACCCAAATGAGAGCCAGGCGTCCTGGCCCCATGGTCTGTGCTCTAACCACTCCTCAAAGTGAAAAGTAGATTTTCAATCGGAGCTTTCTTTGTAACGTGTCACTTTACCAGTTTGAAGTGGTACACTATTCACTGTTTTTGTTTTCCTGGGTTGGACCTGTGTGGAGGGTGGGATTGACATGTGAGTTCACACAGAGAAATGATTCAGGTCCTTTAAGAATGTTAAATAATTGAGTTGTTTGCCAGGGACTCAGGCAGAAGAAGCATATCCTGTGATGAAGGCAGGTGGCCTTCTGGAATGGGACAGTGCTGGGCTTGAATACCAGCCTCACAGTGCCTTTCTCAGCATCATCTTGCACCCAGACAGTCCTGGCTGGTTCTCTGGGCTTTGCCATGCTCTTCCTCCTTTGGGTCCTTGAATGTGCCATGGTTTCTTGCTGCCCAGTGTGCATGCATGTGGCTTGAGGTGCAAGAACTTTGTGAGAACAGCACGAGTACTCGGACTTTCTGTGGACAAGAAAATTTGGGGACATTGTATTATTGAGTGTCTCTTCAAATTTAATGACAAATCTACTTACAGTACTCTACATGAAGGAGAGATCTTTCTGTATCACCCTAAAGACTGCACTTTGGTTTGTAGCCAATGCTGCTTATGGGACCTGCTGGTATTTGGAGCTTCAGCTTTTGTCGTAACCATATGTACCTCCAAGCTGAGCTGCTGGCCTGCGTTTCTTAGCTTTACGTATCATTGCACCCTTGCTTAAAATTGCTGCCTGTTTCTGCTGTCCTTCTTGTATTTGCATACAAAATTTGCAAACATTTCTGTTGGTCAGAATTTTATTAGTGGGCATTTGGCTCTGCTGCAGAGGGAAGATTTTCCAGAAGGGAATCAGGAGCTTTGGAAGGAGCTGTGGGAGCGGGCTTTGGCCTTAGTTGCTCAGGACACAGCCGGCTTGAGAAATTTGAAGTATCAAGAGGCAAGCGACTCCCTCCCCCTACGCAGTTCTTCCTACTCCCTTCTTAGCCTGGAGAAGGCTGGCAGCAGTTGGAATGTACCTGCGAACTTCGTGCCACTAAATGAGTGTCATTTGGTTTATGCTAAGCTTAATGAGTTTTGCACAGTCTTCTGTATTTCTTTACTCTGTGTTATAAATAGTATAATTTCAAGTTCTGACAACTAGTTATTGTCTGATGGAGAAGCAAGAAGACCACAGATTAATGGAATGGAGACTGAGAAGTGAGGGCTTTAGGTCAGGTTACTCTAGTGCATTTCCTGAGTTTACTGGGTATAGTGCACTTAGAGGGAATAAGACCAGAGTTCCAAGTTTAGCTGCAGTGTCAATTGATTGTATGATTTTAGGCAGTTTACTTCTTTGGTCTTGAGTTGTAGCATCTTGAGAGCAAATGTGACTTTTTTTTAAAGCTCCTCTCCAACTCCGTCTTCTGATTATATGAATATAAGACTTATGTTGCCTGCGTTCATATAGGACCATTGTATATAGATATTTATTATAGAATTATTCACACTGGGAAGTGAGTTGCTTCTTCAATCCACTTCTTTGTGAATAGCTTTATATTTAGCTTTTTAAGCTAGTAGTCCCAAGTTTTTAATTGTGTATGTTTTATTACATAAGGTAACGAATGGTAAATGCGTAGAGTGAAGCAAATGTGCAGTTGTTGCCAGTTGTTAACTTTCAGATTATGGTTGATTTCAGCCTTCAGTGTGGAGCTTCTTATTCAGTTCCAAGCTGGTTGGCCTGCTAACCTACATTTAAAATACAGTTCTGTTCCCACTGAAACTATGAATACAATACTGTCTCTCTTGAGCCTAATATTTTTATTTCAGGCCTCAAGATTTTAACTTTTAAATGCTAAAATATTACTGAATATAGAAAAACAAATTCCATTGTGTAACCCTTTTAGCTATTTCTTCTGTATTGAGGATAATTTAGGATTGAGTTTTCCTAGAATTTCTAGAAAAGCATGTGATTGATGATAAATTCTCAGTTCAGTTCTTGTGAGAAAGATGGAGATTCAATTTTAGATCTACATTAGAGGAAAATTGGGAGGTAAACTTGGAACAAATTGGATTTCCCAAAGAGGACTCAGGGGGTGGGGGAGTTATCTCTGTTTGCCACTGTAGCAAATTAGGAGCACACAGTGAACCCTTCTAACACTGTAGAACTATTTGAAGAGTGACGCAGTAGAATCGGCCATGGCCTCCTTATCTGTCCCCTGAATGGTTGGCTTCTTTAAAGAATTTTCTTGGCCTTTCTCATCTCATTGAGTGACATCACTGGTGCCACAGAAACATTAATAACAGACTCCAGCAGTCCTAATTGGTGTGAAACTTATAATTTGGCCAGTTAAAAATATAGTATCACCTGTTGGTGATATATCATTCTGCTCGTGCATTCACTTGATATAACAGTAAGCTTCCTTTTATGGTGAATTTTACTGTTCACACGGGACATATTTTTCCATGACCCTGTGCTAGGCTGTGGCACGCTTTTAGATGACAAGAATAATTTTGAAACAGATTCAGTAGTTTTTTTGCCCTGTTTTTTTTTCTTTTCCTATTTAAAAAATTACACAAGTAATATATATAATTATTCACAAAAAGTTATAAATTAAGATAGGCAAAAAATTGTCACCTAAATACTACCACCCCCCCTTTAATAACCACTTTTAATATTTTGGTGAATGTCTTTTCAAATTGTTTTCTTTGCAAATATATACATAAAAATAAATATATGGCCCAAACAGAATCATACTTTTTTTTTTTCCTGCTTTTTCTCCCCAAATCTCCCCAGTACATAGTTGTATATTTTAGTTGTGGGTCCTTCTAACTGTGGCATGCGGGATGCTGCCTCAACGTGGCCAGATGAGCAGTGCCATGTCCATGCCCGGGATCCGAACCAGCAAAATCCCGGGCCACTGAAGCAGAGCACGCGAACTTAACCACTTGGCCACGGGGCTGGCCCCTATACTTTTTTTAAGTTATGGAAAATTTCCAACTTACACAAAAGTAGGGAGAATGGTATAGTGAACTTCCAGATACCTGTCCCCCAGCTTCATCAGTTGTCAACCTATGGCTAGTTTCATTTCACCTATTATTTCACCCTTCCTGCATTATTTTGAAGCAAATCCCAAACATTATATCTTTTCTTCTGTATTTTTTCTGTGATACATGAACTGTTTGGGGAAATAAAACCACATTTTCACACATACAAAATTTACATTTGAACAGTCTGTTCTTTGACAGATTTATAAGGATCTTCTTCTTTTTTTGCTGAGGAAGATTAGCCCTGAGCTAACATCTGTGCCATTCTTCCTCTATTTTTGTGAGTGAGTTGCTGCCACAGCATGGCTGATGAGTGATGTAGGTCTGGGTCTGGGATTTGAACCTGCAAACTCGGGGCTCTGGAGTGGAGCATGCCAAACTTAACCATTACACTACAGAGCTGGCCCCATATAAGGACCTTTTTATTAACTTTCTTGCTTTATTCTGTAAGACATTCAAAATAACAATATACTGTTATTACTAACAATCTGATTACATTATGAATACAGTTTTAAAATTTCTTTGTAGTTGTTTTTGTCTTTAGAATCCTGTTTTTTTAATTGTTGCATTTCTCACCTAATGATATAGCATATAACATCCTTCTTTGCTACTAAGTAAATAGCCTCATTTTAAATGGCTACATGATATAGTTCCCCATTTCCTTTTTGGAACACGTAGGAAGTTAATGTTTTGTTATAAACAAAGCTGAGTTGACTGTCTTTGTACGTGTGCTTGCTTGTTAAAAATTTTTTTTCTTTTTTCTTTTGAAGAAAATTAGCTCTGAGCTAACGTCCACCACCAATCCTCCTCTTTTTGTTGAGGAAGACTGGCTCTGAGCTAACATCCATGCCCATCTTCCTGCATTTTATATGTGGGACGCCTTTCACAGCATGGCCTGACAAGTAGTGCGTAGGTCCACAGCCGGGATCTGAACCGGCGAACCCTGGGCCCCTGAAGTGGAGTGCGAGAACTTAACCACTGCACCACTGGACCAGCCCCTGCTTATTAAAAATTTTTGAAATTTAAGGATAGTATACAAAAAGGAATGTATCTAAGTGTAAAACTCTATTAGTAGTTTTTTACGAAATAGAATCAACCCCAGATTAAGAAACAGCATTCCTGGCCACCGAGAACCTCTCCTTGCTGCCCCTTCCCCACACTCCTCACAGGTAATCACTGTCTTCATGACCAACATCACAGATTAGTTTTGCTTATTTTTAAACTTTATATAAATAGAATTATTTAGTATATGCTTCTTTTATACCTGGCGTCTTTTACTCAAGATTATTTTTTGAAATTCATCCATGTTTATTCTCCGTGCATGTGTTCCATGAGTAGTACCCGTGTACAGCCCGTTATTTATCTAGCCTGCTGTAGGTGGACTTTTGTGTTGGGCCAGTTTTTGGCTATTATAAATAGTTTACACACTTGAAAAATATTTTCTAAAGATAAATTGCTAGGAGTTGAATTTGTTTTTAAAGAAAAGGAGGCTTTTGCTACGTGTTGCCAAATTGCCCTGCATAAGGGCTGTGCCAGTTTATACTCCGTATTATACTCCTGTTTATACTCCTGTGGTAGTTAGGTGAGACCTACCTCTCTGCGTTCCTCTAGGTGCCAATCTTACGGTCCACATTTTGAAACTGGTTCCTATTGCGTTATGAGAGCTATACCAGTGCCTGATATGTTTCAGGTACCTAAAAACACTTTTTTAACCTGGTAGGGAAAAAAACATCAGAAATGTTTGAGTGGCTGTTACTGAGGTGGCCTATAAGACAATTATGCCCTAAAAAGTTTTGGATTACTTGGGGAGGTGAGATATATGTGGCAGATGACTAACAGCACGAGTGCCGAGTGAGTAGTTCCAGTGATGCTGTAAAACTTTAGATGAAGGAGAGAGAAAAGCCTTTGCTCGTGGTGGTATTCAGAGGGTCACCTCTCTGTTTCTCTCATTGATTTGCACCTCCTTCTTCAGCTTAGGCTTGGCTGGTCAGAGACTGTTTGAATAACAGAGGCCAAGCCTGTTCTAGCCACCGGTTGTAGTGGCTGATCTTCCTTCATTGTGTAAGACGTGTTTAATGTTCTCTCTAGCTCTCTTGCTTCCCGTTTGAAAACATAGCAATATACTGGCTCGGAAATGCTGTAATTTGATGTAAAATTACTGGTACACATCAGTGACATGTTTTTAAATTTTGTATTTGACAGATTCAGTAGATCATTGTTCCGCCCAAAGTTGGGTGACTAGAAAGATAACCATAGCTTGATGTGGTTAAAAGCACAGTTCTAAGCTCTATGAAAGCTTGGGCAGATTGCTACCCCTCCCTGGGCCTCAGTTTCTCTGTAGGATGAGGAAATGAAGGCTGGAAAATTGGCATGCCTCTCCACAATGGGATTTAGGGCATTTCTCTCTTAGAACGGGAACTCCTCTGCAGAACACTGCTTATGTTACTCAGCAACTTGAATCGGAAAATTTAAAAATCATCTGAGTGCTGTGCCAAACATAATAAGCTCAGGGATCGTCTAAGTGTCAGGTAAACAATAGTATAGTGTTGAAACAGCATCTAGGAACTCCTCACTGCCTTGAAATGGTCTTTAATTTACCTATGTTGTCGCAACACTTTTAGAAGGTTGTAGAATTCACTCCCCCACCCCTTTCAGGGGGAACTTTAAAAAAAATTATTTTCTAGGAATTTGAATGAGTATCTTTGGAGAATGAAAGCATGTTTCCTTTTCTTCCATTTGAGATACTAGTATTCCCTTAGGAATAGGAACACATATTTCTGTGCACATTTAACAAAAATGGTTTGAATATGTCAGCATTTTAATGTGATGAGATCTGGTGTTAGAATGTGTGCAAATTGAATTTATCTAATGTTTATTCATAGGTTTTCTTTAATGAAGAAATCAGTATTTCATTAGCTTAAGCGAAGCACCGTGACAGCCATTTGTAGCATTTCGAATTGTGATGAGACTTAACCTAAACATGGAGTGCAACATAAGAAAATGAAGAGATGGTGAAGATGTTGCAATTTGGCAGCTTATTAAGTTCATTTTTAAAAAACTTCTCTGAAGGAAGAGAAGTAGATTTTACATAGCTAACAGTTTTTGAGTGACAGGCTGCCTTGGGAAAAAAGGACATGTGATAACAGCAGAAGCTTTTATTTCAGCAGATACTTGACTGACGGTGCTGGGCTAGGGGAGAAGATGCTTCACATAATCTCAGCCCTGCTTCCTCTGGGCGGCCACCCCCACCCTGTCCAAAGCAGATCTCCAAAGGCAGAGCCTTCCCTGACTCCTGTGAGAAGTCTTTCTTTGGTGAACAACAAGCAATTCCACAGATTGCTGCTGTGAAAATTTCACTGAACACATTTTACGCATTTTGTGACCATGCATCTCTTCCCATTTTGGAGTGACATAAAGGTGTTGCACTTTGCATTTTACATCTCATTATTTGCCTGTATCCTGAGGGTGTCTGGCTCATTGTCCTTCCATTCTCTCTGTCCATGAGTTCCCTGCCTTGCTTCTTAAGGCCTTGCTCCTGCCTTGCACATGAGAGGAGCTCTGGAATGTGAGTGGTGGGTGCTCCTTTCAGGGTCAGAGCCCATTAGAAGCATGTGAGCAGGCGACACGCCAACGGTTTGGTTTTAGTAAAGGAAATGGGTCTAGTGTGCCAGTGCAAGTGTGGGTCTGTGCTAGTATGTCTGAGAATGAAGGAGGAATGGAAACTAAGAAAGGGAAGGTGCTGTCTTGTTTTGGAAAATTATATTGGAAGGAAAAGCACGCCCTAAACTTGGCTTCTGCTTTGTCTTTCTCCAGGAGATTTAGGGTGGAAAGAAATAACCCTCTTTTTCCTTATTTGTATTTCTTTGAAGGTATAAATGAATGATGAGCCTGTATGACAAGCAACAGGTCCTTATGTGTTCAGAAGGAGAAATATGAGTTTAAGAGAGGGGTGCTAACATTTTTTAAATACCTTTTAAGTGCCAGGCATTATGCTTGGGACTTTAGTATATTACTCCATTTAATAAAACAGCCCTGAGAGATAAATGCATTGAGAAGGTAGATCTACGGAATCTGGGCCAAACTGAGCAAAACTGGAATATTTGATTCCCTCTTCAGCAAGCATAGGAACCTGGAATCACACAGTGATAGAATTTTAGAACTAGGTGCTACCTCAGATGTTATCTTGTCAGCTACCATCGTAGCAACATGGTGCTGTAGAAGGAGCATAGGGGCTGGAATATAGACAGCCTGGACTCCACCACTTGCTTCCTTTTGACAGCTGATTCTGTTTCTGTGTTTATAAGATAGGAGTGGCAGTAGTACTTACGGCACAGATTTCTGTCGAGGGTTAAAAGAACTGATGCACCAAGGTGCTTAGTCAATGGTAAAGTGACTTACAAATGTTTGCTATGGAGGTTGTTTTCTTTCATAGGTGGGCAGAAGGCATTAGTTATTAATTAGGATTTTGGTAAGCAAAAGGATTATGTATTTGCTTTTATATTTGTCTGGCTGTGGGTCTTTTCTGGGTTCCCATCGCTCTACTTTCCTTCCCCTCCATTTTCAGGATTGTTTCATTTCTACAATAGAAATTTAATGATCCCTTCTATATGCCAGGCCCTCTATTAGGTGTTGGAGAGTAAGACAGATAAGTCTGTTGTTTTTGAACCACTGAAACTGAACAATTGATTGACATTTTTTTCTACTAGGATAAGTGATCCCAAACCTGACTTTTTAATACCCCTGATACCTTTTTTAAAATAAGTGTTAGACTCTAAATACCATTGATGCCAATTGTGCAGATATTTTGGATGTAGCTATTGAACTGAAGAAACTGAGAAAGATGGCCTGTGTGCTTGTTTCACAAGAGTAGCCTGTTTTTGTTTCTGCTTCAAGGGCAGGTGAGTTGGACTGTAGAATTGGCATCTGTACAGTGCCTCACAGCTGATTGTTACCTGCACTGAAGTGTGGGCAGTGCAGATGTTTGCAAATTACTGTTTGGTATTTTTGTCTTTAGAGCCAGGTTATTTTCCACTATGTTGAAGGAAATTTTGGTTAACTAGTACATTGAACTTTGTTACAAAGTGAATATATCTCAGCTCTCAGTGGTCAGTCTCATTTCATTCATGCCTGTACTTGGAAGGCTTCAGCGTTTCCCCAGGTTTCAGTCAGGATGACCAGCTAGGTGTGGTCCAGCCCCAGACTGTGTAATCCCTCGCAGGCGCTGGAAACCCCAAGCCTCACTAGGTTAAAAGTCTCCCCCAAGAAAAACTGTGGAAGAGTCTTTGTAATGTGGTTTATTTTGGATCCTAAGTCTTAAGATAGGACTCCAGTTGTTCCTCTTATTTCCAAGTAGATGATCCTTTGTGGCCCTGGGAAGTAAGCCCTGTTCGTTTTTGGCTCCTATTTTGGTTGTCTGAGATGTGGTCAAAAGGACTGATAATAGAAAGCACTACCTTAATTCTCTTCTGATTTTCAAATGGCATAATGGAGACTTTTGATGCCACTGGGTCTGCTCCAGCTGTTTTTAATTGATCCATTCAGGCTATCAGTGACTCAGCAGCCTCGTGACTTTTTTGGTGTTTTTAAAAGGAGCTGGCCTTTCACAAAGTATGGAATACAGTTAATATATTACAGCTAATAAATGTGGCACATAGTGCTAGGTACTTCGTGAAGGTCAGGCGAAAGAATGCCTCCCAGGAGTGAGGTCAGGAGAAAGATATTTGTGCTGCCGGTGAGCAGAATTTGTATGTATATTGGGGTTAGGGAACGTATTTTAAGTGAAGGTGAATGTGAGGAAAGGCAAGAAGGTGTAAAGAGCACAGGCAGCGTGTGAACAAGTGCCTTTGGGGTAATGTGTGTGAAGGGGAAGGGGGTGACAAGGCCCGTGTTAGGAATGCGAAGCTAAGGGGTTCAGCCGTCGTTATCCTGGGCGCAGAGCCGAGGAGAGTTGAGTGGGAGAGTGACCTAAGGCTTCGTGAAGATTATTCTAGCAAAGTGTGTGTGATGAATTGGATGTGGGTGGAAATGGGTGGAAGGAGCCTGATGCCAAGCCAAGGAGGCTGACCTAGGGTGGGTGGGGGGCTGGGGAAGGACAGGCCAGACGAAGGCTCTGAAGTTGTCATTGGGTAGGGGGTGCCGTGCAGGTGACCTCACTGAGGCAGCAGGCTTAAAGCTTGGGAAAGGGCTTAAGTATGGGAGGAGTGGCCTTAGAAGGAAAGAGAGTGATTTCTAGTGTAGATGGGGTGAGCTTCTGGTCTGCGTTGGGTGTTTGGCAGCTGTTAGTTATGCCTGAAAAAGGACTCTTTTTCTGGCAAGTTCTGTGGGAGTGTTTCTCTCTGAGGTGATTCTCAGATGAGGAGGAAAAATGTGAAATTTAGGGAAAATAAAGCCCACTATTATTACCCATCGTGCCCTCCATATATCATAATCTGACATGCATTTTTCAAAAGGTCTTTCTGAGATATTTTCCATATCATGTCAAATACTTCTAGGCACTCAGGAGTATCAGGTAGCAAGCTCCCATGAAGGGGGCTCAGCACAGGCCTTCTCTAAGCTCCTGTAATGGCTGTAACAGGGCACCAGGGCCCTAGAGTGTGAGCAGGCCCACTGAGCCCAGGAGTCCTTTCCCTATGGTGGGCTAGACCCTGCCAGGTTGAGGCCCCTCCTCCACCTTCCTGGAGGCCAGGTGGGGACCTGGGATGAGTTTGTGAGCTGGAACAGGAGAATTTCTTTTCTTTTGTGATGATGGAAAGTGAAACATGATATTTTCAAGTTTGTGCATACTGATCAAGGATTTTGGTAACCAGCTCTGTTTCTGTAGTAGGAATATTTAAACCATCGTTTAAAATTTTTCTGTTGAGAATGAGACCCTGACAAATTATTTGTAACCAGTAATTCCTTATGCAGAAAGCAGTGAGCATAATGGTGAAACGTAATCTTACCATTGGAAAAATTTGGAACAATTGCATTTACATTCATTCAGCAGATATTGAGCATTTGTAATGTACTGGATACTCTACTGGGGCTGAATAACCAAATATGATCTAATTCTTAAAACTGGTAAGACTTTTAAATAAATTGGTTCTGCTATAAATTCATGTTTAAGAATTCAGGTAATTGGCAATAATTAGGATGCAGAAGCATTAAAAAATCCCAAAGTGTCTGTAAGCCATCTATGCAGAGGCCACCAGAAAGCTGAAAAACAAAAGCTAATTTTGTGGAACAATGCAATGGTAACTGTTTAATAAAGAAGTTCTGCTCCCTAAAGGAGTTTTTATTGTAATTGATAACAGACCTAAAGCAATACTGTAATAATATAAGTGATTAAATACTAAATTTTGTGGAACGAATTAATAAGTACTTGAGAATTGAGATAAAGGATCCGGCCCAAAGAAACCTGGTTGGGGAACTGCTTACTGGAGTTGGTGGGACTTGACCTGATGGATAAAATTCCTGGGAACAGGGGCAAAGGAGACTATCCCAACCAAGAGGGTGACCTAGTGAAGCCAGGAAAGAGGGGCTGTCTGCTTGCACCAAACTGAGGACATCTGGTGTAGAGGGCAAGTGAAGGGTGGAGCAGCAAGACAGTGTAGAGTGATTGAGCACAGGCCCTTGACTCCTCATTTCCTTCCCAGGCTCCTGGGCTATAAAATGTGAATAGTATTAGTGCCGACTTTCGGGGGTAACTGTGAAATTAAATGAGATGATGTAAAGTTCCTGGTGCGTAGAAAGTGTTCAATAGATGCAAGTTGATGTTGCTATTAGGGAGAATGGATGAGGCCAAACCACAGAGGGCAGGACTGCTGGGTACGTGTCCTGCTCCGATGTGATGGAAATTAGGAAGCCACTGACGCTTTTGACCATGGGTAGGATGTGACGGGAATTAATTAATAATGGTAGATATCATTTGAGTGCTCTGTGTGCTCTATGCTTTATATCCGTTATCTGTGGGCCTCATCACCCCTCTGTGGGGGACCTAGGGGGGCTTTGTTCTCTGAGGCTGAGAGAGAGAAGACAAGCACCTTGCCCGAGGCCATCTAGCTATCAAGAGGGAAGGCTAGGTTTGAACCTAGGCCTGCCTGGCTCCACTGTCTGGGCTCTTTCTCCTTCTACCAGACTGCCTCTACCTGGGAAGCCATCTGTCAGGGGCTGATGACCCCATGGAAAAGAGGAGTAGCTGGCTCTGGTAGTTATTACTGCTACTAAAAAGGTACGTGAGTTCAGAGTACATGTTGCTCCCCACCCCCCTACCCCCCAAAAAAAGAGGAGGAGGAGGAAATAGGATAGCAACGTATCATTGGAAAGAGAAAACTTGGTGATTGGCTGAGGAGGAAAGAGGACGAGATGAGAATGCTGTTTGAAATGAAGGCAGGCACTGGTAGGCCTGACTCCTCCATCGAGGGGTGGTCTCCAAAAAGTTCTGGCACCAAGCTAGAGTCCATGGGTTTCTCAGAAGTATAATTTCTTATGGACACACACCTAGTGGTCACTACAGGCTTCATAGTAATTCTTGACTAGTGTAGGTCATGCTGCCTGGGTGGACTTCTGCTGTTCTAGTCGGATCAGTGCTGTTGAAGGCGGGGCGGGGGGATGACGATGGACAAACTTAGGTAAGAGAGAATCCAGTGTTCCTTGGCTTAGGTCTACTTTTGTGCCCTCAAGGACAGTGCCCCTACCACCAGTGCTAAAGGACTTATTTTTTAAATTTCCAGTTTATCTGGACTGATAATTTTGTAAAATAAAAAAAGAATTACTAGAAAAAGAAACTGAAAAAGTCATACAGAATGCAAACTCATTTTTTATCATTAGATTTGACAGATCTAAAAGTACTTTGTAAACTTGCCATGAAAATTTCTAAATGCTTATTCTCAATTTCTGTACTTAATTTTGACTGCGGACTAGAAAACTATTCATGGACTGGTACAGTTTGAGAGCAGTGATCTAGGAAGAGAGTTTATTAAGCAAATTAGTAAACAGGATGTTTTTGGAAAATTTACATGATTGAGTAAAAACAGTCTTTCAGTTAGCATTTAAAATACTTTAGATGTTTGTTCATGTATGATCTGATTACAGATGACATCTTCTCAGTAAAGTTCCATATTGGGGGGTAGGGATGTAAAATAAATATACCAAGAACCAAGGCTAATGAAATTATTGTAAGGGAACTGTAAGTTTAAACTAGTAGCAATACTTGGAAAAATAGGCGCTTTTACTTCCTCTGTTGTTTCTGAGAACCATTGTATATTCTTTTGCTCGTTTGATTTATATCGCATTTGAATTAATTTTTATATTTCGGTGCATAATTTTAAGTATACTCTTTTTTTTTTTTTTTTGGAAGAAAATTAGCTCTGAGCTAACATCTGCGGCCAATCCTCCTCTTTTTGCTGAGGAAGACTGGCCCTGAGCTAACCTCCATGCCCATCTTCCTCTACTTTATGTTTGGGACGCCTACCACAGCATGGCTTGCTGAGTGGTGCCAGATCCGCACCCGGGATCCGACAACCCCAGGCTGCTGAAGCGGAATGTGCGCACTTAACTGCTGTGCCACTGGGCTGGCCCTAAGTATACTCTTTTAGGGGGACATTCCCTAAGCAAACTTTTTTTAAGTCTCAGGAGTTATATATGCTGATAGAGAGGTCATATAATACTTTGTTTAGATTTCAAATTTGATTTTTTTTCTCTAGCTACCAGTGTATTTTGTATTTTGAGCTATTTTTTACTTTGCTGATATCTTACTTGCCCTGATTTACTACGTTGTTCCCTTAGCCTAGAATTCTCTTTCCCTGCCTTTAGGGCCCAACCCAGGAGCTGCTTCTCTCAGGTGGCCTGGGGTCCCATCGGTGCTTCCTGCTCCTTTCTCTGCCTTCCACAGCTCTCTCCAACCTCTGCTGAGCTCGCCTTTAGCCTGCCTCATTGCACAGCGCTTACTCCTCTCCCTGCTGGCCGCTTTTCTCCCTGCTCTGAAGTCAGGACTTGCTTTTGTTGTGTATCATACTTTATATTACATTTTTCAAGACTCTTTCATATATATTTATTCTCTTATTTCATCCTCCAGACAATCCCATGAGGTTGATAGAATGGAGATTCTCATCTCTGTTTTAATTGAGGTGAGGCTGGGAGAGTGTGTCTGCATGGCAGACACCTTCATTCCTTTGTCCTGGGGCTCCCAGAATTATTTGTACCACTCAGATCCAGACTTCCAATACTGAGATTTTGAGTTTGCTCAAAGATGCCTGTAATTTTGAGGTTCTCTTTTCTACTCAGTTTTTATATTTGTTATTAAAAAAATCAAACATTAGAATATGTGCTATAGTGTCACAGGCCTCTTTGGAAGAAAGAAGTCTTCAGAACCTAGTGCAAGGGGTGGTCAGTAGAACTAGAGCTGTGGGCCCCAGGATGGCGCGTAGGGCTGAAGTGGACGTTTAAGGGACATGCTCAACAAGAGTAGTGGTCTCTACTGTGATTTTCAAATACTTGTGGGAGTGGGTGGGTTTCCTTTATTTCAGCAGTAACAGCCTAGCGTATTGGATTGCACAGAACATTTCTCATGAAGAAAAGAATCCTGCCTTAAAAGGGAGAAGGGGGAGGTACATTGAAGAATCACTTTTAGCCCGAGTCAGAAGTCATTTGCTTTTTGACTTTGAGGTGTGTGGGTGTGTGTTTTCTCCCTGTCCCATTTGTGATCAAATAGACTTGGGTTCCAAATCTAGCCCTGCCACTTAGTAGGTAGGTATGATGACCTTGGCTGAGTTATTTAACTTCCCTAAACTTGTTTTCTCATCTGTAAAATGAAAGAAGTATTAGCTACTTTGAAGGATCGTTATAAGGATTAAAGATGATGTGTGTACTACACTTTGAGTCTGGGCTCGATAAATGAAAGTTACCTGAAAGCTAATGCAGAAGAGGGACTGACCCAGTAAGGGATTGCCTGCTTATGATTGGCTCTCACAGTGCTTCTCAAACCTGAGTGGGCATCAGGATCGCCTGGAAGACTTTGTAAACTACAGCTTGCTGGGCCTACCCCTGGAGTTTCCTGTTTTTGGTCTGAGGTGAGGCTTGAGAATTTGCATTTCTGAGTTTCCAGGTGATGCTGCTGCTGCCACTGCTGGTCTGGGGACCACATTTTGAGAACCACTGGGCTTCAGGTAACTCACCAATGAGCGTTTAGGTGCTGTAGATATGTTTGAAAGCTGAGCTTTTACGTAGTTAGTTACTCTGTTTGAAAATGCTTGGAATGCATTTTGCAAATACTGAATTTAGTGTCTCAAGAGTTTTTCCTCCTAAAGTCCAGGAGTCTTTGGTAAATATACTTGAAGAAGAATAATTTGTGAAAGTAACAGTTATAAACATTTTATGGATAGTCTAACAATATAAAATTGGCTAAGATATGTGAAAGTGCTTTTATAAAAATGCTGATAAATTGAAAAAAATATTTTAAATACCTTTGTTTTTAAGATTGAACATCATAATGGAGTATAAAATAGTCTAACTTAGATTTCTCATCTCAATATGCTGTTTACCGTATGTATTTTTCTCTTTCTCCTCCAGGCTGCTGACTTGAGTAAACCAATAGATAAAAGGATATACAAAGGAACACAGCCTACTTGTCATGACTTCAACCACCTAACAGCCACAGCAGAAAGTGTCTCTCTCCTAGTGGGCTTTTCCGCAGGCCAAGTCCAGCTTATAGACCCAATCAAAAAAGAAACTAGCAAACTATTTAATGAGGAAGTAAGTAGCACCCTGTCTTAGCTGTTAAGAATCCCTTTAAGAATTTATACGTTCTTACTAAGGGTAGCGGGCCTTAGTTTACACTTCGAACTAAGCCCATTTTTCATTCTCTCAGCTGTTCTACCTAGTAATACCCAAATTTAAATGTGGTGAATTAACTTGTTGACTTTTACGTGTTCTTCCTTGGGGTAACTGTTTTGTGCATTTTTTATGGATCATGCTCAGGTGTCTATAGCAGGTACTTGAAAAGTTTTTTATAATGGAAATAGGGACAAGACTCTAACTTGTTATTTATAATTTAAATAAGAAAATATAGAATTACAGACTTTGTTCACATCACCAGAAAATGTCATGTAAATCAAAGAACTTGATAATATTTCCTTAGGCTGCTTAAATTGTAATTAAAGCTTATATGTATCTATTTGACAGGCGTTTGGCTAAGTTCTCTTGCACTTGAAAATATTTGCTGTAAAATCACCTTTGACATAGTTAGAAATCCTGGCACTTAAAATTGGATCACATGACATGGCTTTTGCCAATATTGTAGTATGTACTGGGGTTTTCTAGTATCTTCAGTTTCATTCTGGAAGGAGTCTGAGATATCTGAGCTATCTGTTTAGGAATGTGTCAGAACTGTTAAACGTGGCAGATAGAAGTTGCCAAATAGATTGTATTTGTTAAAGCTATTCGGAATGGCTTTTCAGCCCCAAGTATTGCCATTACGTGTCTGATACTCTCCCTCCTCTGTTTCAGTATGACTTTCCAGCAAGTGGAAGAGATGAGGTAGGCTTGCTGAGTTAGAAGCCCTGGGTTCCAGTCTCTACTTGTGCCCTCAACCCTGATGTGCCAAGGGTCTGGTCACGTGGGATCCCTCTCAGGAAGGACAAGTGGTTTTGCATTGTTGCGTGGTTTGAACATCATTAACTTTGAACAGAAGTGCATTAGATTCTGGTTTTTAAGAAATAGTTTTATTTGGAGAACAATATTCAACTTGAAGAATTGCAGTTAAAATTCTGATTGCAGTTGTTATGGTATATGCTGTCCATGCATATCCAGTACCCACGCACGGCGCTCCTGTTTGATTTTTCCAGTGGATTTGGTGAAATCTTTTGGACCATGTCATCTGCTCTTCTAGTTTCATCTGTGTTGACTAGAAAATAAAAAACAACAATTTGTCCTTTGGATTGACAAACTGTAGAGGAAAAGTATTTAATCCCATTTTCTGTTTAAAAAAACTTAAGCAGAAAATTATGCTGTTTACCTAGATGTTTTATTACTGTCATCTGAGGAAGTGATTTCTAAGTAGCTGTATGATTTCTTTTTTTGTGAGGGAATGTGGGGGCACAAAACCAGCCTCTCTGCCCTGTTAATAGAAATTGTGAATTTGGAGTCATTGTTGGGTTTTGTTTGAGTGTAGGTAGGGGGCATGTCTTTGAGAGGGAAGGGATTGGAATCATGTAAAGGGCTGTTGGTAAACAAGATGGGGAAGCTGCTCTGGCTGAGGCTGGCACAGAATGCCACTTAGAGAACAAGAAGGCTTTGTGTGTGGTCACTGCGGGAGGGCGGGATTCAGAGACCACAGGTCCCTAGAGTGTCAGGGCCCTGAGAGCACCTCGGATACATCTGCCAGACCTATCCCTTACTCTGGATAAGTAGGAATTACAGGCTAGAAAGCAACTCCTCACTCTTCATGATTTAAGCATGAGTTATCTTAGACTCTTTTTACGTTCTATTTGAAAAATGGCTGTTCAGAACGCTAGGACTGTGTATGGTTTAATGCCAACTTGGCATTTCTAGCTTGTGGCTGAAATTGATTGCCCTTCACAGTAAGGAAATTCTTTGGCTGTATGGATGGCATTTTCGTCAGAGTTTGGTCAGGATGTCTAAGAGCAAGGCTCGTTAGAAGTTTGTTTCTCAGAGAGCGCCAGGAATGGTGGTTGAAACAATAGTCATGCCATGCTCTGCTTTGATATGAGATTTAGAGGTTTCAAGATGTTTTATATATTTCCTCTGCATGGGACAGTAAGCAGCTGTCCCATTTTACAGATGAGGAAACAGAGAAGGTAAGTGAATTGTCCAGATTAGGCAGCAAATTGATAATAGAGTTGAAGCTAGAAATTAATTCCACAAGCTCTTATTGATCATAGACTGTAAGCCCCACCATGTGTGGTTGCCGGATGGGTGGGCCCTTGTCTTCCCAGGAGCTCATCGTTTAGGAAGATGGGCAGAGAGGGTACTGGGGCATGTGTTATCACAGTGTTTTGAATAAAGTACCAAGGGATGTGTGTTAACTGTGTTAACTGTATTCTTCAGTGTGTATCAAATGTCACAAAATAAATAAAAACAGAAGTTCAGTTCAGTGGGGGTGAGTTGGAGAAGGCTTCCAAAAAGTAACATTTGATCTGGGTCTTGAAAGATGCATAGGAGTTGGAGGAGGGTGAGAAAGGCCTTCAAAGCTAGAGAAAACAACTTGGCATTTGGAGGAACATCAAGTAAGCAAGTGAGGCCAAATTATAGCGTGTGGGCCTCAGGGGGCAGGAGTAAAAGCAGACAGATAAATCGGAACCAGATATAAAAGCCCTTTCGTGACGTGCAAAGAAATTTAGATCTGACGTTGGAGGCTGTGGAGGAACCTTTGGGCTTTTAATCAAGGGAGTGACAGGATCAAATGTGTTTTTCTAGACCTCTTGTCAGCACTTGTGGAAGGTGGATTGGAATGAAGAGAGAATGAAGGTAGCAAGACCAGTGAGAAGGCTCTGGTAACTGTCCAGGTGAGAGCTGAGGGCTTAAACTAGAGTTGTGGCCATTTTTCCATTCATTTGACAGACGTTGATTACCTACCACGTGCCTGGCACTGGGTCTGCGGTGGCAGATAGCACTTGCCCTGCTGTTACTCCTCTCATTCAAAGGGGAGAGAGGTGTAAACAGTAGCACCCCCCACACACACTTATGGTGTAAGAGGAGACAGCAGGCCTCAGAGAGAGAGAGAGAGAGAAACACAGAGGTTAAAGGAGGAGGTGGAGAATGTCTCTCAGAGGAAGTGGTGTGCTTTAAGCTGAGCCTTGCATGAGAAGGAGGCTGACCAGGGAAGGAACTGGAGACAGAGCGTTCCTGCAGAAGGGAGAGTGGGTGAAGGCCCCAGGGTAGGAAAAAACTTGGGACCAAGAGAGCTGAGAGAGGACGGTGTACCTGGGGAGGGTGGTGTGAAGTGAGGGCATGCAGTTGGAGGGCCGTGCCACTCAGGGTCTGGCCATGGTTTGCTTCTTTGCCTGAGATATGGGATCCCATAGAAGGGAGCAAGAGCGTGGGGTGGTCAGATTGGTGTTTTTGAAAATTACCTGACTGCTTCTTGGAGACTGAATTGCAAAGAAGTATGAATAAATCTTGGGTTTCTGGCTGTCATTTACTATACTAAGCCTGGTAAGGAGCAGGTGTTGGGAAATGGAGGGAAAGATCAGAGTTCTATTCTGTACTTGTTAAGCGTGAGGGGCCAGGTATGTGGTTGGATACAGGATCTGGAGCTCAAAACTAGAGGTAAAAATTTGGGAGTTGTCTGCATATAAATAGTAATCACATCCCTGAGATTACATGATAGGTCTGTGGAGAAAGTTTAAGAGCGAAGAAGAGTGCCTAGGACTAAGCCCTGATTGTACTCCGAGATTCTGGCCGTCTTGTCGCATTGCCTCCAAAGGAGCCCTTACAGTAGTCGGTTTATTGCTGTGAAGTTTGTAGACTCACAGCCCAATGGCTGAGAGCCGACCCCTGAGCCCAAACACCGAGCGTTCAGACTCAGCTCTGTCACTTATTGCTTATGGGATGTGGGTCTGCGACTTCCCTCCTCGTCAGCTGGGAAATGGGTGAGAACAAGACCCACCTGAAAGTCTTCTGAGGATGAGATGTTTAGCAAAGGCCTGGAGAGTGAGCCCTGGTGAATGCTCAGTCAAGTTGCAGGGAGCGGGGAAACCCAGAGGGTTCTTCACTGGGGATTGGAAGGAAAGGGTTCTTGGGAGGTGAGATACTAGCAGTTTTGAAGGAAAAACAGCAATATTTGTCCAGGACAAGAGAGTGAGAGCAGGCCAACTCAGGCAGGGGATCAACCTGTGTGAGGCCGAGGGTATGGCTGCTTATCATAGCTGTGATGCTCACCTGCCCCCCTGTGATGCTCACCTGCCACCGTTCCATGCCGTCGTATGTGCACACACCCCAGCCCCAGTATCTATTTCTGTGACCTTTGCCTCCTTTCTAGAGATGCCTGGTACGTGAAAATAGAGTAAAATGTTTGGATGGATGGGTATACAGATAGAATGGAATTATAAATTCCAGAAATCCACCTGAGATTTAAAGATAGAGGAAAATTGCTATCTAGGAATCGAGTATATCTTAAAAGGTGATTTTTTCCTATTAATTAAAAAGAAAAAAGTTTAAAATGCTTGTTTGTAGGAAAATTGGGACATAGAGAAGTACAAAGAAGATGGCAAAATATCACCCATAAATCCCAGTGCTCACTGTTAACTTTACTTGTAATTTTTAATTTTTAAATGAGGCAAGGTTATCAGATTCACACCTTCCATTAGAGATGCCGGCAACCTTCACCTCCCAGTTTGGCCCTAATCTGTTGAGTTCACTTAGCAGAGGCGAGCCCTGCTCCCCGGGCCATCCCAGTCGGAGACCCTGGCTGCTGTACCTGTGCCAGCCCAGGAGGAAGGAAAATACCTCGTCCTTTCTAGCCCCCCTTGGGAGTGATATCGTCAGATTCCCCCATGTCTCTGCTTTCTCTAGTCTTGTAGAATAGATTTTAACTTTCTGTTTGTGGCATTCTGTATATATTATGCCGTTGAAAGTGTCTAACAGGCCTCTGTTGAGAGTATTTTGGCACATCCAGTAATCTGTGGACCATGGAACCTACCTCCATAATAAGAGCTACTTGGAAAGGGGAGTCGCCCCTGTCAGCAGTCAGCCTGTGGGAAGCCCCCTGAAGGGATGCGGAGTTCCATTCTTATTACTAGTGGTTATGATGCACTGGGGAGGAGGAACTGCAAAGGGATCTACATGTCTGTATGATGATGAACTCAGCCTTGTTCATGTCTTTGTAAAAATTTAGGTCTATTTACAACTGTGGGTTGTATCCACAGAACAGGGTTTTCAAGTATGTTTTGATTATTGGGTAAGATGTAAAATCTAAAAAGAACTTGTCATCTTGGCTTCTCTCATTGACATGTTCTTGACTTTCTCCTCTCTCACAGAGTTGGAGGCCAGGGCTAGCACGCTGGGTAGGTCTAGTCTCCTTTTGGTCTTTAGATCAAGTCTGACTGCAGGTCACATCAGAGGAATGGGCCTGGCTCTTGGACCCTGTTGCTAGCCCAAGGCTTTGTCTTCTCTTTCATCCCACCAGCTGCAGGCTCCTCCTGTGCCCACTGCCCCCAGGAGTGGGGACTGAGAGTGAGGTCCAACTTCGCAATGTTCTGTCTAGTTCTTTAACAAAAGAGTGGTTCTGTGCATTTTGTTAGTTTTGTTTTCTCATTGTTGCTTTTTTTAATCAAAGGAAGGAAATGAGCACATAATCTACTCCTTAAAGTTTTAACATTGATAAAAATGACATCTGATCCTCTTTTACGTGGCTTTGAAATACCCTTTCCTAATACCTCCTGAGGGAAGCAGCTCTCTTTAATGCGTTTATATAATCAAAGCCCTTAGTTGCCGTTTTTGCCTGTGGCTACATTATGGTTTTTCCAGCAGCTGCTGTGGTTTTTGAATTGTTTGGTTTAGCATTTTTGTTATAAATTAATATCTGTATTGTTAAATGCGTATCCTCTCCCCCCAAAATAATTTTTTCCTGCTTGTCATGTTGATAGCAGTGAAAAAAAGAAAATTAAAAAAAACTAAGTGCTTTCGAAAGCTTCATTTTAGCAATGACTCTTTAATGTGGTTACGGATTTATTTTATTCTTGCTTCCTTTTAACTGGTTTAGTATAGTTAGAAAACCTTGTCTGTTAATGTCATTAATGATGGTAGTTTTGGTGTGTGTTTGATTTTCCCTGAATTAGTATCGCAAATGGGACAGTTTCTTGGGCATTCGGAATGGGGAATGTGGGAGGCCACGGTTGAATACTGCGGAGAGGCATGGGTGTGGGATCCCACTTGTAGGGTGGGTGTCTTGACATACAGAAGTGATATATCGAAATCCAGATGTTGTTTTTGGTTTTTACGAAAGTGATAAAAATAGGGCTTGGAGCGTTTTGACTCTCTTTAGGGAAAAGCTCAGTGGCTGTGCCAGCTGACCTGATAGGGTCTGTCTTAGCTGCTGAATCTCACCCGCGGCTTCGCTGCCCTCTCTCCCCCTCCCTCCCTGAGCACCTGTCCTGCTCTCCTCGCTCTGGAGGTTTGCTGGTAGTGGGATTCACACTCTGTTCAACTCCTGCCCACCAGAGCGTCCTCACCTCTGCCTATTGGTGTTTCCCCTCAGCTTCTCCTCTCCAGCCCTGGAGCAGGGGCTTTCTTCTCCTTGGTCTCTCTGCATGCCTCTCCCTGATCCCCCAAACTTGCTTCCCTGTGTCTTCCCAAGGAAGCCCCCCTGCGCCCGCTTCACCTGCCCTGCGCCCTGCTGGAAGCCACACTCCTTCCAAGCCGCATTTCCTGGTCTGTAGGACGTTGCTGACCTCAAAGACCCAGTCGCATGATGGAGGGAAATTATGAGGCCAAGAGCAGAGCTCCTGGCCTGTTGTGATCACTCACTCAGCATCAGTTCCTCCCTTTCCTCATGGGATTTCTTGATCCTTCTCTCTGCTTTTCCTTCTGCTTTCCTGATTTTTGTCTTGCTCCCTAATAAGTAGGCTTTTTCCAGAGTTTCACACTCTCCTCCTCTTCCTTGCTGTACCTTTGTCCTTGGAGATCTTAGGATGTCGCAGATCTGCCTCTCACTGTTCACAGCTGACTTCCTTATCTTCTCTGGTCATTTCCATTAGCCGCCTGCTAGGTGAGGATGCTTGGATTTCTCCCCAGCACAGTCACCCCCTACTCTTTTCTATCACCGCTTTCCCCATCACTCAGGCTCAAAACCTAAGAGTCTTCACACACCCCCTTCAGCACCCCTCCTACTCCACCCAGCCCAATCCGTTGTTAAGCAGTCCATCCTGCCATGTGCCGCTGGTCAAGATTAAGACATTTTTGTCCACAGACAACTGCCATAGCCTCCTAACTGCTTCCTCCCCACCTCAACCCCATCTTTTATTCTGTACCTACTGCCGGGGGATTTCACGGTATTCTGTCACTTCCCTTTTCAGAAACCTTCGGTGCCCCCACTGTCTGCAGCAGCACTGCCAGTAGAAATATAGTGTGAGCTACATAGGCAATTTTAAATTTTCTATAGCAATAGCCACATTAAATAAGCAAAAAATAGGTGAAATTAAGATATTTTATGTAATATATCCAAAATATTGTTTCAACATATAATCAGTTTAAAAATTATGAATGAGATAGTTTCCATGATTTTTCAAGTCTTCGGAATCCAGTGTGGGGGCCAGCCCCATGGCCGAGTGGTTAAGTTCACACACTTCGCTTCAGTGTCCCGGGCTTTTGCCAGTTCAGATCCTGGGCGTGGACATGGCACCGCTCATCAAGCCACTCTGAAGCAGTGTCCCACATAGCAGAGCCAGAAGGACCTACAACTGGAATATACAACTATGTACTGGGGGGCTTTGGGGAGAAGAAGAAAAAAAAAAGATGATTGGCAACAGATGTTAGGTCAGGTGCCAGTCTTTAAGGAAAAAAAAATCCAGTGTGTATTTTACGCCCAGAGCACATCTCACTTCAGACCAGTCACAGTTCAAGGGGGCTATATGGGATTGGGCAGTGCCCGGCTTCAGGGTCCCAGTCCCATTAACCTGGGACTTCAGGGCTCTTAACCTGAGACTTCAGGGCTCTGAGTCCCAGCTCACGATTCCAGACCTAATTCCCTGCCGCTACTCAGGTGCTGCGCACGTCCCCAGATCTGCCCTGACTCTTCTATCCTGAGCCCTGGTTTGGCTGCCTCCCCGCCCCCAGCATAGGTCCCTTTATGCCCCTGCCTCTCTCTCAACTTCCCTGCCCCAGCTCTGCCCAGGAGCTCCTCACAGCAACGAGGGTTTTACCAAGGGGGTTTTTTCAACATACTCAGCCAGATCAAGGCCCCATTGATGTTAGAGTTGAGCCCAACAGGGAAATCCCATTACTTAACATTGAGCACTGAGTAAGACTGTGTACTGTTTTTACTAGACATTTTCTGGAACAAAAATGTGCCCTTATGGTGCGTAATCTAGGCTGCATTCTTTGTTTTTATTGACTACAATGTTGCAGGTATTTGATTTAATTTGAAAGACAGGAGTAAAATGCTTTCTGTCCTCTTCCTTATTGGTAGACCCGAACCAGCTAATAACCTAGAGAAATTTAAATTCAATGATACTCTCCTTACTACGCCTCGAGTGTGCCTCCCACCCTGGCCTTGAGGTCTGAGGTTGGCTGATGCCATTCCTGGGAGCCTGTGTGAGTGGCCCTGGGCCTCATTGACGTCATTTGTCGGTGGCCCAGAAGACGGCAGGCTGGCTTTGGGGTCCCATGGGCCTCCGTGGGCATTTCATCTTGCCCCATCTGTTCCATGAGCGCTAGCCCCCTGATGTTTCTCTGGGTTGTCTAAGGCTTGCTTTGCTCCTGCCTCAGTGTCCTTGCTTGTTCCCTCTGCAAGGACGCTCTCCCCACATCCTCTTGGCCTGCTGTCTGCTGCCCTTTCAGTCTTTGCTCAGCTAGCTCTTGCTGCCTGAGAAGGAGGCCTTTCCAGGCCCTCCTATTTGAGATTGAAATGGCCATGTTGCCCTCCCTTGCAGCACTTGGTCTTCTCTCCCTGGTTTGTTTTCCTCCAGAGGATTCATTACCATCAGATCTTCTAAATTTCACTATCTTCTCATCCTGCTTGAATGTAAATCCCCTACAAGAAGGGATGTCTGTCTGTTTTAATCAGTGCTATCTATGTCAGTGCCTAGCATGTGGTGTGCATTCAATAAAGAATGAGTGGAGAGTGAGTGAGTGAATGGGAGTTCAGGCAAGTTTCTTGACCTCTCTGAGCCTCTGTTTCCTAGTGCGTAATGTGGCAATAATACTTCCCTTCCTATGGGGACTTGGGCACTCTTAGGTTGCTGATGGGAATATAAAGTGCTGTCTCCTTCATGAGAGGTAATATGGCAATATCTATCAAGATTATAAATGTGTATACTTCTGACCCAGCTATTCCACTGGGAACCCATCCTGCGAGTGTATTCAGACATGTGAAAACTGCTACATGTGCTGCAGGGTTAATCATAGCTATAGAAATGTCCATCTCTGGGGCACTTTTAAAATAAACTACAGTGTATCCATATAATTAAATACTCTGCAGCTTTTGAACAGAGTGAGGAATTTGTCTTTGTACCAATACAGACAGATGTACAAGATGTGTTACCAAATGAGAGAGCAGAGGTGCAAACAATGCCTGGTGTGCTCTTTGGTATGAAGACAGGAGGGTGGATCGATTTATATCCGTATTTGCCTTGTCCATGCACGAAGACACCCTGGGGAGATAAATGGGAGGCTAATAATAGGGCTCTGTGGATCTCAAGGGATCTGGGATGGAGGAAAGGGCTATGAGTGGGCCTCTCGACTTTTATATGAGATACGAATGTATTACCTATTCAAAGAAGTAAAGCCTTACCTTGCAGGGTTATTTTGAGGATTAGAGTGTGTGTGCAGACCGTCTTGCCCAGTGTCTGGCACACAGAGGAGATCCTCAGATTGGAAGTTAGTACTGCTGTCCTCATGTGCCTGCCACACACCCCAGACCCAGCTGAGGCCCAGGTGCCCCCAGGTGCAGCGTATATTTTCCTTGCACGTGAGCACGGGACCTGGTGGGGAAACTGATGGTGCAGAACAAGTGAGAGAGCCTTTCCACATTCGAGTTGGATCCCTGGTCCTTTTATTCTTTCAGTTTGCAGTTACTTAAACTGGTGTGCCCAATTCACAGGTGCTGGAGTGTGACTGTGGTGTCTGCTTAGGTGCCTGGAAGGGGCACAGAGGATGGGTTCGGGTTTTTGTCCGTAAGTTACATCCACGTGTCTACCTATAGTAGTCTCAGTGCACCTTTTTAGGAATGGTCTTTAAGTGTGTTTTGTCATCCCAGTAACATTTATTTTAATAATGGTGCTATAATTATTTGTCTTCATACCTTACAGTTGCAGAGCAATACTATTTTTATTTGACAGTATTAAAATTTTGAGTTCTAATGGAATTATTTTTGTTGTATCTTTTTAAGCCAAAAATAAAATTTCTCCTAACAGTAGTGCTGGAAGTTTTTATGTCTGTCCTTAAAGTTTTCCACGTGTGATAGAATAACAGTGGAGTGACCTTGGAGGAACTGAGCTTGGTTTGGTTGTGGTGAGGTGTGAGGTGCAGGAGTGGAGAGTCCAGTGCCAGGAGAAGTGCAGACCCTGGCTGCTGGCCTCAGTTAGCTTTTGCAGCCGCCTGACAAGGCCACCAATGGTGGGTGAGCCAGGGCGACTCCTAGACATTGGGCCAGCAGGCCAGTCGCGTAGGTGGGATCGGGAATGCGGGAACAGCCTGGGCCCAGTGGGTGCAGCAAGGTCTGATGGTTGGGGGTGGGCCCCCAAAAACAGAAGTCCTGATCTGGCCTTGCAAGTTATCTGTGTAACCTCTTGCAGAAGAAATGGTTGAAGGTCTGATGGAAACCCTGCCTGAGTAGCACTGGGCTCTTAGGTTGTTGGCGTTGGCATAGATCAGGTCCCTTTCAAAGGTAGGTCACCAGCCAGGAAGAGAAAGAGTCAGGGAAAGAAACCATTGGCTGTGTCCCCAAAGCCAGCTTGCCGCATCTCTGTTAATTTAAGAGGGCTAGCTATGCCATCCTGTGGCTGTGAAATTGTGGAGCAATGAGCAGTGACACCTGCTGCTGAGTAACCTTTGCCCAGCCCATCGTCTGGAGCCCTGGGCCCTGCATGCTGTGCAGGATGAGGCTTCCTCTCTCCTCCCCAATTGAAGTCATTTGTTAGCCACCTGCCTTCTGGGGTCTTAATTTTCTGCAACAGCTTGCATGGTTCATTAATCTCTTCTTTGAAAAACCAAGTTTTCTCATTTTCTGTGAAGACGCACTGTGCACAGCGGAGACTCAGCAGCGCAAAGCTGACTAGGCAGAAGGCAGCCTGGTTCTCGGCGAGGTCCTCATCAGTGTGCCCCGTGCCCCTCTGAGGCTCTCGTCAGGGAGTCCCAGCCAGTTAAGTGAGGTGTTAGTCTGCCGGGCTCCTGAGGCACCCGCTTACTCAGGGGATGCTAGCGGGGGCTGTTGGGCAGTAGAAGTTTCTAAGAAGAACTTGGGAGTCTTGGGAACTTCTGGATGGTTTCTGGTGATGTGATTTTAGGAGCAGGCAGCTGGGAGAGGGGCACCCTTGTGGAAGCCACTGCGCCAGTGAGCCCGCGGCGAAGTCTGCAAGCAGGGAAGCGTGCTTGTTGTGCTTTTGGGTGGTTTTATTTGGGCCTTTGGTTCTTTTCATTTTAACGGCAAGACTCCTAATCTGTGCCTGTTAAAGAAACAGTTGGTCAGTGAACCAAAAATTAGCATGGAGTAAAGTGACGGTGATTAGGCACATGCTCCCAAGTTAATCATCTGTTTATTTCTTTAAACACCACATTGTTCCAAAGAAGATTTGGAAGAATTGCTTCTAAAGATACACACAGGACAGCGAATGTGAGTGAGGAAGTTTCAGTGAATCCAGGGCTGAGGTAGAGCCGGGGAAGTACGCGAAGTACGCGACGACGTCCTGTGTGCTGCGGCCAGTGGCTGCACGTTGAGTCCTGACCTTGGAGCAGCCAAAGCAGAGGGGCAGGTGTAGTTGGCACGTGACTTACAGTGACGATGAAATGCAGATAATCTGGGAGGCGTAGTGCTCCTGGCTGTGAGGACTGCGAGATTTTCCTGGGGTGCTCACAGAGAGGGTTCTGTGGGGAGGGCAGTGAATCACAGATTCAGACACTCCTAGCGTGAGAAATGAAGGTGCCCAAGGGCTGCCGCTCTCACCTCTGTGTCCCAGTGCCTGGCACAGTGTCAGGCACACAGTGAGCTCTCAGCAGTGTCTGTTGAATGACTGATTCCCTCAGTGAAAGCCAGTGGCCTGACACCCAGATGCCATTCTAGAAAGTAATTCTACAAGGGGCCAGAATGCTCTTCACTGGCTTGTCTGACCACGGGCTAGGACGTGGAGTGCCTGGATGGACTCTTCCCTTCTCACCGAGAAGCAGACAAGTTTTCTTACTGGAAACGTAGACCTTTAAAACTTCTCCATTGTGATAACTTGTTCTCCTTTGTCTTCACAGAGACTAATAGACAAGTCACGAGTAACCTGTGTCAAATGGGTCCCCGGTTCGGAAAGCCTTTTTCTAGTAGCCCATTCAAGTGGGAACATGTACTTGTATAATGTGGAGCACACTTGTGGCACCACAGCCCCCCACTACCAGCTTCTGAAGCAGGGAGAGAGCTTTGCCGTGCACACTTGCAAGAGCAAATCCACGAGGAACCCTCTCCTTAAGTGGACGGTGGGCGAGGGGGCCCTCAACGAGTTTGCTTTCTCCCCAGATGGCAAGTTCTTGGCGTGCGTGAGCCAGGACGGGTTTCTGCGGGTGTTCAACTTTGACTCGGTGGAGCTGCATGGCACGATGAAAAGCTACTTTGGAGGCTTGCTGTGTGTGTGCTGGAGCCCGGACGGCAAGTACATTGTGACAGGTGGAGAGGACGACCTGGTAACAGTCTGGTCCTTTGCAGACTGCCGAGTGATAGCTAGAGGCCATGGGCACAAATCCTGGGTCAGTGTTGTGGCGTTTGACCCCTATACCACTAGTGTAGAAGAGAGCGACCCTGTGGAGTTCAGCGGCAGTGACGAGGACTTCCAGGACCTTCTTCACTTTGGCAGAGATCGAGCGAACAGTACACAGTCCAGGCTGTCCAAACGGAACTCTACAGAGAGCCGCCCTGTCAGTGTTACATATCGGTTTGGCTCGGTGGGTCAGGACACGCAGCTCTGCTTATGGGACCTTACAGAAGACATCCTCTTCCCTCACCAACCCCTCTCGAGAGCAAGGACACACACAAATGTCATGAACGCCACGAGTCCTCCGGCCGGAAGCACTGGGAACAGTGTCACAACGCCCGGCAACTCTGCGCCCCCTCCTCTGCCACGGTCCAACAGTCTCCCACATTCCGCCGTCTCAAATGCCGGCAGCAAAAGCAGCGTCGCGGATGGGGCCATTGCTTCTGGGGTCAGCAAATTCGCAACACTCTCACTACATGACCGGAAGGACAGGCACCATGAGAAAGACCACAAGCGAAACCATAGCATGGGACACATTTCTAGCAAGAGCAGTGACAAACTGAACCTAGTTACTAAAACCAAAACGGACCCAGCTAAAACTTTGGGGACACCCCTGTGTCCTCGAATGGAAGACGTCCCCTTGTTAGAACCGCTCATCTGTAAAAAGATAGCACATGAACGGCTGACTGTGTTAATTTTTCTTGAAGACTGTATAGTCACTGCTTGTCAGGAGGGATTTGTTTGCACATGGGGAAGGCCTGGTAAAGTGGTAAGTTTTAACCCTTAATGCTGCACCAGATCTAGAACTTGAATAGGTAGAGATTTTTTTTCTTGCGGGAGGGGTGGGGTGTACAATGAATGTGAATGACACTTCTTATTCTTAATGTAAATTGAAATGCATCAGAGCCATAATTTTGGATACTGCATGCCATGTAATTCTGAATCATTTGATAATTCACCTTAGAACGTTTAAAAAAATATAATCAAACTAATTGCCAGCCAAGTCAGTCACCCTCCTGGGAGTATATAGAGTCCCAAGGTTAGTGTTCCTGTATTAGACTATTTCGATTTTAGGAAAATCATGACAGTGGGGAAACAATGACTTTAAAATGCTAAAATTAAAATTTCTGCTTTAACTGGAATATTTTTGCTTAACTACTCAATTAGAATATTGTACACCTGATCTGAGTGTGTGTTCAGTATGGACAGCCATTAATTGTCATTTATAGTCCAATTTTTTATCTTAATCATAAAATGTTTAGGAATCTATGAAATTTAACTTTAGGAACAAAGCATTCAGCAGGGTTGATTGATATTATTTTTACATTGTTCTGGCAATCCACAGAAAGAGAAGAGCCTTAATTTTTAAAACCCATTTTAGTCATTTTATGACAATTAAAATTGTTTAATAAACATCTTTTTTCAAAGAAGCAGTTTGTAGCACTTTGATTGAGATTCTCTGCACTAAATGAACTATTTGTGTTACTCAGAGCCTGGACAGTTAACGTGAACTGCGGGCTGAGGACGCCAACAGCAGTTGTCAGAAGTGCCTCTTGCCACATAAGCCAAGATCTTTTATGTCCGATGCGCTTTGCTTATGTTTTTTTCCAACAAGGGAAAGGAGGTTTGGTTTTCTTTTGTTTTTTGTTTCTTGGGTTTTTTGGTCATAAAAGCACATGACTGTAGGCCCTGGGTGGACTCCTCTGCTTTGTTTTGTAAGGATTGATGGACTCCTCAGGGTTCAGAGTGCCTCCTGACCTTCTCTTGTTTGGGTTTTGATTTCCCGCCCAGAAGGGGAGCACAGGTGCAGGTGGCCCCCTTTCTCACCGTTGGGTCACAGTCATGATTCCGGGATCATTCTTGGGCCAGGGATGCTGGCCTAGCCCTTGGGCTCTGTCCTCAGTGGCTCCCACTCAGAGCACCTCAGCCTGGGGCTCTGGTGGCCTGTGGCTGCCCAGGAGAGGTGCTGTGGGAACTCCCTCTGCGCGGGGACACCGGCTGCTGCCGTGGAAAACTGTGGTGTTTGATTCTGATTCCTCATGATCCTTACCAGCTGTGGGAGAAGTTTCAAATTCCAGTTTTCACAATGCATGAGATGGTTCCTTGAGCTGTACATTTTATGTCAAGATAATGATTATCTTATTTGTTAACTTATTTTGGTCATTTAGATTTGTTTTTCTGTTTTGCACACCTTTGTAATTAAATATAGACGTACTTATCATTTACACTGGTTTGAGTAGTGAATGTGATTCAGCAAAGTGAAGACCTGGAGCCTTTCACTTCTCTGCAGGGTAAGATTGGTTGATGGAGCACCAGCTCTGGGTGCTCTTAATGCAGCCCTCCTAGGAAGGCCAGGCCACATCCCAGGCCTGCTTCGCGCTTCTGCACGTGTCATGGCTGGATCCCTTCACTCCGTACCCACCGTGCTCCGTAATGCGAGCAGTTTCTGTTAGCTGTGATAGCAGTGGCAGTGTTCTACAATGTGAGAACCAGGCGGCCTTCCAGGTGCACCTCCCACCCCCCTACCCCGGCATTGTGGTCCATGGGAATGTTAATGTCCTGTTTACCTTTAAGATATGATCCTTTGTTCCTAAATGTTAACTGATCTAAGGTAGCCAACACAGCCATCCTTGTGGACTGTTTCAAGTTTGGAGGCTAAATTGGGCTGTCAGATGGAGAGATTAGTAACCAACACTCCATGTGCATTTTGATGTCCCTGCATAGTTTTAGCAATTCCGTTTCAAATGCTTCTGAGGCAGTGAGTATGCAGTTTCAAAATTCAGGATTTTGTGTTTGGCTTAAGCCAAGAGTGGCTAATTCCAGGTAAGTAACCTTTGTGGGGAAGCTTACCTGACCTTTCAGTTCTGAGTGCATTGCTCATTGCATTGCCGTGGACTCGCTCCTGTGGGGCTGGCACTTGAGCAACTGGGCGCTTCCTGGTTCCTTCCACCCTTTAGCATCCTCAGCTGCGCTGGCTGTGATAAAGGAGGGATTGCTCTGGTGCACTCACAGGGTGACTTACCTAGAAGGCAGCCTGTTGATGGGAAGGTGGGGGTGGAGAGGCAGAAGGAGGATATTAATTGTTTCCTTAAAAAGCAAGTTCTGAAATGTGCTAATAGAAGCCTGTGGTGTCTCTCCTCTACCACCCCTACCCCCGCCCCCACCTCCCATTTTAAAAACCATAGTCATGTCACAGTTTAGGATTTGGGGCTTGGTCACCATCTTGTTCTTCCAGTATCTACTGGTGAGTGTATCCTTAATGTCTGTCTAGTACCCTGTCTGAGGTCCCCTTGCTGGGGGTCAGGTGCTGGGGAGGGGCAGCATGGCCTGGCCCCTGGCTCGGCCCAGGCTGCTCCCGTCCGCTGTGCCCTCTGACGCCTGCCCCCTTTCTTTGACAGCCAGCAGAGCACTTCTCCTGCAGTCAGGAGGACAGAATGCAAGGTGTTCTCCAAGACCAGGACTAAAGTTGCCGGCAGCTTGAGAAGAGGGCACTGGAGAGGGGCGGGCGGGCTCTTCGCCTCCTCCCGCCGATTGGCTTCTGACCAGTGGCTCCTGCAGACCTGGGATGGGGGGGAGGTGGGGAGCCTCAGGGGGCCCTGAATTCAGCTGTGTGAGGCACGGTGCCACCGAGGGACATCAGGGGAGCGTTTTTATAGTTTTCTCACCAAACTTTGAGCTTCCTCATTGAAATTTTTTGAAGTTTTTCAGCTTAAACATTATCCTGAGCAAGAATATCTTTTCTAACCTAACTTCTGGAATAAAACAGCTGTTGGCAGGAGGAGGCAGTTACTACTCGGTCAGCACAACTTTTCTGTCATGCACTGAAGTGCATTGATGAAAAGCACAGACAGAAATAAAGTACAAACGTGGTGGCACTCAAGTCCCACTCCCTCCCAGCGAGAGCACCTTGGCCTGTGGCCTGCGTGCAGCGACGGACGCCCTCAGAAGGCACAGCCAAGCACTGACGGTCCTCTCTGCCTGCCCTGCTCTGGCTTGCCTCTCTTAAACCTTCCGGGAAGTCCGGAAGCCGGGATTGTGCTGTGACTTTGGTGAGCAGCTTCTCGGCGCGCTGCCCCGCTCCAGTCCTACTCTGAGCCCTCCTCTTACTTGGGCAGGGGAATTAACAGTCCCCCAGAGGGCTGGAGAAGAAGCCTTTGGAAAACCTTGCCTTTGCAAAAGCAAATGTGTAAGAGGGAGTAGGCAGACTCTTTAAAAATAACCAGTAACTTTGGGTTCTAAATTTACTTAAACAGTGGTAAAGAATCTTAATTTTGGTTTTTGTGCTGATTGAACCTTCCAGCATTTTTGAAGTGTTCTCTGAGCCATTGGCTTGGGACTAGGGATAAATGCCTTATGATAGAGAAATGGAGGAGTGGAGGATAAACAGAAATAAGCTATAACAAAAATTATTGTCTCAGACATTCAGAAACTATGAAGAACAAAATGTGGTGAAACTTTACCAGTTTTTATGGGTGTGTACACATGTCCCAGGTGGGACTCAATATTCTGCTCCACTGTTTGCCTTAACACCCACATCCTGGCTGGCCGATAGCCAGGCAGCCACTTCTCGATTCCTCCACTTCCTGTGGTGCATCTTGAATTTTTAAGATATGGTCAAGTATTGAATTTGTGCTGACGTTGGTGAAGCTGTTTTACCTGATGTCTGCACCTGTGTACAAGGTTCTCGCCACCTCTTGCCCGGGAGGGAGATGTTTGATTTCTTTGTTGAGGAAGCTCAAAGTGTGAGGGGGAAAAGCCAGAGGGGCGGCGGCGGTGGGGCAGGGGGGCTGAAGGGGGAATCCTTGGGAAACCCGAACGCCACGTTTGGTGTGTCTGCCCGTCTGAGGAAGAACTAGAAGCGGAGTCCGACTGTGGCTTTTGCAGGGCAGATGCGCAGAGCGCAGCATCCCATCTGGTGCGTGAGGGCCTGGCGCAGGGCACCCGCCGCCCGCGTGGGTGCGCGAGGAGAAGCGTCTGGCCTCTGATCGACTGTCCCGTTGTCCGTTGTTCTGGGCGTGTCCACTGATGGCTTTCCTTCTGCAGCTGGGAGCCTCTGCATGCGTTGTAGGCCTGAAAAGGAACCCGGAGATGCTCCCGTCCTGGGAGCACGGCGGGGAGCAATCGGCAAGACCCTCTCCTTGTCCGGAGCCTGCCCGTCACATGGGGCTGCTCGGGACTGTCCTCTGTTCAGGTCACCGGGGGCTCAGCTCCACGACCCCAGTGATGGCCAACAGGAGCAGACAGCAGTCTGGGGAAAGTGAAGCCCAGGGCTCACAGTGGAAAAGCACTTGTATTGAGCTGTTACCCTTGAAACCCAAAGCGCAAGTTCAAAGCTGTATGAAATGCCCCTCCAGGGGAGGGAACTGTCCCACTGGTGGTCACTCTTTATTCATTGCTGCATCTGTTACATGAACTTCGTGTCATAGTTAAATTGCTGTCTCAAAAGTATAACAAAAATTTTCTGCGTTTTTAATTTCTGTATTCCTAAGTTTATTAAAGGTTGCTATATTAGGTGACACTGTATAAAATTGTATGAATATTTACCTTTAGTGAAAATCAAAAGTAAAATTCATATGTATTTCCTTTTTTACATTTTCAGCTAATTTCTTGATAACTTGAATAAATTTCAAAAGAGCCTTCCTAACATGAAATGTTGGTAAATTAAGTTCTTAACTGTTGCAATAATTATGGGAGCTTTAATAGCAGGATTGTTACTTTATAATTTTAAGAAAATCATATTTCTGTTTCACTGCCTTGGTTTTTAGTTGTTCCCTCGTCACTGTCACAGCCAGAGACTTACTACACACCTGATATTGAAGTACTTTGGGGCTGTCCTCTGTATACTGACATTAAATAAACATGTGTGAATGAATTGTAAATGTAGATAATTTTCAATCTCAGCTTTAAAAAATCTCAGTGAACTAAAAAAGAAAAGCTTTTAAATGCTGTACAATTAAGGGCCTCGTTATTGTTTATAGAACAGATAGCCACAGGAATTGCTACCTCTTATTACCGATTCTGAGTTTCTCCTAATTAGAAATCTACTAAATGTGATGTCTGTTCTGAGTATCAAAGGTATTAATTGTTTTCGGTGTGGAGAAGGGCTGCTGACTGACAGTGCAGCGAGCTGTGTAAAGGTTCTGTTTAACGAGAATGCTGACATTCTGAAGTTGTCCTGGGCTGGGTGCTGGCTTTGGTGAGCACAGACTCAGTATCCTGGCTGCTGGGCATCCAGCATCCTGTCCAGCCACCAGCCAGCAGCTGGGAGAGTGGAGGAGAAGCTGGCAGGCTGCTATAGGAGCTCTTTTCCTGGGGAGATTCATTGTTTTCCTAGTCATAATCTTAAACAGTTTGCTTGAGGCTTTGCAATTGCTCTTGAGGTTGTCCTGCCTTAGACACCAGGCCCTCGGGCTCCAGGGCAGAAAGGTCAGTGGGAGACAGTCCGTTTAGGGTGGGAAGAGTTAGTGATTTATATTGTCCTACAGCTGCATCCCGGAGTGCTTCAAGGCAAGAATTCCGGGCCTAGACCTCAGACCCCGCAGAGGCCTCATGTGAGGGTAAACGTGAGCTGGCCCAGGGAGAGCCCCTTGTCAGGCCCTGCTGCCCCCAGTTAACTGTCATCTCCGTGCTGTTTTGTGAGACATGTGGGCCTGGAGCCTGGGGCTAGCAAGGCCTCTGGAAGCTGCCTCCTGGCTGTCTCTCCTTGGTGGTCGGCCTGCCACACAACCATCTCCGGAGGGTGGTCTCCAGACCGCCCCCCGACCGTGCTGTCCTGATCCTCCGGGGCTGAGGCGGGTGCGATCTTGCTTTCGGCTCGGAGCTGCCAAAGCGGAAAAGACAGTCAGATGTTCTGCCCTCAGTGACCTGCTGCCTCAGGAGCAGTACATGCTTTTTCCTCAGTATTGAGTAGATTTTAAGCCCCACCCCAGGTGGACAGCAGGTTTAAAACAAACACAATATTTTCCTCTTTTAAAAATAGCTAGTCACTCTTGGAAAATAGTTCAGTCTTCCACGTGTGGCTGTCTGTGGAAAGAAACAGTCGCTTTTGGACCAGTGGGTCTCTTGAAAGGGACAGAACGTTTAGGGACACTCGGCCCCCACCTTGAGTGTTGGTGGTCTCTAAATGAGCCTTTTGTTTTGAGTGGGGCTAATGTGGGTAAAATCCTCCGCCAGTGGCTCATGCTGGAAAGAGGGGTCCCCTCCTCCTGTCGCACAGAGCAGGGGGCAGATCTCAGAGCCGCAGTCGGTCACCCGGAAGTGAGAGGGCCTGAAGGTGCGGGCGGGCGCTTCTTTCCGTGCACGGTTCTCAGAGGAGCCCTCACCTGGTTGTGCCCTAAGAAGTCTTGATCCCAGATACCTGAAAAGAGCATGATGGTTTTCTCTGGGTGGCTTTTCTCTTTAGAGACCAGGTTGAGTGGCCTCATTGGGGAAGTGAGCCACCTTCAGTGTGACCTGTCATTGGGCAGGTCGAGGCTGGCAAAGGGACATGGTCAGCTGCCCAGCAGGAGCCACGGTCCTAGGTCCAGGACCTGGGGCAGGGAGGAGTGCAGATGCTCAGGGAATGGCCCCAGGGAAGCTCCCGTGGAGTGGGCACTCTCCCCTCCAAGCCCACATTTAGGGACCGAGGCTGTGATCCACCCACTTTGTAAACCTCATTTCATCTGGGGACTTGGGCGTCACGTGCCTTAGAGTGAAATGGTGGCTGCTCTGGCCGGGGTTTCTTTGGTTCTCTGTGCAGTGCTCTGGGTAGTGCGAGTAATGGGATTCTCATGGATGGAAGTGTATCCAGAGCGAGCAGTGTTCCTGGAGCAAGTTACCCTGGTGGTACTTCTCATCGTTTTCGTAGCATCTCTAAAAGGGCATCACTTTACAAAAAATATTTACCTCTTCATTTCAGACTGGGATAGAGAGTGCTGGGAGCACCTGGCGTGGAGCCTCGGACTAGAGCCTCAGGGTAACTGTGCTGGGGAAGGTGCTGGGCCCCAGAGGCCCACCTTCCATGGGAGGCCGATCCAGGGGACCTCTGCAGCCCTCACCCCTCGCAGCCAGCGCTGAGCTCCTCTCAGGGCACTTTTCTGCATGACCTCGAGAGAGAAGCTGTGGTCGTCTGCAGTAAAACCTGTCCCGGGGTGGTGTGCTTGTCATTTTTGTTTGGGGTGGGGAGGGTGACATTGAGAGAGTCAAATGACCAGGCTTTAAATAACGCCAGGGGGATGACTCTGTGAATTCGCATGCAGCCCAAACTTGCTGACCTCATCCTACAACTACCCCCTGGAGGTCCTGAGGTCTCCAGCATTTACAGGCCAGTCAGAGGTGGCTGGGGTCAGATGGGGAGGCTGGCAGTGGGCCCGCCAGGACTTCAGGACAGGCCTTGCTTGGAAGTGGGGCTCTGTGACCACCCCTCCCCCCGTGTCTTTTCTTGCTGTCAGAAGCTGTGATCTCAGTAGCAGCCACCAGCACAGACATGTTCCTTTGTTGTAAATTATTTTTTAACCAAAATTATTTTGCCGGTACATTCTTGTGAAACAAGCCTTAATTCTATTAGCTTAGTATTATAATCAAACCCAAACTAAGAGCTGGAGTATTTCATCACTTAATTTTCAAATGAAATTTCCAGCAGGAATGAAATGGCAACTCTGGTGGGAACAGAACGGCTTATTAGATATTAGATTCAAGAATTGTCACTGTTCCTGTAATGGGCTTCCTCCCTGGGGGGCTAATAAGACATTATGCAGATTCTCTGCTGAAGACGTCTTTTGCTTGATAGATACGTGGAAAGCTCTAGTCGCCAGCTGCCCGCTGTCTGGGGGACAGAGCAGCAGTTCCCGCGCTGCTGGGCGCGACTGCGAACAGCAAGGTCGTCTCGTCGGGTCTTCTCCATGGACCGGGAAGAGTGAGCAAGGAGGATGCCGTAAAACAGCGTGCCCGCCCTCAGGGGCCGGCCGGCCGGCTGGGGTAGCTCGGCCTGTGGGCTTGACGCGGCTGGCAGGTAGGGGGGCAGGTCCTCCACGCTGAAAAGTGTGCCCCACACTGTCCTTACGTTAAGATGTCCAGCTGGGCGTCCTCTTCAGAGTAGCCTGGCGTCTTTGATGGAGGCCTGTAAATGTGTCTTCTCCATCTTTCTCTTTCATCACGCAATAACCTTTAAACTGAAGCGCAGGCTTATAGAAATAAGGTGACGTTTCACATTTAATTTTCTTTTGAGTGGCGGTGTTTTCCCCATGCCTCCATTGTCCATAATAGCAAAGTGATTCCGTCTCCAAGAAGTGAGCACGTGTCAGGTCTACGCACCACTGACCATAACAAGGCCCGACGGGGTCCTGGCCTGCGTGCTGGGTGCTGGGAGAGTGCCGAGCTGCCCCTGACCAGGCCCCTTTCCTGCTTTTCCAGGGAGCGCTAGTCTTGGGCTGCCCTTTCCCCACCCGCTGCCGACCTCTGAAGGCCTCACCAAGTCTGCTTGTTTCAGACTCCGCCCCAGGAAGGTCCCAAACCCACAAACCACACCTGCAAACGCGAGGAAACACCTGCGCTCTGGAGCGCGGGCCCACGGGCCCTCAGCGGGTGTGCTGGGTCAGTGCTGGAGAACTGGAGGTCGAGCCCCCCGGGCCTTGTTGCACTGTCCCATCCGCTTCTCTCTGCTTTAGTAGAGGGGCTCCTCGACCGAGCGCCCCGGGCTCCTCTTGGGCTTTTCACCCATGGCCAGGCCTACCTAACATCCAAGGCTGCCTCCTGGCTCAGTGCCCAAGGATCAGGACCCTGGGTGTGGAGCCCAGGGGCATATTACTGCACAACGTCCATTCTAAAGTAATCATTCACCAGGGTTGGCATCAAAACCCTGTTAAGTAGAACCCCCGGTTCCCAGGACGTGGTAATTGAGGGTTCATGTGAGTATGGACTGTGGTAGCTGAAAGGAGGAGGGTTACTTGTTAGATGACCTTCAAGATCTCTTTTGAACCTGGGCCTCATGGACAGTGGGACAGCAGGGGGAGTTCTACTTGGCTCCCTGCTGCTGTCACAACTGGGATTAGGGCTTTAGCCAACAGAAACTGGAGAATGAGTGCATTAATTTTGTGAAGATGCAGGGTTGGGGGGCCGGCCCTGTGGCCCAGTGGCTAAGCTCAGCGTGCTCTGCTTTGGCAGCCCAGGTTCAGTTTCTGGACGTGGACCTACGCCACCCATCGGCGGCCACGCTATGGCGGCCCACATAGAAAATATAGGACGACTGGCACAGATTTAGCTCAGGGGGAATCTTCTTCAGCAGAAAACAAAAGAGAGAGAGAGAGAGTTGGGGTCCTCCTGCAGCCCCTGAGGAATGGCTGGCTTTTCAGGCCTGGGGAGATGGTCAGCCAGCAGAGGCTGAATGTCCCCACTGACATCAGGACCCAGGAAGCCAGTTCCCATGCCACCTCTGTGCCTCAGCCCCTGCCCTCCCACGGGACTGGAAGAAAAGGGGCTTGAGTCCTCCAGGGGTGTCACAGAACAGAAGAAAGTCTAAGGCAGGGGAGGGGTTGAGGTGGCATGGCCAGACCTGAGCTGTCCATGGCAGCCACGAGCCACCTGTGGCCACTGAACGCTAGAAATGAGGCCGGTCCAAATCAAGCTGTGCTATACAGCGTGCCTCAGAGGCTTCACACACAAAAGAATGAAAAATATGTCAATAATTCTTACATTGATCACATGGTGAAATGCTAATATGGAATATATTGGGGTACATATTAAAATAAATTTCACCTGGCTTTAAATTGTTACATGTGCTACTAGAATTTTAAGTTTCACAGGTGGCTTGCCTTATCCTTGTGTTGGGCACCGCTGGTCTGGATCCCACCTTCCCTGATCGGGGGAGGGGAGTGCCTTTCTTAGAAAGAGCATCCTTAGTGTTCATGCAGCTGCGGCCAGCGCTCTGGCTCTCTGAAGTGCTGCAAAGGCGGGGGAGGCAGACCCTGTGGGTTGAGAGGGAGGCCTTGTGAGGGGGTTCCTCTGCGTCTCTGTCCCCAGGCTGGATCACGGTTTTCCCTTTGCAGGGAGGAGCAGAGTCCTGTTCTCTTGTTTGAGAAGGGGGACCTCTTCATTTTGTAGATTCGACACTGTTCCTGGACATCCCATAGCTCAAGGAAACCACTTCTTTCATCGGAGTCACCGTAAACCCTCTTGGGGCCTGTCTGACGGTGAAGGTAGACATTCTCATGTTCAAGGTTCTCCACTCCAGACGTGCGCGGGCCTCGTGGGCCCGGCCGAGGCTCAGCAGAGGGCGCTGCTGGGAGAAGGGTTCGCCGGTCTCCGCTGGCCCGCGCTCGCCACCTAATCCCCGAGGCAGGAAACAGCTGTCCTCCCTCTGTGGGCCGGCCGAGCGGGCGCCGCGCTCCACAGAGCTCTCCTCTCCCCCGCGCAGCTGGGCGGCCAGAGCCGTCGCCTCCTGCTGTCTAGACTTCATCCTGAGGTCTGGGGGTCTGTGTGAGGAGTGTGGAGCGTGCTCTTGGACAGAGCGATCAGAACAGGGTTGTGTTCCTTTGCAGGAGTAACTCCTGGATCCAGGGAAAAGAGCTCCTATAGACTTAGCAGGGGTCAGTGGCTACGTTCCATTTGCTCTTTGCTTCCTGTTCTTGTCTAGACTAACAGATTTCAGTTTTAAGGTGAGAAACTGGAGATAAAGTGACAGTGGGGCAGCACGCTTCCCAGCTTCCCTCCAACAGGGTGTAGGCAGAGCTGAAGGTCAATTTCAGATTGTCACCCCTCATTTGTGTCCACACAAGTCCAATATGTGAAAATGCAGCAGTTTGCTTAAAGGCTTGTGTGTAAACAGTACTAACCAACTGAAGCATTTTTCAGGACAGCCTAAGAATAAGCTTGTGTTCAGAGAACTGAAAATTCATAGCTTTAATGTTGCACTATTGTAACCTTAAAATTATTCTTAATAGATGAATGCCAAACTATCATGTAAGAACATGCATCCCAATAATAAATGCAAAGAAATGTAAGAGCTCTTAAACCCTCTCAGGTCCACCTGAGCTCACCGTGTATTGCAGAAATCAGTGGGGTCCCCGCGCCACTCAGGAGCACCCGGAAGGGACAGATACCACCTCCTACTGGTGCAGGGAGCGGATCAGCTCCAACACCCGGTCCCAAGTCCGTCGCACCCGAGGGCATGGCCTGGATCCTTCTTTTTTCTATCTGCTGGGCCCTGTACGCTGGCGCTGAAGTGCGTGTGAGGGCTCTACGGGCCTCACCTGCAGCCTGTGGGGGAGGCATGAACGGCTCCCTGGGCGGTGCCCCCGCTTTGGGCCGAGGGCGTCCCAAAGAACCCGGGCCCTGAGAGACCACTGTCTCCCCCAGGCCCACCCCACCCGCAGTCTTACACCCCAGCAGGGG
This sequence comes from Equus przewalskii, assembly GCF_037783145.1. Classification (NCBI taxonomy): domain Eukaryota; kingdom Metazoa; phylum Chordata; class Mammalia; order Perissodactyla; family Equidae; genus Equus; species Equus przewalskii. Next base: position 43,383,108 of record NC_091855.1, read on the forward strand.
CCGAGTTCAGTGGATTCAGTGAGTTAGGAATGTCATGCAATGATCTGGATAGGATTCAAATAGATGAAAATGGAGGATCTGGTAAAACACTGGCTTCCAAACCGACAGCAGTCTAATTTGGATCGTGTGAAACGGCTGGGAAAGGATGAGTGACTGTGACTTTCTCGCTGCCCAGTGTTTTGCTGGATTAATGTAAACTGCTTTGTTTGCAGGGTTTATTGTCATCCCAAAACCAGGCCAATTCTCCAGGTGGAACTGTAGTGTAGCGACCCCTCTACTGCTCGAAAATTCTCACCCCGACACGGTCTTGAGGGAGTGACGACAACGGAGCCATGAGCTGCGCTTCAGCCACGAGCGTCAGACACTCGCGGGAGGCAGGTGTCAGCCGGAGCCGTGTGCGCATGAGCACCGCGGCGCGGGGGCTCGCTGGGCACGGCGTCCTCCTCCGCTCACCCAAAGAAGTTGTCTCCATTTTTAAATCATTCTTTTGGGGCTGCAGTAAAAAATAAGAAATGAGATTTTTCTTGCTTTTTACTCTACGACTTAATGTAATTAAAATCTCATATATATATATATAGATAGATAGATAGATATGTAAATGTGTGTGTGTAAAAAACATATATATAGTGTAAAATAAAATATTTCTTGGACAAGAAATTCCCTTAAATTCAACTGTTATAAATAGTACTTCACTCTGTCTGTTTTTGCACTGGTTTTTTAGACCTTAGGTCAGAAGACCACCTAGAATGCACTCATAAAGAAAGTTGTTACTTTCTGACCTAAACATGTAATTCAGAAAGACAGATGCTGCAATCATAGATTTTTAAAAGTTGTTTGCACTTAAAATAGTTTAATGCTGTTAGAAAATTACTTTGAATATGGGTATAATGGCCCTCCAAGGTGTGGAGTGAAGATGCCCTTTTTAATCTGTTAACATTTATTTTAATACTGTTGTTTCCAATGCAGTCAACTCTGTATTATATGTATAAATAATGTAATTCTGCTATTGGGGGAAATGGTTACTTCACTAGTAATTTTCATCAATTAAGAGTGATATTTCTAATTCACAAAGAAAATATTAAAACTATCTTGAATATATCGTTTGCTTATCTTCTGTTAAACTGGCTTTTTTTTTTTTTTTGAGGAAGATTAGCCCTGAGCTAACTACTGCCAGTCCTCCTCTTTTTGCTGAGGAAGCCTGGCCCTGAGCTAACGTCCGTGCCCATCTTCCTCTACTTTATATGTAGGATGCCTACCACAGCATGGCTTGCCAAGCGGTGCCATGTCCGCACCCGGGATCCGAACCGGTGAACCCCGGGCTGCCGAGAAGCGGAACGTGCGAACTTAACCACTGCGCAACCGGGCCGGCCCAAACTGGCTCAATTTTTAATGTAATTTTTTGTTGAATTAAATGTTTAGTATGGAATTTTTTCATCCTTTTTACACCACGTTCCTCGAAGCCCTCTCCATCAGTCACGGTCCATTTTAAGACAGACTATTCAAACCGTGGCTCATCTGGAGAGTTCTTTGGCCCTGCACAGTCTCCCTGACCGTGGCCATCGCTCACGGTCTCCCCCACCGTGGCCACCCTCACAGGCAGCTGCGCACAGCCGGCGCTTGCAGCGAGTGTTTTCCGTACAGCTTGAAGTCCACCAGCGCCTGTCTTGCCATTGAAAGCCTGTGACCACGCACAACCCGGTCTCCAAGGTGAGTATGAACGTGCTTTGTTAATGACACGGGGACATGAAATGGCTAATGAAATGATGACGGGGGGTTTTACTTGGTTGAAACCAGTTCACGAGCAACTTGGAACGTAGGTCACTTCCACACCTACTTGTAGACCCTCCAGGTTACCAGAATCATAACAATGGCAATCCTCCACAGTTGGACCCTTTGAAGGTGCTTTTATTTGGTGAGCTTCAAACTATGAACTGTCGGAAACACATTTCTCTGATCACGTTAAATTTGGGGCATGTCTAACTGATCTTAAGCTAGAAAAGATGAGTACACACCTTTCCACTCGGAAGTGCCAGATGCTCGTGGAGCCCGTCACAGGGATGTGCGCTACAGTGGGCGCCTTCTGGAGAGGTGAATACTACACAATACTAAGACACCTGGGCATTTTAAGTCAAAGTGATATATCAGAATTTATGTATCATATACTTTCCAAATGACCATAGTGGGTCCAGCCCGGTGGCGCAGCAGTTAAGTTTGTGCATTCCGCTTCAGTGGCCCGGGGTTTGCCAGTTTGGACCCCGGGCACGGACATGGTACTGCTTGGCACGCCATGCTGTGGTAGGCGTCCCACATATAAAGTAGAGGAAGATGGGCACAGATGTTAGCTCAGGGCCAGTCTTCCTCACCAAAAATAGGAGGATTGGCAGCAGATGTTAGCTTAGGGCTGATCTTCCTCAAGAAAAAGTCCTTCATATTAAAGTATTACTATGTTTTAGATAGATAGTTGGATATTTGGTATTTCCATCATCTTAGTCAAAGCACTGGTTTCTAGGTGCCGTCAGTTACACAGGAAACCAACTCATAGGTTCAAAAGACCTACAAGGAAGCCACGAATATTTCTGGAGATCAGAAAGGGCTGCCCTTGAACATCAAGTCTAGAATTCTTGATTTTGTGATCCTTCTGGTTCGTCTTTTTCTGTGTACTTCTTGTGTATTTGTAGGAAACGGCAGGTGAATCTGGTTGGCACCAGGATATCAATTATGTGTGTTAAAATTCAAGCACGGTCAGTCAGATGGCTCTTGGGCTCTGGAATGCAGCTTGCAGTCGATCATCGCTGTACAGAAGCTGTCACACGCGTCCCAGTCTGCTGTCGATGCGTCAGTCCTAGGAACGAATCTGTACTTTTATGGCTCGATTCCTAAGATTGGTCCCTGGCCCAGTGGTCCAAGATAGCTTCCAAAACCAAAGTGCCTTGTGCTGCTCCCCATCCCTGCCACCAGCACGGACGCGCAGCACTCAGCAGCCAGGCCGGCCTCCATGCCCTCACTCAGAAGCCACAGAAGGAGGCGGAAGTCGGCTCAGCTCCCCTGGTACAATTTTCCTTTGCTTTTACTTCCTGCTGTGAGCTTTCTTACATGTTTGGAGTTGGTGAGTGCGTGCTGCTGCGTGGGGACGGGTCTGAGGGAAGCCGAGAGGAGGCAGGCAATCCAGGGAGTGGAGTCGCGCTCAGCTCTGGGCCCCTGTGGCGAGTTTGCTGGCTGGTGCTGTAGCCTGGCCAAAGGAAACAGGCAGCGCGCCCAGGGGTGCCCTCACTACCAGGGGATGGCAGGGCCCAGGTCACTTGGGAGGCATTGCCTCCGCTTTTCTACTCTGTGAGCAGGTTTCCAAAGTTAACGTGCCGTCAGAGTTGGAAGCCTTGGACCGAGAGGTCTGCCCACTGCCTCTGCCCACACCACCCCCAGACCCCATCTCAGCGTGGGGACAGTCGGCCCAGTGCATCCGCCCCAGACGTCCTCCTGGGCTGTGATAGGAGGGCTCAGTGCAGAAGGGTGGGCACCAGGCACTCGGCAGGTGCTCAGCAATGTGGAATGAGTGAATCTGGGTGGCAGTGGAGGAGGTGGGAGACTCCAGCCCCACTTCCCTCTGGAGTTCTGTGGCCAAAACTCAGGTGCTTCAGAAGCCATTTACTAGTGTCGCCCAGAAAGGCTGAAATGGCCTTGCTGCCTTTCTTCACAATCTTTCCAATCCGGAAGGGGCAGAGACCCTGCCAGGGCTCTGGCAGCAGGCCAGGGTGGCCTCCTGTGCCCTCTAAGCCCTGGCCAGTACCTGCCCGTTGCTGGGCCCACAGACAGGGTAGAGAGAGAGCCAGGAGTGATTTTGGCTGCCCCAGTGACTGGCTCCCCTGCTGGGAGCTGGACGGGGATGGGGCGGGGGGGGGGGGGGGGCGGGTAGCAAGCTCCTAGCGATGCAGGAAGCCCCAGGGTGGCCAATGGCTGTTCCTGCTCCCAATCTGCAGGAAAGTGGGTTTGCCCTCGTGAAGCTGATGTGGAGCCCCGCTGGGGGCTCCGCCATGGAGGCAGGCGTGCAGTGACCCGGGCCAGCTCCGCCTGCTGCAGGGCTCGCTGGAGCTGGGCTGTGGTCTCCTGCTTGTCTGCCCAGCCGGGAGGCCCCACTCTGGCTGCGCCTGATGTGCCAGACCTGACGCTGCTTCAGAGAACTTGATTCCAGAGGCCAAGTCAAAACAAAAAGGGCCTCATTTTCTGGACAGGTCGTGTCCCTCAAGGGCCTGGCCTGCCCCAGAGAGCCCCCACTTGCTGCCTTGCCACAGGAAGGGACAAGTTTGCTTTCTCAAAAAGGTATGCAAAGAACTTTAAAGATGTTCCCTTCAAATTTTATAAGGGGAGCAACAGTTTTCCTAAAGACACAAACACTTGTCAGTCCTTAGAGGTGCCCTAACTCAGAGCCAGTCCTCGAGGACAGCAGCGTGCCCTCTGAGCCGCCGCCTCCATGGGGCTGGCTTCTCCAGCAGCCTCCCCCGCCGGGCTCAGAGTGTGTGCTCACCGCCTTGCGGGTCCCTCTCTGCACCCGTCTCCTCTGGCCATCTGTCTCGCCGGTCCCTCCTGCTGCTGGGCCGCAGCACCAGCTGTGTTGGTGAAACTTTCAGCTTCCATGTGGCTGAGAACTCTCAGGTCCTCTGCAGAGGCAGAACAGCGCCCTTCCTGCCCCCCAACACCACTGCCACAATGGGGCGTCCCTGAAGGCCCTCAAACGGGTTAGAGAGAAAGCTCCTTCCAACCCCTCCCCATGTGCACACAGCTCTGAATGCCACCTAAGCTTCATTTCTGGTCTGGAACTTGCCCTTCCTGGGCTCCTTGCTCCCTCATGGCCCATACCCACAGGGTCTCCACCCGACGCGGCCTCCGTGCTCACAGCCCCTCTCTCTACCCCGGCCTGTAAAATACTGGCTCCAGCCTGCCCCTCCTGTGGCTGCCACATCCACCCCACCACAGCCCAGCTGTCCTGTCACTCCTGGTTCTGCTTCACCCCTTGCTGGGTGGGCTGGAGGTGATGGCCACCGGAGAGCATGTGGAAGGGTGTCACATATCTGTCTTAAAAGAAGGAACAAGAAGACTAAGAACTAACCTGCGAAAGTGCTTTTTTTTAAACACTGTAAGTTTGAGAAGATGAGAAAAAGCAGGAACACTCAGTTATCAGGTTACATTCCAAGACAAAAAGGGGCTTCAGAGGGTTTCTTTCCTCGGCCTGGCAGCCTGGCCACTGCCTGCCCTGCTCTCTCCAGCACCACTGCTGCCTCCAGCGTTCCCATGCCACCCCCACAAGGAAAGAGGCTTCTCTCTGTGCCCAAGCTACCGTGGGGGCCCCGGAGACAAAGCTCAGGGCACCCCCAGGCCGTCAGGAAGCAGTGCTGTCTACTCACAGGAGCTGGAACGAGGCAGCCCCTGCGAAGCCTGGCGTTCTGACCTGCCCTCGTGCTCGGCCCGCCTGGCGCAGCTACGGCTCCCTGGGGGCACCGGGGCACCGAGCCCAAGCCTGCGCTTACCCCTTAGTGGTTTTTCAAGTGAAACAAAATTAAGCCGAACCAGAGTCTTCCTAACAAAATCAATTCCCCTAATAAGCCCCTAATAGCAAAAGCTAAAATACAGGAATGTATAGTCGGTACACATGTTTAACTCAGAAAATATTAAAACAAAATATTGTAATGATAGCTTATTTTTTAATAAAAATCCAGGGTCTCCAATAGCATGACCTGGCAGCTGTAACATGCTACCACACTACTAGTGATGGACTCAAGAAGGCACAACACGCAGGGCCCGTGCTGAAACCAAGCCTAAATAATACATCATATAAATTATAATTTCTCTGTTTTGATTCACATAAAAAATTACAAAATATTCCCTGCTCCAAATTCTTAGGTGATGAAAATAAAATCAAACCCTAGAATGAGGTGGTTTTACAAATGTATTAGACTGGAACATCCAGGACAGCTGCTTCCGGGATGTGAGTACCCGTGGGCCGGCGGGCTCCAGGCCGGGTGGTGCCGCTGTCTGCGGGGCAGCCCTCGCCGGGGAGGCCAGGCCTCTCCTGGAGCCCTCCATCGGCTCAGAGGCTGTCGGCCCGCTGGGCGGCTGCGCCTGCTTTCAGGCTGCAGAGTAGGCGAGCTGGCTGGAGCTGCTCAGTACCCTCCAGCTTTCCTTCCTATTGTGGGCAGGCGACACTGTCTCAGGTTGGGCTTAATGTCCTTCTGCGTATCTGTCTGTTAAAGAAAATGACACACATTCAGTGGCGGCCAGGCTGGGTGCGCGCGGCGCGCTGAGGGGTGCTAGGGAGAGAGGCTACCTTTGGGTTTGTGCCAACACACTTCAGGGGTCTCAGCACCGGGACTGTCCCGCTGGCTCCGGGCCCGAATGCTGACTGCAGCGCGGGGCTGGAGTACGAGGAGAGTTTGGTCACTCCTGAAAACTTCAGTTTGGGCAGTTCCATCAGGCAGGCTGGTCCTTGTCTCTTGGGATGGTCCTCCTCTTGCTTTATGGACTGTTTCTTGAAATAAAACACAGGTCAGTTGAACATATGATGGTGTCCCCTTTATGGAAATTAGGAAAAACAAAAGAGGCTCTTTTGCAATACTTTTGCCTAATACAATTTGACTGTGAGGTGTGACCATTCGGTGACTAGACAACAGACACTGTGTCCCAGCCACCCAAAAGGGAGGTGGACACTGGCTCATAGAGCCCCACAGTGGAGGCAAAGCCTCCACACATCAGTGCTCATGCTGAGCCCCGCCCCTCGGTGCAGCCGCTGCGGCCTGACCTGGCCTGACATCTGGGGAGGCCACACTGTGACGCTGTCATGGCAAGGGCAGCTCTCCAACGGCCAAGGCCAAGGACGCCTCTGCTCTAACTCCCTGGGGAGTCCATTGACAAACTACACCTTCAGGCCAAATCTGCCCACTGCCTGCTTTTGTGTGGCTAGTGAGCTAAGAATGGTTTTTGCATTTTTTAATAGTCGGAAAAAACTTCATGGCCTGTGAAAATTATATTAAATTTAACTTGAGTGTCCAGAGTTTTACTGAAACACAGCCCCACCATTGGTTTATGTATCGTCCACGGCACCACAGTTAAAAGAGTGGCTTGTGACAGACTTTCTGTACCACAAAGCCTAACTGGTTACAGACAGCGTGGGCCTCGGCCCTGATGGCGGGGGGCCTTTGGTGGGGTGCCAGCAGGAGTGAGCCGGTCAGACAAGCATCTGATGCGGAGGGTGGGGAGGCCGAGCAGGGACGGCAATTAGGGGGCAAAACGAGGGAGGCTAAGGCCAAAGGAGCAGGATGCCCACAGTTTAGGGCCTGAGCAGCTGGAGGGGAGCTGCCTCCATCTGGGAGGGAAGGTGCGGGGAGAAAAGCAAGTTTGGGGGGAAAGATCAGGAGATGGGGTTCAAACATTTTGCCTTTTAAAGATCCAAGTGGAGCCATCAAGCAGGTGGTGGACACAGAAGTACAGATTTCTGCAAAGCTGCCTTGTTGCATCCACAGCTCCGAGCACGGGGTGACACTCAAAGGCTGGGATGAATGCGAAATAAATGATGGAAGGGTGCACTATCACCCAGAGTCGGGGCCAGCCCAGAACTGTGAACCTGGTGGGACTGAGCAAACAGGGGCCACAAGGTACGTGAAAGGAAAGGTGAAGATGTGGCAAAGTGAAGCTATTGTTTCTAAACCAAAAAGTGTGTGAAACAGTCTCTGTGACTAGACAGATAGTCATCTGGGACCTGCTGTGCTCGGGGGGCTGGTGGCCGGGTGGAGAAGTCATGGGCTGCCCAGGGCTGGCTAAGTGTCCTGGGGCAGTGTTTATAGCTTCTCTGTGCCCCCTGCTAGGGTCAGTCTGAGGGCACAACAAGGTGACGTCTGTGAGGTGCTTTGGCATAGAACCTGGCACATACGCACGTAAGAACCCTACCTCCCTTGTTTGGGCCTGCTCACAGGGACGCTGTGGTTGACCCTTGGCTACTGTGGCAGAAAGGGCAGGAGCAAGCAGAGCCGGGCTCCCTACGTCCTAACACATGGAGACATCCTCTGCCATGGTGCCAGGCCCATTTCCAGCTCACTGATTTCATCCAGTACCTGCTTTCTGCCCTCCTTTGAAATTTGCCAGTTGTTACTGAGTAGTTGCGGTGCCACGGGGCGCTCTGGAAGGAAGGCCTTTCTGTGGCTTGTCAGAGACTGCTTCTCAGTTGCCCTACAGGGAAGAAGAGAGGAGGGAACGCCTCCCCTGAGAGCCTGCACAGCACGACTGCTTGGTCGCCCGCTCTGGCTCCAGATTTGTCTATTGTGTGCATTGTCACTACTTCTTTTCCACGTGAACTATCATGAGGAGCGTTTTTCCTTTTCTGTCTCAGCCTGACAGTCTGTGGGCCAGGAGCAGAGAGGCCTCTGTGAACCATGGGCACTGCCCTGCCACAGGCTCACAGCCCCGCCCAGTGACTCGAGGTTTGGGTCAGACGTCACCTCCATGGTCACACAGGCGGGAGTGGACAGAGGTGTGGAGTTAGATGCCCTCAGGGCAGGTGCCATTCGACACACTCTCAAACCTTACAGCGGGTTGACCTGTTTTACAGGGATGTGTGCGGGCTCCTCCCCGGGTCTTAACAACTGGAGCCTTGGCATCAATCACAAAGCAGCTACAAAGCCCTCCTTACACCCTGTTGTGGAGCCACTAACTGCCTCCTTTTGGGAGGATATACCAGAAAAGAGCAAGGCGTGGGTTCCTAGAAGCGCTGACACTGTTCAGGACAGAGGGAGCTGCTCCTAGGAACCACGTGCCCCAGCATGTGCCCCACGGCTCTCACCAGCCAGCTCCTGCGGCCGCGCAGAAACCCGCCAGCGAGCCTACCTCTGCTCGTGGAAGTAGGGATGCTGCAGGGCCTGGTGGGCAGTGATTCTCTCATCGGGATCATAGGCCACCATTGCGTGCAGGAGGGAGAGGCACTGTGGGGACACGGTGGCTGTCAGCAGAGGTATTCCTGATCCCTTTTTAAAAGGAAAATCAAAACTCATAGCTCTCGACCTGTATTAAAAGCCCAATGATAATAAACAATCATGCCATTATATAGAGCACTTGGCTGGTCCACAGTCATGACTCTACAGTTGTCCAAACCCATAGAACGTACAACACAAGAGTGGGCCCTCCTGGACACTGTGATAACGACATGTCAGTGTTGGCTCATCAACTCTAACAGGTGGGCCACTCTAGTGCCGATGCTGACGGTGGGGGAGGCTGTGCAAGTGTGGGGCCAGGCAGCACACGGGAAACCTCTGCACTCTCCACTCAGTATTGCTATGAACCTGAACCTACTCTAAAAAATGGTCCATTTTTTAAAAAAGAAGAAGGGGTCATGAAATCTGTTATGCTATAAATGTAAGAAAAATACTTTTCCTCGAAAAGACTAATATCACATTTCCACCTGAGAGGAATGAAATAAAGTTTAAAAAAAGAAAAAGAAAGAATCCTAAAATAATTGTCATCTCCTTACCTTCCTAGGGTCTGGGAGGTGCTAGGTTCTGCCTGCCCACCTCAGCCCAGGGGCCCTCCCTCCCCACTCCCCAGCCTCAGCTTCATCTTTGACAAAAACAAAACCCTAACGACTGCTGGTCTGGGTGCCAGCGTGGTCAGTAACGCTGGGTGATGGCTGCATGAAGTCCTCGCTGCAGAGCTGGTGCTTGGGTCCCTTTTTCACCCACCAGCCTCTAAGTCCCGTGTAAATATTCAGGGCACAGACCCTCACCAAGACTGTGAGAATCCTTCCGTGATGCTTGAGGGAGAGTGCACCTTGGGGGGCCCCAGGGGTGACAGCTCTGTCTGAGCAGCCACTACGCTAGTGCCTCAAGGTAAGTGCAGCACTTCAGTGGCAACGGGGACCCAAGTGGACTGAGGGGCTGCAAGGGCAACAGAGACACAGCCTGGCCCCACCCTCAACTTGCTCGCACCACTAGCCCTGGCAGGGGGCGACTCCACGTGGGACTCTTGGGGGCACACCACACTTACTGTTTGAACTTGGTGAGGGTCTTCTCAGCAGGCGTGCCAATGACCTCATGGATTTTTGAGATCTGGTCCAGCTCATTGGCTCCAGGGAAGAGGGGCTGCAGACTGGAAGGGCATGACAAGGGGCTTTGGTTAGGACAGGCCGTGGCCCTGTTCATCCTGGCTAGTCTCCCTGCACCGGATGGCTCACTCACAGGGAAACTCGAGGAAACAATCCTCCCGCTAGATGGTAATCCTCGAAGCCAACAGATTTCCATCCCCCTTCTACTTAGGCCTTTCTGCTTCTACTTCATCAGCAGGCCCTACGTGTCCTTCTAAGAGACAGAGCCACACTCCTGTGTGTGTGACACCATGGAGTCTCTGCAGTGAAATGTGAACACTCACACTGACTGCAATCCATAATCTCCATGCCAAGCCTCCTGATGGCCAAGGTAAGTTTGTTGACAAAAATCCAGGGCGGGGAAGGTCAGGTTTTATCAACAAATGAGTTCCAAGAAAGCTCATTTTTGGAGCTTTTACGGATTTTGGATAAAAGATTTTAGATCTATATGAATAAATTGAATTCATATTACAAGCCACGAAGAAGAGTTTGAAAAATATAGCTCTGATAGTAAGACTAGCTTCTATTCAGGAAGATAGCAACACCTTACGGCTACAGGAGAGAAGAAGAAAAGGCAGGGGAGCAGGAAACAGCTCTGACGTGGGGGAAGCATGACAAAGACAGCACAATTTAATGACGGAGTCACAGCAGGATGCTGTGCTGACTAGATGCCACCAGCCATCATGTTCTTAACATTTAAGTCCTTCAACACTGTTCCAAATTAGTTAAAAGGATTTTAGCACATGAGAAAGGATTTTCTGTTGGCACTTTTAGCTTCAGTGAAATCGCCACTCAGCTTTCCAAAAATAACAAGTCAATGGATCATTGAAAAAATTAAAGAAGAAATCAAAAATAACAAAGTCAAGGAGTGACGTCAGCAACATGGCAGAATGAACTTGCCCAGGATTCTCTCCCTTCCAACACACAAGGAAAAGGGACATCCATATTCCAACAGAGGACATCCTAACAGAACACAAACACGTCAGAGAGACACATGTGGCCACATGATGGAGGGCGGAGAGGCTGGAGACCCCTCAGAAGAGCTGGAACGGGGTAAGAGAAGAGTTTGCTCCCTCCCCTAATAGACTGCAATCTGTGACTGCAGGAGGCCTCCGAGAGGGAAGGAACGGGGGAGGGGACATTCGTTGGTGGGAACATCAAGGACTCTGTAGGGCCCTCGCAGCCCAGAGGGAAGGCCTCTACTGGGGCAAGGGCTTTTGCAAGGGGTGACCTCATCAAGCCAACACCCCAGGAGAGCAGATAGCAAGAGCAGAGTGAGAAAGCCCCAAGAGCACGCAGGAGAAAGTACCCACCCTGCGCCCACTCCACTGCCTGGGATCTTAGCTTAAGGCAGAGCACTCAGCATACATGGCTCTTGACCCCCACCCAGTGGCGATAGGCATTAACTGCAATCAAATAATATCAGAATGCCTAAGACCAGAGCCACCCCGTGTAGGAATACCAAACATTATATCAAATCTCCAGACCAGAGAGAAAACGACAAGTACCCAGAATTCAGTCCTGAGGACACAGAAATATGTAATCTAAATGACAATGAATTCAAAATAGCTATCATCAAAAAACTCAACAAGGTAAAAGAACATAGAGAAACAATTCAACGAGTTCAGGAGCTACTTCACAAGAGAGATTGAAACTATAAAGAAGAATCAATCAGAAATATTAGAGATGACACAGTGGAAGAGATAAAACAAAATACAGATTCCCTGAACACTCAAGTGGACATAATAGAGGAGTGTATCAGCATAATCGAAGACAGACATGTTGAAATGCTCCAGACAGAGGAGGAGAGAGAACTAAGACTAAAAAGAAATGAAGAAAATCTCCAAGAAATACCCAACTCAATTAGGAAATGCAACATAAGAATTACAGGTATTCCAGAAAGAAAAGAGAAGAATGGAGCAGAAAGCGTGTTCAAAGAAATAATAGCAGAGAACTTCCCAAACCTAGGGAAAGAGATGGAAATCCGTGTAGAAGAGGCTTCCAGATCTCCTAGATATGTCAAAGACCTACTGCAAGGCATATAGTAGTAAAACTGGCAAAAATGAATGACAAAGAAAGAATACTAGGGGCAGCAAGGCAGAAGAAAATAACCTACAAAGGAACCGCTATCAGGCTTTCAGTGGATTTCTCTGCAGAAACCTTACAAGCTAGGAGAGAATAGAATGACATATTCAAATCTTTGAAAGACAAAAATTTTCAGCCAAGAATACTCTATCCAGCAAAAATATCCTTCAGATATGATAGAGAAATAAAAACTTTCCCAGACAAACAAAAGCTAAGGGAGTTCATAGCCACAAGACCTTCCCTACAAGAAATGCTCAAGAAGGCCTTCATATCTGAAAAAAAAAAAAAAAGTGGAGAAAGGGGTTACAAAGCATGGAGTAAGGAGATAAATACGTAGACAGAATCAGAATAGGATAGCAAATACTCAAGTATAGCATTAAAGATAAAGGGAAGGAAAACACCAAAACCAAAGATAATCTTGTCATTTTAACCACAAACTCATAACACAAAATGGAATAAGATGTGAGAAAAACAGCTTAGGAGGGGAGGAGGAAAGGGACTGAATGAGTTCAGACTAAGGAAATAAGAGGCCATCAGAAAATGGACTATCTTTATACACAAGATTCTGAATACAAACTTCATGGTAACCATTAAACAAAAAAGCAGAACAGAAACACAAATAATAAATAAGGTGAAAACAAACACATCATAAAAAACTACATAACTCAATGGATAGACCAAAACACACAGGACAAGAAACAAAGGAAATGCATGAGTGATAAAATAACAGCATTAAGCCCTTGTATATCGATAATCACACTAAACGTAAATGGATTGAATTCTCCAATAAAAAGTCACAGAGTGGCGAGATGGATTAAAGAATAAGACCCAAGAATATGCTGCCTCCAGGAAACACATCTCAGCTCCCATGACAAACACAGGCTCAGAGTGAAGGGATGGAAGACAATACTCCAAGCTAATGGCAAACAAAAGAAAGCAGGTGTTGCAATACTTATATCAGACAAAGTAGACTTCAAGATAAGACAGGTAAAGAGAGACAAAGAGGGGCAGTATATAACGATCAAAGGGACACTCCATCAAGAAGACATAACACTTATAAATATCTATGCACCAAACACAGGAGCACCCAAGTTCATAAAGCAACTATTAACAAGCCTAAAAGAAGATAATAATAACACAATAATAGTAGGAGACCTCAACACTCCACTCACATCAATGAACAGATCATCCAGACAGAAAATCAACAAGGAAACAGTGGAATTCAATGAAAAGCTAAGCCAGTTGGACTTAATAGACATATATAGAACACTCCATCCAAAAACAGCAGAATACACATTCTTCTCAAGTGCGCATGGAACATTCTCAAGGATAGACCATATGTTGGGAAACAAGGCAAGCCTCAATAAATTTAAGAAAATTGAAGTAATAACAAGCGTCTTTTCTGATCACAATGCTATAAAGCTAGAAATTAAAATTACAAGAAAAAAGCTGAGAAAGGCACAAGGATGTGGAGACTAAACAACATGCTATTGAACAAGCAATGGATCACTGAAGAAACTAAGGAGAAATCAAAAAATATCTGGAAACAAATGAAAATGACAACATTCCATACCAACTCATATGGGATACAGCAAAAGCCGTATGAAGAGGGAAATTCTTCACAATACAGGCACACCTTAACAAACAAAAAAAAATCCCAAATAAGCAATTTCAAATTAGATCTAACTGAATTAGAAAAAGAACAAACAAAGCCCAAAGTCAGCAGAAGGAGAGAAATAATAAAATTAGAGCAGAAATAAATGCCATTGAAACAAAAAAGGCAGTAGAAAGGATCAATGAAACAAAGAGCTGGTTCTTTGAGAAGATAAATAAAATTGACAAACCCCTAGCCAGACTCACAAAGAAAAAAAGAGAGAAAGCTCAGAAAAACAAAATTAGAAATGAAAGAGGAGAAATAACAATGGACACCACAGAAATACAACAGATTATAAGAGAATATGATGAAAAACTCTATGCCAACAAAATGGATAATCTAGAGGAAATGGATAAATTCCTAGACTCTTACAACCTCCCAAAGCTGATTCAAGAAGAAACAGATAATCTGAGTAGACCAATCACAAGGAAAGAGATTGAATCAGTAATCAAAAGCATCCCAAAGAATAAAAGCCCAGGACCAGATGGCTTCCCTGGGGAATTCTACCAAACTTTGAGAGAGGATTTAATACCCATCCTTCTCAAGCTATTCCAAAAAATTAGGGAAGATAGAACACTTCCTAACACATTCTACGAGGCCAACATCACTCTGATACCAAAGCCTGACAAGGACAACACACAAAAGGAAAACTACAGACCAATATTGCTGATGAACATAGATGCAAAAATCCTCTACAAAATCTTGGCAACCCAAATTCAGCATTACATCAAAAGGATCATACATCATGATCAAGTGGATTCACACCAGGGACACTGGGATGGTCCAACATCTGCAAATCAATCAACGTGATACACCACATTAACAAAATGAGGAATAAAAACTACATGATCATCTCAATAGATGCAGAGAAAGCATTCGACAAGATCCAACAGCCATTTATAATAAAACTCTTAACAAAATGGGGATAGAAGGAAATTACCTCAACATCATAAAGGCCATATATGACAAACCCACAGCCAACATCATACTCAATGGGCAGGGACTGAGCACCATCCCCCTGAGAACAGGAACAAGAGAAGGATGCCCACTATCACCACTCTTATTTAACATTGTACTGGAGGTTTTGGCCAGAGCAATTAGGCAAGAGAAAGAAATAAAAGGAATCCAATTAGGGAGTGAAGAAGTGATATCCTTGCTGTTTGCAGACGACATGATCTTATATATAGAAAATGCTAAAGAACCCATCAGAAAACTATTAGAAATAATTATCAAGTACAGTAAAGTAGCAGGGTACAAAATTAACTTACAAAAATCAGTTGGTTTTCTATACTCTAATAACAAACTTACAGAAAGAGAACTCAAGAATACAACTCCATTTACAATCGCAACTAAAAGAATCAAGTACCTAGGAATAAATTTAACCAAGGAGGTGAAGGACTTATACAATGAAAACTATGAGGTATTACTGAAAGAAATTGATAATGACATAAAGAGATGGAAAGAGATTCCATGCGCATGGATTGGAAGAATAAACATAGTTAAAATATCCATACTACCCAAAGCAATCTACAGATTCAATGCAATCCCAATCAGAATCCCAATGACATTCTTCATGGAAACAGAATAAAGTATCCTACAATTCATATGGGGCAACCAAAGACCCCGAATAGCTAAAGCAATCTTGAGAAATAAGAACAAAGCTGGAGGCATCACAATCCCTGACTTCAAAATGTACTACAAAGCCATAGTGACCAAAACGGCATGGTACTGGTACAAAAACAGGCACACAGATCAATGGAACAGAACTGAAAGCCCAGAAATAAAACCACACATCTATGGACAGCTAATCTTCGACAAAGGTGCCAAGAACATGCAATGAAGAAAAGACAGTATCTTCAATAAATGGTGTTGGGAAAACTGGACAGCCACATGCAAAAGAATGAAAGTAGACCACTATCTCATGCCATACACAAAAACAAACTCAAAATGGATCGAAGACTTGAAGAAAAGTTCTGAAACCATAAAACTCCTGGAAGATAATATAGGTAATACACTCTTTGACAATGAACTTAAAAGGATCTTTTCTCAGACAAGGGAAACAAAAGAAAAAATAAACAAGTGGGACTTCATCAGACTAAAGAGCTTCTGCAAGGCAAAAGAAATTAGATTAAAACAAAGAGACAACCCACCAACTGGGAGAAAATATTTGCAAATCATATATCCAACAAGAGGTTAATCTCCATAATACATAAGGAACTCACACAACTGAACAATAAAAAAACAAACAGCCCAATCAAAAAAGGGGCAGAGGAGATGAACAGATGTTTTTCCAAAGAAGATATACAGACGGCCGATAAACACATGAAAAGATGTTCAACATCACTTATAAGCAGGGAAATGCAAATCAAAACTACACTAAGATACCACCTTACACCTGTTAAAATGGCTATAATCACTAAAACTAAAACTAAAACTAACAAATGTTGGAGACGGTGTGGAGAAGGGAACCCTCATACACTGCTGTTGGGAGTGCAAACTGGTGCAGCCACTATGGAAAACTGTATGGAGATGCCTCAAAACACTAAAAATAGAAATATCCTATGACCCAGCTATCCCACTACTGGGTATCTACCCAAACAACTTGAAATCAACAATCCAAAGTGATATATGCCCCCCTGTGTTCATTGCAGTACTACTGACAATAGCCAAGACATGGAAACAACCCAAGTGCCCATCGACTGATGATTGGATAAAGAAGATGTGGTATATATACAATGGAATACCGCTCAGCCATAGAAAAGACAAAATCCTCCCATTTGCAACAACGTGGATGGACCTGGAGGGAATTATGCTAAGTGAAATAAGCCAGACTGAGAAAGACAAACATCAGATGATTTCAGCCACATGTGGAATATGACCAAACACATGGACAAAGAAAACAGTTCAGCGGTTACCAGGGAAGGGGGTTTGGGGGGAGCACAGGGGATGAAGGGGAGCACTTGCGTGGTGACACACAAGAAATACTGTACAACTGAAATCTCACATTGATGTAAACTATTATGAACTCAATAAAAATTTTTTAAAAATAAAGTCAATTATCAATACGAATGATCTAGAATCAAAACAAAGTGAGTCCTGAAGTGCACGTATGTCTGTAGTTATGACGTTGTGAGTCAAGGAGGCAGAGGAGACCTGGGGCCCTGCCTATGCTGGGTCTACTGTTCTGATACACGTCACTCGGATGTTCAATTCACCTGCCCGTCCTTAATGATCCACTATGAGCAGGAAGGGGCTGCCCCAATCCCTCCTTGGGCTTCTTCAGCATGACCCCCTGCTCACCTCTGAGTGGGACAAGCCCTCCTCCCTTCTTCCCGGGCCACTGCTCTGTCCAGTGTAAAGCCCAAAGGCTGGGGGGTGTGGAGGCCAGGGAGGACGGTTAGGATTGGGGCTTTCTAGAGTCCAGCTGTGCCAGAAGGTAACTCATCCTCACACCTGGGGCCAGAGGACCCTCTTTGATATGACTGGACCTCTTAGGGTAGGCCCTAGGGGACCACCTGCTCACACCTCCCCATGGAGGTGGCAGTAAACACGTTTCCACTCTGTTCCTGAACTGGGTAATCAATCATTTCACTGATGATGCCAAATAAAGAGGCCCATCGACCCAGGGCCCGGATGTGCCAGTGGAAAGAGGTAACTGATGGTATTCTGTTCTCAAGGAAAAGTATGTGACAAAAAGTAAAACGAAAGCCTAGTAAATTTTCTGTGAAGTTAAAAAACAAACACCAGAATGACTATAAAATCTGTATTGTAAAGGAAGGGGCCTGGCATGAAGCCACTCAGTCGGCTGAGCCTTGTGACCTGCCTTAGGACACTGACACAGAGAGGTCCATCTGCCCCAGGGGGTTCTCAGCCCCGAGGCAGCCTCAGGTCTACCTGGTGATCTCGTAGAACACACAGCCAGCACTCCACAGGTCCATTTTGTAGGTGTAGAACCCATCGGTGAGGAGACACTCTGGGGCCCGGTACCAGCGGGTAGAGATATATTCTGTGTACGGCTGCTTGGAATAGACACTCCGGCAGGACCCAAAGTCCCCTAATTTCAGGACATCCTGCTGCAAGGGGGCAGAAAAGCAGTGACAAATAATGTCATATAAAGCAGCTCTTGTAATACAAATTATTTCAAATATTTACTTATGTACTAACAAGAAAATTACTAGCATCTAAACTAGCTTATAAAACACAAATTACTGGCTTTATAAGCACCTGAAAGTGCCTCTAACAGACGCGGAAGTGGTGTTTGTGCTCGTGGAGCATGTTTACAAACGTTCTGGCTAGGTTTTACAAGCATTCCCAATGTCACAGGCTTGGGATCCCGTCACAGCGCGAGTCTAGAACGCAATTATACACTGCAGCCACAGCGCTGTTAGGCCTTGCACTTCCAGCACCGTCCAGCTCTGCCGGCAGCTTCGTCCTCCGCTCAGGGGCAGCTCAGGGCTGGCTCACGTCACATGGCTCTTTGGAGCAAGTCAGACATACCAGGGAAACAGGTTTTGAGATATTTCTTCCATTTTCTTTACCCCTCACGTTCAGGTAATAAAATACAGGCTGTTAATGAATTTGGAGCTTGGGCACCTACAGCTACAGGATCATTAAACATAGCACATGTCTTAGCCAGATTATCAAGAAACCTCGTTCTAATGGCCTTTTACCTCTGTTCCCATTACCCAATACATCATGTGGGGCTTTCAACAAAAATTATAAGGCACGTTAAAAGGCAAGAAAAAACACAGTCTGAAGAGACAAAGCAAGCATCAGAACCAGACTCAGATATGGCACAGACTTTAGAATTTTAGACTTAGGGAATTTAAAATAAATATGATTAATTTGTTAATGGTTCCAATGGAAAAAATAAACAACATCCAAGTTCAGACGGGAAATGAAAGCAGAAAGATGAAAATTCTAACAAAGAATCAAAAGGAAACACTAGAAATAAAAACACTGTAACAGAAATAAAAAATGACTTTGATAGGCTCATCAACAGACTAAACACAGCCAAGGAAAGAATCAATGAGCCGGAAGAGGTGCCACTAGAAACTTCCCCTACTGAAATGCAAAGAGAAAAAAGAATGGTAAAACCAGAACAGAACGTTCAAGAACTGTGGGACAATTTCAAAAGGTGTGGTGCGCCTATACACCATGGACAAATCACAAAATAACGATGCTGAGTGAAGAAGCCAGAGCAAAAGAGAGTACATACTATATAATTCTATTTATAGAAAATTCTAGAAAATGAAAACTAATTTATAATGACAAAAATCAGTCTTTGCCTGGGCACAAGGGATGGAGAGAGAGGGCTTACCAAAGAGCATGAGGACACTTTTGGGGGGTGACAGATTTGTTCGTTAACTTTACTGTGGTGATGGCTTCATGGGTGTATACATACGCCAAAACTTACCACGCTGAACACTTGAAATATGTATACTTACGTGGCTTTGGATGGAGACAGACCTGAGCTCAAATCCTGCCTCTTCCACTTTCATATTTAGAGTATCCAGAATGATAATGTGATTGGAGTTTATTTTTGTACATAGTATGAGAAGGGTGCCTAACATTATTTTCTTCCAGATGTATAGTTACGTTGATAGCATTTGTTAAATAAATCATTTTTTCCAAATTGGGAGAAAAAAAATTATAGCAAACATGGTATCCAGTTATATGGGACTGAAAGCATACCCAAAGAAAAGTTTGTTTTTTTTTTAAAGATTGGCACCTGAGCTAACAACTGTTGCCAATCTTCTTTTTTTTCTTTTTTCTGCTTTATCTCCCCAACTCCCCTCCCCCCCGCCCCCCCGTACAGAGTTGTATATCTTAGTTGCAGGTCCTTCTAGTCATGGTTCATGGGACGCCACCTCAATGTGGCCTGACTAGCAGTGCCATGTCCACGCCCAGGATCCGAACCCTGGGCTGCCGCAGCGGAGCGCGTGAACTTAACCACTCGGCCACGGAGCCGGCCCCAAAAAAAGTTTTTATATTCAACCTTTATTCTGATATCAATTTTTCATATAAAAGTTCTTACCTTTATTAATATATTTTCTGGTTTTACATCTCTGTGAAATATTCCATTTCTGCATTTAATATAAAAGGAAAGATCAAATTAATCGTACTTCATTCATTCAAATTCTTTTACATTGTGTTTTTAATGAATGTTAGCACATTTTATTAATCTGAGCACTGTCAAGTCTCCGAATGCGTACCTGTGCATATGATCAAGGGATGTACATAACTGGTACATATAGCGCATAATTTTTTTTTCTGATAATGGGTGTCTTCTCCCTGTGCAATCAAGGAAACAGCCAAACATGGTTACCAATGGTACATATCCCCTTTTCTGAAATTAGAAATAGAATCCATTTTTATTTGATATATGAAAATCTAACTTCTTCTGTGAAAAATAATCTGAAGTAGCTTTAGGAAATATGGCATGTACCTACAAAACATACTGTTTAAAATCCTACATACTGGCATGATTCCACACAGCGCATGTGCTCTGATCACAGCGATCACAGTGAGAACAGTGTTGAGTAATAATCACAAGAGTAGCCTGGTCAGTTATACCTAATATGAGCCTCAGGGTGGCCTTCCAGGATGCTCTCCTTCAAACTGTTGTGTCAGGAGTCACTTGTAAATACAGTGTTTTCCTAGGCTTTCTGTCTAGATGGAGACTTCCATTTTAAAGGGGGATATATCAGAGTTCAACAGAAGTACCTTTTTTAATTCAAGGAGACCAATGATTGCTTTGAATTTCACAGCCCATGCTCTCTTCTTTGACAAAAGGAAGCAATCATTTGGCAGTTGATGCTGATGCAGCGCTCTGCTGCCTTCAGTCCCCAACGTAAGAGCCCTTTTGGGTGCCTACCCTTCCTTTCTTCCTTGGTCCTCTCACCCGTTCGTGGCCCTGGGGGTAAGGACATGGCTCTCTCCCCTCTCCCTCGGTGAGAATCCCTGCCTGCATGAGGGGGCTACTGGTGAAGTGAGGTGCCCGCGTGAACCGTGTGGGACCACTGGTCTGAACAATCGGAGTCCACATCCTTGACAAGGAGGGGGCTGACTACACACTCTCCACAACAGTTTTTCTAAAACAAACTGTCCAGGCCTGAGACTGTATCTGGTTCCAACCAGATTCTTATTTCCAAACATTTTACAATAAATAAATACAGTACACTTAATAAACCACTTGTAAGTTCGTCGTTTGACCCTACTAAATGCCAGCCAACCGTGAACAGTATTTCTCTTGTCGGTGTTAGTTATGCTGACCAAGTTAATTTTTCCAAGTTAATTTTTGCCAAACAGTCTCATTAAGAAGATTCTAAAGAATGTCACATATAATACTAGTGATGTAAAAAAATTTTAAGTGAACACAGTAATAACTATGGCACTGGTTGTCAGTACTAGCTGAAGGAATATAGCTACCAGTGTAGCCCACGTTGTTAACAGACTATTTCACACACCCGCTTCCCACAAGGGACCCCTGTCCCCAGGCCTGTGTCTGACTTTCCTGGTCAGGCTTGGAGGTGCACACTGGGGTCCACCATGGCACAGCCAAACGGCCCATCATATACACTTTGGCCCAGAGAATGGGCCCTGCAGTACCACGCATGCACACACATGCTGTCGGTATTTTGCAAAGGAGGGCCCTGCATTATGGTGCACTGTTCTGAGAGGTTAGAGATCTTGAGCTGCAGAGGGTAGCAGGTGGGACGTCAGACTCCGTGTGGAGCCTGGGCCATCACCGGCACCCCTCTTTCATCAACCACGGCAAAACTCAAGGACGGGGTCCTCCCAGTTCTGCTCTTTGAAGCTGGTTCATCTCAGGCAAGTGCGATAACATTTCTGAAATTCAATTTCCTCACCTCTAAAATGGAGTTGAGCACACAGGATTGGGAAGATCAAATGCAGTAATACAGAGCAAGCATACTACAAATTGTAAAGTAATAATAATAATGATGATAGCAATTAGTGTTTATTGATGACTATGCAAGCCAGGCACTGCTCTATCCTCACAACAACTCTGAGAGTTAGACACTATGATTATCCCCATTTTAGAGACAAGGACTAAAGCTCAGAGAGTCTAACCAGGACCTCCCATCATCAAATAGGCACAGCACCGTGCATGCTCTGAGCCAACACGTTGTTCTGGGATATGGGAGCAATGCATGCTGCGTCAACACAGCCAAACTGGAACCGTGCTTCCCAGAAGCGCTAGCATTAAAACTAGGATGGTGTCATCAGCTTGAAAGAAAAATTCTAATGACAAAAATGGTGCATCACTCACACTCTGAAGGCGCAGAGACCAACAGTGTAAGTAAAGCAAAGACATTGACCATTCTGCGTCAAAATGTTTCAAGGAAGTACTAGGAATGCCGAAACAGGTTTATTTCACTTCTACTTTCCTTTTTATATCTGCACAGAGTGATAACTGGGCAAACTGTCTAAATAGATTTAAAAGAGTTCTTTTAATAAGGATAGAACTAAAATTGCTAACTGATAAGAAAGCTATGTGTCAGAGCTGAATTGGCAATGTTTTCTTCTTTTTTGTTGGGACATAAAAAATGGTGCATCACACAATCAGTGGGTCAGAGCTGATGAAATATCTGAATCAGTCTGACACAGTAATGTTATGCAAAACAGTTATCACGTTGCATGGTAATAAGGCACCTCCTAAGCTATTCATGGAAAAAAATTGTAATGCTATGTTTACAGTCAAATCAAGCTTGTTTTGCTCTTTCCTACTTGGTTTATTCTCCAATACCATGGATTTACTTCATGGTGCCTGCCTCAACCACAGCCTCTAAAAGGTAAAAACTAAAAGGTGACAAGGCCAGCCCACTGGACCTGGAACAGCCCATGCTCTAGAAGGCAGCCAGTGACCGGGATTTCTGGGCCTGACCCATCTGCTGCCAGCAGAGGGTCTCAGGGTCTGGGTGGCCAAGTCTGCCAAGAGAGGAGTAGGGGGGCAGGCAGTGGAGCCAAGGCAGAAGACTGTGTGGCTCTGAGGTGGTCAGTGGTGGCCTTGGCAACCAGAACTTTCCTGGTTCCACTCCCGGGAGGCCTGACTGAGCTTTCAGCAAGAGATCTGTGGCTTTCCAATAAACTCCTTCCTTTGTATGTAAACCAGCTGAACAGCATGTGCTCCGTGCAATGAAAACAGTCTAACTATGATGTTCAATATCTATAAACATCATCCAGGTGGACAACACCTCTACCACAGAGGGGACAAGAGGGAGGACTGGCCCAGTGGTGTAGTGGTTAAGTTTGTGCTCTCTGCTTCAGCAGCCCGGGGTTCATGGGTTCAGATCCCAGGCCACGCTGTGGTAGCATTCCACATACAAAACAGAGGAAAGCTGGCAGAGATGTTAGCTCAGGGCCAATCTTCCTCACCAAAAAAAAGAAAAAGAAAGAAAGAAAGTGACAAGAGGGAGATGCACCAGACAACAGGAATGTGAGGTGAACGAGCGACTGCTCCCAGGTGTTGAAGTGAGCACTGGTGAGGGTGAGGGCACAACAAACTAGCCCTTCACAAAAGCAAATTAACGTAACTTGAAACAATTAAAAAAGGGAGCAGGGGGCCGGCCCCGTGGCCAAGTGGTTAAGTTCACACGCTCCGCTTCAGGGGCCCAGGGTTTTGCGGGTTCAGATCCTGGGCACGGACATGGCACTGCTCATCAAGCCATGCTGAGGCGGCATCCCACATGCCACAACTAGAAGGACCCAGAACTAAAATACACAACTGTGTATTTTAAAAACTATGTATTTTATGTAAAATAAAATCTTAAAAAATAAAATAAAAAATAAATAAAAATAAAATAAAAAAGGGAACAGAATCAGATACAACATAGTAATAGTAGATGCCTCTATAGTTAGGTTATAATCTTAACCAGTTTTTCCTTATAAAATTGCTGGTCCAGGGACTGTTTGTTACTAGTCTAAGAGGAGATGACAGAAATTAAGAGTAACTGTTTGGAAGCTTTTACAGCAATTCAATATTGCTGTGACATCCAAGCACATGACCATTTTTCCAGTAATTAATTTTTATTGTATTTTATAAAAGTTGTGTTCTACAACAGATCAGGGGGAAAAAACTGGTCTCCTACTACAGACAGTTTTAGAAACACTGGTCTAAACACTAATCAAAAGCTACTTCTCCCCTGCTTTCAAAGCCACTACTGGCTTCCCACTGACTGAGAATAACCGGTTCTTATCCTGGCCCAACCAGCCCCACTGGCCTCGCCTACCCTATTGCCTAGAACTCTCCTCCTCGTGCTCCAGCCACACAGGCCTACTCCATGGTGGCCTCGAGCCCTCTGCACTAGCTGTCCCTTTGTTTGGAACACTGTCCCCATCACTATCTAACACAGCGGCCTGTTTCAGTCACTCATAACACTTACCCCTGTGTAGAACTCTTAATCATCTTTCCTTGTTTTTACTTTCTCTCCATCTCCTCATCAGAGTGTGAGCTCCACATGGGTGGGAACTGTGTCTATCGTGTCCCATTGTGTCCCCACCTCAGGAACAGCCCATGGCATGTAATGGGGAGTGAGACAGCCTCTCCTGCATTGTCTAACTCCACCACTCTTCCAGGTGAGCCTGTCCTTCCCTAGCCAAGTCATCTCTGCCTCATCTGACACTCACTGGACAAAGAGAAAATTAGCTCGAGCAATTCACTTTCTCGAATGATTTCACTTTCATACAGATTCTCTCTACAATAGACTATGTATTCTTTGAATATCAGAAAACGCATCTCTTTACCTTCACCAGACCTTGTACATGCTGTGCATATAAGTAAACAACTCAATAAAGCTTGTGTGATCATTCTCTCACTTCATTATCTTATTCCTTGGTATTCAATAGTGCTACTTAATATTCTAATAATCCAAGAGAGTAGTAATTTAAGTTAAATGATTTGTTATTCTAGTAGCAGAAGCTTTAGTGATTGATTTGGTTTTCAGTAAGTCAGCATCATTGTCAACAAGAGCAAATAATTAGAAAACGCCTATTCATTTGAAAGTAGCCAGCCAGAGCCAGGAAGAGAGAGCCGGGGAAGCTAAAGAGCGTAGGAGCTAAGGTTTCAGAGCCAGACCTGAGTTTAAGTTCTGGCTCTACTACTTATTAACAAGTTACCCTTTGAGTTATTACTTAACCCTTCAAGCCTCAATTTCCTCATCTGTAAAATGGAGATAATAGTGCCAACCACATAGGGCTGTCCAGAGGCAGTACGTGTGGTGGTTAAGAACACGCACTCTGGAACCAGGCTAAGTTCAAACTCTAGTTCTGCCACTTACTAGGTACACAGCCTCGGATAAGTTATATCTCGCTCTCTATGCCTTGATTTCTTCATCTTTAAAATGGGGATAATAACAATATCTGCCTGCTACAGCTGTTGTGAGGGTACAAACAATTAATTCTTATAAAGTGTTAAGAACAGTGCCTGGCATGTGGTTAGCACTCATGAACTCGTTAGCTATCATCATTATCACTGTATTTCATCAATTCTAAGGCAGACTTTTCTCCCCTTATATGTTAACAACTCTGAAATCAGGATGCATATTCCACTATTTAGTATCTTACAATCACTGTCAGCCATTTCCCCCATCTTCTAATATCTCTGAGACTAGATGCCCCTTACCACGGACAGCATCTTAGATCCAGGACACTGAGCAGAGCCCCGGCCCAGCCTACGGAAGACATTCAATATTTCTGTAATGAATGAATGTCTGTTGATCTATAACATAACAGTCTTTTCTATAACCTCTCTCTATAGACAGATACTGAAAGAAATGATTTCATTTTCTCCAATAGTACAATTCCCCTACCACTGGAAACTAGAAAGATATTTACTTCTAAACAAAGCTTTCTCAAATGTCTAAGCACATAGAAACTTCCCAGAAATTATCCCCTCCCTTTGAGTTTTAAAACATCACACTCTAGGAAACAACAATCAGAATTCTAATATAAGATACATATCTTACACCAAAAGAATTGTTACTAAACAAAGGAAGTAATTATGTAGATTCATTAAAAAGCAAAATGTTAGCTTACTGATAAAAAGATTACTGTAAATGAACTAATAAAATTTAGTGGTTGTTTCTCCTGGTTGTTTTTGCTACTTTATCCTGATATGTTAGATACATATACACAGAGAGGATCAAAGTGAAGAATCTATGTCAGATAGTATTTGAAAACGTAATCAGAGAAACACCTCATTTATCTAGGCTGATGCTTAATAAGTGAAATTTCCAGATAAATAAGGTTTACTCGTGGAACATAAAACTCTTCCCTACTGTAATCACTTTAAACAGGAATCTTTTAAAAACCTTTTACTCACTTTCCTCTCCTCCCCCCAGTGCTCACCGAGGTGGTACGGTACCACAGTCCACCACGTGCTTGTGCTTTCTCTAACCTCCCTTGGGGAATCTGGAGACTCGTGACTTTTGCCCGGACTGCTCTCATTTGGTTCTTCACTGTTCTCATGTCCGTGTTTTACACTTTCAGTCTCCTCCATCATGAGACTGTCACCTATCACTTCCGTTACTGCTGGTGTGCCAGGTTCTAGAAGCTCCTTCTAACTGCTCTATTTTGAATAGATTTCAGACCAAGAAATCAGATAACTAAGTTTGTTAGAATTGTACGTAAAACAAGATTAAACAGAGACCTGAGTGAAGGGCTTACCTATGAATAAAATCGTAACTTATAAGAAATATTATATATTCCCAGATATAAGACAATCTCCTATTTTCCCAAAAAGATCCAAAGGTTTTTGGATCCAAAAGTTTCACGTCAACTTTTATGGATTCAGAAAAATGTGTCTACTTATTCTATTTATTAGTAATTTACTAAAATATACATATTTTAAATCACATATAAAATATAGTAATCTGATACAATGCTCTTGTCCACTCTCCCACTTCATAGAAACAATTTTCTCTGAACTCTTCACAAGCATCTTCAACATCAGTGTCTTCTCATTGCAAGAACAGCTTCTTGATCTAAAAGCTTTCCATAGCACATCACGTTCAGTGTGGCCTAAATTGTTTGAGATAATACAACAGTTTTTAAATCATCTATAACGCTGAAACCAAAATTCTATTCCAAGCCATAAGCAGTCACTCACATGACATTAAGGAGGTTGATTTTTTTTCCATTTGTCCAATAGGCATAATGTGATCTGTGAAATATAGCACTTTCTGAGCTACTTTTTCAGCAATATTTACAAGGCTCATTTGTCCTGACATCTACCACAACAGCGAGGTCAGATCCCCAGGGATATTTGCTAAATGTGGGTCAACCATCTGCCTCCTTTTCTCTGTTTCCCTCAGGTGACCTGCATAAGCCTCCAAAACCAGCCTGACTGAGGTTGGCCCAGGCGAATGTGCTTTCCTAAACAGTGCTTTACTGTTCAAGAGAAAGTACACGAGTGAGCACCCTGCAACACAGGAGACCCTGTAAGGATCCAAACATAAGGAGGCTCCCTCTCATCTGAGGGGTTATTTGTGGGGAAAGCCCTGCTTCATTTCAAGGCACAGAATAGAATGTTGAGCAACAGCAGGTCCCAGGAGAAGAGGGGAAATTCAGAGGGGGACAGGCCTGGGTGCACAGCCCCCCTGCAGGGACCCACAGTGACGGAGGCCTAAGCAGCCCTGCTGTCCTCTGCACCAGCCTCACCCACATGACCTGGCCAGCCTGAAGGCCTTGTGGTTGTGCTTCTCACGTGCAGCATGTTCTGAGTAGATGAGACTGCCAGAAAAACACCTCTGCAGAGTGAAGTAGTCCAGTACCGCGCATTTATATACAACTACTGCACTACGGTGACTAAGGATTTTGAGAACTAAAACAGAGCATATGTGAGCTACAAGCTTTAAAAGATCTTAGATTAGTTGTCAAATTAGTCTACGTACCTCGGATTAGCTCATAAATATTCATGTCCATAAGTTCACATATTAGTGCAAGAGAACCAGATTTTCTGTCACTGAAGAAGAAAGCAGGTTTTTAAAATGCTTTTTCTTTTCTTAATCAGAAAACATAATCAAATACTTAATTCATTTGTAAACATTTCTGGTAAACATAAAGCACTACCACATCAAATGAAGACTGAAGTGCAATGATTAAAACAGTAGAAGTTTTGATTTTAAATCAATATTTCAGGTAAAATTAATTTAAAATAATAGTTAAATTCTACTTTAAGAAAAAAATTTTAAAGCCCTCCCCTGCCATATTTTAAAGACATGTGTCTTGAAAATATAAAATTAACTATCAGCAGAAAGAAGAAATGAAGTTGGGAGTTGGCTAAGCAAAACAATCAAAGAAAGAATAATTTAATTCATGCTCTGTGACTGCACGTTTAGTTTTAATTTACCTAAATTACATCCATGTAACTGGGATACAATACAACGTGGGAGCAAAATCCCAAAACCAGTCAGGGCAGAGAGGGAGAAAGATGAGTCACACCACACCCATGCCATGTCCAGGCCTTGCACAGAGTGCGGACAGAGGACTCTGGCCGAGCCACCAGCTTCTCCTGAGTTCAAACAGCTCTTAAAGGGATCCCTGAGCCCCAGCCAGGGGAGCCCATGTCACCCCCAGGTCCTGCTTGGGGTGCCTCTGGTGGGACTGGAAGGGGTCCTCACTGTCTCTCAGGGCTGTGAGGAGGCCCATGTGCAATTCTGGGCGAAGTGCTCTGTAAAGTGCAGGCCAAGCACCCTTGCACGGGCAGTGCTGTGACGATCACATGCAGATGTAGTCTCTAGCCCTGGCCCAAACTGATGGCTCGACATTTCATCTGAGTTTAAAGCTGTTCAATCCTCTAACGAAAGGCCACTGCACTTTAATTGTCAGAGACTGTTGTCTCCTGGCTGGTTGTAAAGGCCAGGTTCCCTGGAGCACTGCAGCGAGGCCTCACTCTGCTGTGCACCTGCTCAGAGCTCAGCGACGCTCCAGCCCACAGAAAGGCAGCTCCCGGAGTCTCATGGCCCGAGTTCCTGGCTCAGGGTCCAGAAGTATAGTACAGAGCTGCCAGCACCTGGGGACAAGGTGTGCTCTGCCTTCTTGATCAGAAGGTAAACCTTAAGGAAACTATTCTATAATTAGAAAAGAAATAAAAAATCCCCTGAAATTCTATCAATTATAGTAAGAAAGGCTACACAAGACTGTGCAGAGATGGCCACTGGCAGGGACAGAGTAAACACAATCCCTGAAATAGGACAGCAGTGCTTTCCTAGTACGTCATAATTCACACTTGAGGCCTCAGATGCCCAGAGTCACTATCGTCCACACAGAAGCTAACTGAGCTAAAGAAGAGGAGACATTTGAATTATGTATGCTTTTATGATATGGAGTCACTTAAATGAAGGCATTTCCACATCAGGAATCAGATGCACATTTGTCCAAATAAACGTGGCTTAAGATAAAATAAATATGACTACTCTCTGAGCCACAAAGCAAATACTTAAAATGTCTACTCTGATTTTCTTTCTTAAAAAGAGATTTAATCATTATCATCAAATTTAGATAATTTTTAAAGCCCCCAAAATACTTACAAAACCACTTCATGCAACATAAGAATGTTTGGGTGTGGATTCAGGCGCTTCAGTGCTTGTATCTCTCGTAGATTATTCACTTGCTCAATACTATTGTGTAAGTAAAAATGAATAACTAATTTATAATTTAGGTCAAATTTAAAATTAGGGTTATTAAATTATTATTTATTATCCATGATCACAACTGCAAAACTCAAAAATATGTCAAGTAAGTTAATCAGGTTTTATTTCTGCCATTAGCAGTTGAAGTTACGCATATCTCGTTTCTGCATTATCTCATAAAAATGAAGGTTTTATAGCTTTGGACATATATTCAAAATTTTCCCATCTAAGCTCCTAAAGGAATACTTTGGTAGTTTCCTTTACAATTAACAAACATAGAAACAGATATTAAAATTTTCTATTAATCAGTTTCTGGCAACTAACCAACAGGGCAACGTAAATACCCTCTAAAAATAAGTATTTTAAATTTCCATGAACAGACCCGTCCTTCCTTCTTATCTCTAATGAAGGTTGACATTTTTTCAATTTCACGCACCTGGTGACAGGTGTTCTCTCAGTAGGTGTGTCTTACTGCAGGCTTTTCTTTATGAAGAGTGCCCTGTCTCACACCGCGCTCACATCCAAAATCACACCAGCACAAGTTTAATAGAGGTCAACGGCCTGAGGCTGTCACTGGCCTCTGGACAGATCTGTACAAGAGACACACCTCCCCATGGATGGGCCCATGGAGTCATACCCAAACAAATGACCCGATCCACCAGAGACTTCCATCTTGGAGGTTCTGAAAGGAACTAATTGTGGGAATATTCTTCTTTCTTTGGCAAAACTCTGTTCTACCAATTTTTAACATATAGTGTAAAGCTCAGCATCTTGTTTGGTCATTAAAAGAGTAGTTATATCCAATAATATATTATTATTGTTTTAAATCAATGTGGCCAAATATTTTAAGTCTCTCTCATACTAGCCAACAAACGGGGAGCCTGATATATAAGAAGAGTCTGAATAATCTGAGTGTAAGAATATTTCTGACTAAAAGTTTTAGATCCCTTCTTCATTACTATCCCCTATTTCCTCCCTCACACCCAGGATGATATTCAAAATGTTAGCAGCTTGTGTGCCATGGTCAACAAGCAACTAGAAAGACAAAGCCCACAATGCTGGAGCAGAGTCCTAAAGGCGTTGAACCAGGCACTGAGAGGGGAGGTCGGAGGAGCGCTGAGCAGTGGGCCAGGCGCAGAGTGGCAGGTTGGGGGCAGCACTCAAGAGGCTCAGGTTAGCAGTTAGCCACCACCCAGAACACGAGTCTTTCACTATTGTAATAACCATCATGGATGGCCATACTGATGTTTACAGGGACCATATCATGACACCGTCTATTCATTACATCAGCCTAGTACCCACCCCAACACCTGCTCCTCATCAGCACCCTGGACCACAGAACCAGGGCCTCACCTACATGCCTCTGGAACAGTGCTCCCCAAAATATGTGCCACAGAACATTAGTTCTCTGGAAAATGCTTTGTGAAGAAATTTCATGTTCAAAAAGCTTGAGAGAGGCCCACTCTATTTCCTTTTGGAGAGCCACAATTTACAGCTGATATTAAAAGATTTCAAAAACCCTACTAAACAAAGAAAACAGTTTACTTTTATTTAACCCAAAAATTCCCAGAATTTTTGGTACCAGGATTCTTTCTTACTTACTACTGAGTTCCCATTCCTTAGAACTAGGTCTCCAGAGAATACAGCACTCCAGACTACCCTTTGAGCGACATGATAGAAATAGCTTTTTTTCTTAGGAGAGCGAAGATGAATAAAGACAGCAATAAGGCAAAAAGAAGAAAAAAAGACCAAGTAAAACATTCTTTTGGGGGCATTTACATAACCGATTATAGACCATCATTCAATCCCCTTTCCTGGGGTCTGCATTGGAAGAGGCCACCAAGACTCTTCTTCATGTTCCCACACCACGAGAGGTCCCTGACTCAGGACCAGGCTGATGAAGAACCCTCACCTCCACCTGGTGCCTGTCATGCCTCTGCCCGTGGCATGCCACAGGTAGCAGTTCTCAACCAGGGAACTTTGCTCCCCATGGGACATTTGACAATGTCTGGAGACATTTTTAGTTGTCACTAGTTGAGGAGGGAGTAATCCTGGCATTCAGTGGTAGCAGCCAGGGATGATGTTTTAAATATCCTATAATGTACAGGACAGGCCCCACAACAAAGAATAATCTAGGCTCCCCAGTGGTGTAGTGGTTAAGTTTGCCCCCTCTACTTCAGCGGCCTGGGGTTCGCAGGTTCAGATCCCAGGCATAGACCTAGCACCGTTTGTCAAGCCACACTGCAGCGGCATCCTACATACAAAATGGAGGAAGACTGGCACAGATGTTAGCTCAGCAACAATCTTCCTCAAGCAAAAAGAGGAAGATTGGCCCTGAGCTAACATCTGTTGCCAATCTTCCTCATACACATGAAAAAAGAATAATCCAGGCCCAAATGTCAATAGTGCCAAGGTTAAGAAATCCTGCTTTAGGTGGAAAGAGCAAGAAACCAATTGGAGGTAGCAATTCTAATTTGTGAACACCCTATTTGAAAAAAATTAGTTTCTAGAACTAGGTAGTCAAAAAGCCATGTCATTTACACAAACAAATAGTCACTATTCTCATTTTTTTTTTAAAGATTTTATTTTCCTTTTTCTCCCCAAAGCCCCCAAGTACATAGTTGTGCATTTTCAGTTGTGGGTCCTTCTAGTTGCGGCATGTGGGATGCCTCCTCAGCATGGCTTAACGAGTGGTGCCATGTCCGCGCCCAGGATCCAAACCAGTGAAACCCTGGGCCGCCGAAGCAGAGCACGCAAACTTAACCACTCAGCACGAGGCCGGCCCAACTCTTCTCATTTTTAATATGAAAGCCAGTTACATACCCTGAAACATATTTTGTTTATTACAGACAGAATTATTTTATGCCTCCACAGGCATTCACTCTGAAATAACGAACTAATAAAAACATTAGAAAGGCATATTTTTCTGGGTATTGCTAGCCTTTGTTCAAATAAAAGTACTTAATAAAATTCTAATCAACTCTGTTCCTTCTTTTAAATATCATGGGGAAAAAAAATCTAAAAATCTGGAAGTAACCACTTTTCTTTGCCCTGGAGTTGCTTTGAATTTTGTGGTCAGGTGACATTTAGTTAATTTTTTTTTTACTGTTCTGCAGGAAACAAAATATATCATGGAATTGAACATAGAGGAATGTAGGCAGCCTCTCCTTCAAAAAGAACTAGATGATATCTACCATAAATGGATTTTCTCTACAATTGGAAAAAATTACAATTACCAGGATTAAGTCTTTAAAAAAATAACTAAAAGATTAATTATGAAATTTCTGCATTTGATTCTTTTAATCTTTTTTTTAAGATTTTTTTTTTTTCCTTTTTCTCCCCAAAGCCCCCCAGTACATAGTTGTATATTCTTCATTGTGGGTCCTTTTAGTTGTGGCATGTGGGACGCTGCCTCAGCGTGGTTTGATGAGCAGTGCCATGTCTGCACCCAGGATTCGAATTAACGAAACACTGGGCCGCCTGCAGCAGAGTGAGTGAACTTAACCACTCGGCCACGGGGCCAGCCCCTGCATTTGATTTTATTGGAAGGATTTTATGGAAAGTAAGTTTATCTAATCAATCCAATCTGTAGGAAGAAAGTCCTTAACGTGAAAGGGAAAAAGAAGTGGTTACATTAATATTAGATAAAATAGATTTCAAAACAAGGATTTTTATTATTTATGATTTCATGATGATAAAAAGGGTCAAGACATCAGGAAGACAGGACAATCATAAATATGGATGTGCTAAATAACAGAGCTTCCATACACATGAAGTAAAAACTGGCAGAACTTAAGGAAGAAAGAGTTGGAAATGTCAACACCCTTTCTCCATAACTGATAAAACAATCATCCAAAAAATCAGTAACGATACAGAAGATCCTAATAGTGTTATTAACCACCTTGACCTAATCGACATTTATATACAGTATATTCATCACCTACAGAAAAATATGCTTTTCAAGTATATGGGGAACATTCACTCAGATGAACAATATGCTGGACCCAAAGATAAGTCTCAATAAGGGCCAGCCCCATGGCCGAGTGGTTAAGTTCGTGGGCTCCACTTTGGCGGCCCAGGGTTTCGCCAGTTTGGATCCTGGGCACAGACATGGCACTGCTCATCAAGCCACGCTAAGGCGGTGTCCCACACAGCACAACCAGAAGGACCTACAACTAGAATATACAACTATGTACTGGGGGGCTTTGGGGAGAAGAAGAAGGAAAAAGGAAAAAAGAAGATTGGCAACAGATGTTAGCTGAGGTGCCAATCTTTAAAAAAAGTCTCAATAAATTTCAAAGTACTGAAGACTTACGGAACATGTTCTCTGACCACAATGGACTTAAATTAGGAATCACTAAACAGAAAGCTATCTAGAAAAGCCCCCAAATATTTGCAGAGTAAACAACACATCTGAAAATAACCCATGGGTAAATAAAAAATCACAAAGGAAATTAGAAAACATTTCAAATCAAGTAATAAAGAAAGCACAACATATCAAAATTTATAGGATGCAGGTAAAATAGTGCTTCAAAGAATATTTAATCTTCTAACCAAAGAAATGGTTAAAATCAATTGTCTACGTTTTCACCTTAAGATGGTAGAATAAGAAGTAGTAAATTAAATCCAAAGAAAGTAGGAAAAAAGCAGTAACAAAGAGCAGAAGTCAATGAAATAGAAAACAAACAATAGAGAAAATTAACAAAGCCCAAAGTTCGTTCTTTGAAAAGATTAATAAAACTAACAAAACCCTAGTAAGACCAATGGAGGAAAAAAAGACACAAAAGTCTACCACCACCAGCCAACATCAGGAACGAAAGAACAGCTATCTTTACAGGTCGATATTAAAAAGATAACACAGGAGTATTACGAACAACTGCATGCCAACAAATATGACAATTTAGATTAAACGGACAAATTCCTTGGAAAAGATAATTACCAAATCTAACACAAAATAAAATGAAACTAAAAATAGCCCTAAGTTTAGGGTTAATCTATATAATATATAAGGAACTCACACAACTGAAACAACAAAAAATACAGCCCAATCAAAAAATGGGCAGAGGATATGAACAGACATTTTTCCAAAGAAGATATACAGATGGCCAATAAACACATGAAAAGATGTTCAACATCACTAATCAGCAGGGAAATGCAAATCAAAACTACACTAAGATACCACTTTACGCCTGTTAAAATGGCTATAATCACTAAGACTAAAAATAACAAATGTTGGAGAGGGTGTGGAGAGAAGGGAACCCTCATACACTGCTGGTGGGAGTGCAAACTGGTGCAGCCACAATGGAAAACAGTATGGAGATTCCTCAAAAAACTAAAAATAGAAATACTATATGACCCAGCTATCCCAATACTGGGTATCTACCCAAACAACTTGAAATCAACAATCCAAAGTGACATATGCACACCTATGTTCATCGCACCACTATTCACAATAGCCGAGACATGGAAACAATCCAAGTGCCCAGCATCGGCAGACGACTGGATAAAGAAGATGTGGTATATATACAATGGAATACCACTCAGCCATAAAAAAAGACAAAATCACCCCATTTGCAAACAACATGGATGGATCTGAAGGGAATTATGCTAAGCGAAATAAGGCAGACTGAGAAAGATAAACACGATATGATTCCACTCACATGTGGAATATAAACAAACACATGGACAAAGAAAACAGTTCAGTGGTTACCAGGGGAAGGGCAGCACTCATGTGGTGACAGACATGAAATAACGTGCAACTGAGATTTCACAACAATGTAAATTTTATGAACTAAAAAAAAATTCAGCTGAGAAAAAAATAGCCCTATGTTTATCAAAGAAACTGAATTTGTTATCAAAAGCATCTTCATAGGTGATGGAAATGTTCTAAAACGAGGTTATGGTCATAGTTGTACAACTGTAAAAATCTCCTAAAACTCACCTAAAATGGGTGGATTTTTATGACATGTAAATTATATCTCAACAAAGCTTTAAAAAATCTTATAGAAATCCAAATTATTTGGCATAATTCTATTTGTTTAATATTCCATGGTATGGATGTACCGTGATGTTATCACCCATCCCACCACTTTGTTTTGTTTCCAGTTTTTTATCAGTATGAATGATGTTGAAATAAACCTCACGGGGGGCGGGGGGTGAACCCTCTCCACAAAGAAAATTTCTAGGCCCAGATGATTTCATCGGTAAATTATTTCAAACATTTAAGAAAGAAATATTCTTACACATTTCACAAAAGAAGATACATGAATGGCCAATAGCACATGAATGAGTATCCATCATCATCAGTCATCAGGCAAGTGGCAACTGAAACCACAATGAGATAATACTACACACTCACCAGAATGGCTATAATTTAAGACTAACATCACCAAACACTGGTGAGGATACGGAGCAAGTGGAACTCTCATTCTTTGCTGGTGGGAATACAAAAAGGTACAATCGTTTTGGAAAAAAGCTTGGCAGTTTCTTATAAAGTTAAACATACACCTACCCTTGACCTAATGATTCTATTTCTAGGTAATCACCTAAGAAAAATGAAAGCATATATCCACAAGAAGTCTTGTACAAGGGTTTTATAGCAGCTTTATTCTTAGCAGCCCCAAATGGGAAACAACCCCAAAGTACATCAACAGAAGAAGGGATAAACAGATTGTGTTGTAGTCACAGACTAGAATGAACACTACTCAGTAGTAAAAAGGTATAAACTACTGGTCTAACAGTGTGGATGAATCTCAAAGACTTTATGCTGAGCTAAAGGGGCTGGACATAAGAGCACATACCGTGAGATTCCATTTACGAATGTCTGCAAGAGGATAAAGGAAAAAAACCCCAGAATATTGGCTGCCTGGGATGGGGGTGGAGAATTGACTGAAAAGGGACATGAAGGAACTTTCCAGGGTGACAGAAATGTTCTATATCTTGATTACATGGAAATATCTGTTTGCCAAAATTACAGAGTTAAGGAATGTGCATTTCAATGTATGCAAATTTTGCCTTAAAAAGAAAGAATTGTATAAAAACAACCAAGTGGGGAAGGAGACTGGGTGGAGCCATAGCTTAAATAAAAATCACAAGGTTGTTGATTGTGGCTGCTGGGTACCTGGGGCTCATTATACCATTCTGTTTACTTTGTACATGTTTGAAATTTCTATAATTATATTCTTTTTAAGAAAAGCGCTTTTAGAGTGACTCATGAATTTCTTGCCTTTGCTTTTATTTATAACTTTACAAAGAAGACCTTACTTTTGCAAAGTAATTTGAGGATCATTTAGTGATGTGACTTGAGAAAAATTGTCTACCAAGTCAAGATGGCTGCATTACATTCTGCAGCAGTGAAGAACGCTGGAAAGAACACAGGCTCTGGACCTTTACAGACTTGGGTTCCACGCTTGCCAGCCAGGTGATACTGGGCAGGTTAGGGAAGTCATTTTTCTCAACTGCGGTTCCCTACACCGAAAGAAGGCAACTACAGCATCTTGCTCCCGGGGCTGCAGTGAGGATGAAACGATACACGTACATAATTCATCTACAGTGGGCACGGCACCAGACGCCTACTGAACAACTACTGTAATCTTCATTATTATTGTTGCTATTATCTCACTTTCATTTTGAAAATAGTGTTCAAACCCTAATACCTTGCACAATTTGTTATTGGCAAGTTCATATATTACTGTGAGCCAGCACTGGGCTAAGTGCTTTTACCCAAATTATCTAATTTAACCCTCATAACAATCATATGAGGTAGATACTGTGGTTATCCCCATTGTATAAATAAAGAAACTGAGGCACAAGAGATTAAGGAATTGTCCAAGGTCATAGAACTAAAAGTGGAAGGGTTGTTAGTTCTACATTCAGAGTCCAGCTAGCAACCACATGCTAAGATTAGCACACGTGTTAACCTTATTGCTTCAGGGCACAGAGAGATTCTACAAATATTAAGACTAGGGATTTTTTTTTTTAAAGAGACTCATTCCATTTCTTTATAATCATTTCTATAAAAATACAGAATACTATCATAGCAAAAAAAGAGCCTCTTATTAAATGTATACTTCTGGTGAGTATAGGTGGGAGGACATTTGAAGATATACCAAAAAAGATATCCAAAGGACTTGGCCATTTTGCAGCCTTGGGCAAGTAACTAACTTCATTATCCCCAAACTAAGGGTTTGAGCGACTCAGGAGCTGAAAGTACCCTTCCTGACACAATGAATTGGTTTATTTTACCTTACCTAGACTTCATGGTGGCAAAGATCATTGCAAAAGCTATCAAGTTCTATTTCAGTAAAAGCAGAAGGAAAGGAGTGGAAATAAAACTTGAGGAGGTGTGGGGTCAGAGGCTGCAAACACCAATCTCTTCCTGCCTGCCTGACTCAGTGTGACTCCTCTCTGCCCGCTTCTTGTTTCTCACGCCACCCACACAACTCTGCAAGGTGACTTTGAGGATTCACTCAGACAATGATCGGTAGAGCAGAAATGGATTTTTAAAGGAACCTAAAATTATTCTTCAAGTGAGTAAGATTAAATAAATTGTTTAAAAATGATGATACTCCAGAACTCTAAAAGCTAGAAATATTTTCACAGTTAAAAAACAAAAACAAAAACAAAGAACAGCATTAAAGTTGTGGATCAAGTTACAGTGAATAAACATCCAACAAATTAGCAACCTCACCCCTAGAGGTGACACCAAAACCAGCTTGCTTTCTAGAAGAAACCATAAAGTCATTTCTTCCTATAAATTAGAAATAATAGCAATACCTTTATCGGAAGAAGCTTATGAGCAATATGAGTCATTCCATATCTCCTATGGTTATTTTTTGTTTTGATTTGTTTTCTACTTTTTATTTTGAAACTATTTTAAACTAAGAGAAGACTTTCAAGAATAGCACAGAAAGTTCCCTTCACTCAGCTGCCCCTAATGTTAACATCTCATGCAACATTGATCAAAACTGGAAGTTAACGCTGGTACAACTCTATTAACTAAACTACACACTACCTGGATTTCTGCAGTCTTTCCATTTCTGTCTTTTTCTTTTCCAGGATCAAAAATACCACATGGTAATTAAGTTGTCACGTCCCCTTAGTCACCCCCACTCTGTGACAGTTCCGTAGTCTGTCTTTGTTTTTCATTACCTTGACCGTTTTGAGAAGTATTGGGCAGGGATTTTGTAGAATGCCCCTCAATTTGGGCTTGTCTGATGTATTCTCATAATTAAACCGAGATTATCGATCTCTGGGGAAAAATACCATGGAGGTGATATGCCCTTCCCATCCCATTCTATTAGAGGGTACGTGATATGAATATGTCTTATTACTGATGGTGATAATCTTAATCATTTAGTTAAGGTGGTATCTTCCAGGTTTCTCACTGTAAAGTTACTACCTTTCCCTTTCTATTTTCTATCATTTAGAAGCAAGTCACTAAGTCCAGCCCACACTCAAAGGGAAGGAAATTAAACCCTACCTACTGGAGGAAGGAATATCAATTTGTGTACATAAGTTAAAAGCATCACAGTAATTAATAAATATTTGGGGGGAGATCATTTGAGGCTGTGCAGAAATCCTGCTCTCTTTAAAGTTTCACCTACTAATTTTAGCATTCATCAGTTTATCTTGCCTGCAGAAATTACTATGGTATTCTAATGATGATTTCCTATTTCTCTCATTCCTTCTATATTGATTAATCGGAATTCTTCTATAAGGAAGAACTGTCCCCTCATCCAAATTTATTTATTCATTCAGTCATTTGTTTGTATCAGGATGCACTCATCATTTCAATAGAGACAGATAACCAAATAATGCACTCATTATTGAAGAGAGCCAGAGAGAGAGAGAGATGTGTAGTATATACAGGTTAAGTGTCCATACACATGAGCTCTGTCTGCTAAGAGGGCCTAGAGGCAGTGACATTCTAGAAGCAATGAGCACACCTGGTGCCAAGATCTTGTTTTCTAAATACGTTTCTCCAATAAAAGGAACCACTC
Source organism: Equus przewalskii (assembly GCF_037783145.1). Lineage (NCBI taxonomy): Eukaryota > Metazoa > Chordata > Mammalia > Perissodactyla > Equidae > Equus > Equus przewalskii. Next base: position 43,422,615 of record NC_091855.1, read on the forward strand.
CTTAGAGAAATGGAAGATTCTAGGGGCAGGGAGAATACAAGATAGACTTAGAGATTCTTGTAGTGCCAACAAGTAAAGAACTGTTAAGAAAAGAAAAAGAATGGGGCATGTCAAAAAAACACAGAGCCAGAGGCCGGCCCCGTGGCCGAGTGGTTAAGTTCGCGCACTCCGCTGCAGGCGGCCCAGTGTTTCGTTGGTTCGAATCCTGGGCGCGGACACGGCACTGCTCATCAAACCACGCTGAGGCAGCGTCCCACATGCCACAACTAGAAGGACCCACAACCAAGAATATACAACTATGTACCGGGGGGCTTTGGGGAGAAAAAGAAAAAAAAATTTAAAACAAAACCCCAAAAAAACACAGAGCCAACCTGAAAGAGCTCCCAGGGCCAGAGTTGGACTAATTATTAAATAATTAACGACAGTATGGGATTACAGTCTCCTATAGTTTTGAACATACATATCAAGAGCAATAAGAACTCATAAGAAGAAACCCAAAGTCCAATTCCCCTTGGGTTTGGATTACACAGCCTAGCAGATACATGTCAAAACTAAGCTCAAGACTCTATCAGTGACTCCGTACATCAAACAGTCACAAAATACCAGAGTAAGCAGACTTCCTTTTAAGTAAGGCCAATATGTGCAATTGTGATTTATACAACAGAGACTAAAGCCCGCTGATCATCCCACCCACAAACTTTAAAAAAAAAAAGGTAAAGTAATAATACTGATCCAGTGGTATTTTCTTAAAAATTTTTACTTACTGTGAATTTTTAAAAGAAAAATATGTGTTCAAATTAATCATTTTTGAAGTTAAGGCAAACAGCATGAATTGTTTCTGAAATACAACAAATGATTACACATACATTAACAAAGGCTACCATCTATTGAACGTTTACCGTGCACCCCTCCTTGCTAGCTACCTTATATTCATCTCCTCGGTCAGACCTCAAGCACCTCATGACCAGGAAGCCAAAGCTCGGATGCACAAGGTGTGCACTTTTGGTGTGTTGGGACCTGGTAGTGGTGGTTCAGGATGCACATCGCCACTAGGAAACCACGTCCCTTAGATAACACTACATTCTCCTGAGGGACTGAGGTTACATAAGGTACTTCTCCAGATAAATTGAGTGTTCCTTGACCCTCAAATGATTGCCCCTTAAAACATTCTAATCTTCTTTGAGGGAAATGTTTCTAAAATGTGGTACAGCTATCTCTACCTTCTTGAACGCACATCTGTGACTAAGTGTGATCCATCCTTGATGGCTGGCTCAAGAGAGTGAACATGCCTGTGCATTAATTCTGACATAGCAACGACCTCCGAAGTTGAAGTCTGAAGGCTATTCATCTAGTCCACCTTTTCTTTCTTGCTCTTTTTTTTGAGGAAGGTTAGCCCTGAGCTAACATCTGTGCCCATCTTCTTCTACTTTATATGTGGGACGCCTACCACAGCATGGCTTGCCAAGCAGTGCCATGTCCACACTCGGGATCTGAAATGGCGAACCCCAGGTCACTGAAGCTGAACGTGCGCCCTTAACTGCTGCTCCACTGGGCCAGCCCCTAGTCCACTTTTTGTGTTCAGCTCTTTCCCAAAATAACAGCTGGCAAGTCCTGGTGTCTATAAGTACATCTACCCCTGAATTTGAGTAAGGGACCCAATAGGGATTCCGGTCCTGTGTTAAGGTGCAAACGCATCACATCCTGCTGCTCAAAGGCCTTTCTTAGCTACTCTGAGTTTGTGGTGGGTTTCTCAAAGGTGGCTTTTTAAGGAAGTCTGCTCTTTAGATATGGGATAATCAGTACACTGTGCATCAAATTCTCTATCATTGAGCAGTTTAAAGGTAAAGATGGAGTGGGGGGGGGGAGATAAAGAAACACAGAGAATGCAGAATACAGACGAAGAAGGGACAGAATAGAGGAAAAGCAGAAGACCCAGTAACTTCAGAGTCTTGGCAGTGACACGTAAATGACCGCATGCTTTGGGTGATGAAGAACAAGGATTCTGGCTCAGTGAAATCTGGATTCAAATCTGGCTCTGCCCACCTAGTGGCCTAGAATGAGAATTGCCAAGTTATTTCACATCTCTAAGCACCTGTCCTCATGTACAAAAGAGAAACGATTACAACTGTCCTGTGGGGATGTCATGAGGATGAAATTACTTTTCTCCATACTCTTTGACACCATTAACTGTCCTATACTCCTTTCTGACGTGAGAAACAATTCTTTCATATTGAGTTTGAAATCAAGGTTTATATCCCAAAACATTTCAGAAGGTTCTGCATCAATGTGTGGGTGGGGAGGGTGATCTCATTTCTCAAAAATTTGCTTTAGATATTTATAGACTTCAATTCCTTTGATATTAAAAAAAATAGCTGAGCTTCAAATCTCTTAATTGAAAAGTTTAACAGTTGTAATAAAACCAGCATTTACTTCATTATTCTGATAGAGTTTCCTAATCACATCTGGTTTTTGAGTCTTTAGTGTGATATATGTTAAGAACCTGCAAACTCGAAGACTCAGAGGCTGCTCTGAGGGAAAAAGCCACAGCAGTCCTCAAAGGGACTAATCCAGAACTCTCTAGTTCCCCTCTCCACACACGGCAACTCATCACTCCCAGGGGATAAATTTCTGCAACCGTATTTGGAAATTATTTTTAAATACATTAATTGATTCACAATTAATTAAATCACAAGGACCTCTAATATATTTAAACTAAGGTTTCATTTATAAAAGCCCAACATACACACAACTTTTAGGAACATATAGACTATTTAAAGTGAGGTATACTTTTATAATTTAACTTTGTAACCATTAATCATTGGTATGACAGTAAACTTGGACATGAATAAAATCCAGCATGATAAACATAAAATTGGCCCATAATCCTCACTGCCCAAAAAAATCTCACATATTATTACATGAATACAATTTTCCCACTAAGGTTAAGTTGCCCTTATTGATTTAAACCTGTACTTTATTTACTCTTAAACACGTCTCTGAGTGCCTACCTTTCAAAGTGCTGTTTCATTTGTTTACACGCATAGTAGTTTCCATCTCTCAGGCTCTGCACCTTCATAACTTCAGAAAACGTTCCCTCTCCTATTTTGCCAACTGCTTTATAGTCTATAAACAAAAACAATTATAAAAATAAAATTTTATTTACGTATATATTTTGTACTCATTTCCAGACAGCAAACATTTTTATCTGTAAGATAATCCAACAGCAATATATTGAGGAGTGTTTCTCCTTTCTTTCTAAGGTTCAATGCTCCCCTCATTTTAAGAGAAGTGGGGTTGTGTGTTGGCAACGAGCATCATTTCCTCCCAGTCTATGCTCATCTTCATAAAGCAGAGAACCGCATGACCAGAATCTTGGCCGGGATGAGAGGCTCAGCTACCCTACGAGATTTGGAAAGCAGAAGAGCAACGGAGGCCAGCTGGGATTGCTCTAGCAGGAGCAGCCCTAGTATGGGCTTTGGCACCAGGTCACACCGACAGATCTGATGTGCCAGCAGCCTCAGAACTTCCTCCTGAAAATCACCCTCTGTGGTCCTACAGCGGGCCCAGCTGATCTACAGCAGTCGCCTGCAGTTCTTGCATTTCCTGGTTACCTGAAGGCTAACAGCAGCTTTCCTTGCCTTTGCTGCCACCACCATGACCCCCAGCACAGACAATGGTTTCATAAGCCTCTAATTCACTATGTTAAATCCCTTCCTGCTCGAAATACCTAGAGTAGTTTCTGTTTTCCTGACCAAACCATGACAGATACAGAAACGAGTATCTTGAAGTGGGGTGCTCTGGGTAACAAAAACCTAAAAAGTGCAGTCAGGCGGCAGAGAGCAGGCTGGAGAGCCTGGTGTATCCTGACAACAGATGGCCAACCATAAAAGGCTGCCTGCAGTAACTGCTGCCTTTCACAGACCAAGTGTCTGCTGAGCCTGCTGGCCTGGGGAAGGGGGTGGGAAGAGTCAGAATAACGGAGCGTGCTGACGACTACTGACTGCCTTAGCAAGATATTTCAAGACAAAACTGAGCTCAGGAGAGAACTGCTACTTTTCAAGCAGAAATGGAAGGAATGAGAAAAGTCTAGAAAGCAAAAGTCTCACTGGGTTGGAAAAGCTTCTGCAGCCCAAATAAGAGGAGAACCAGACTAACAAAATCTCTACAGAAAGCAGTCTGTGAGACTTCTGAGTTAAATGAATGGCTCAGCCTGGCACCAAGATTACAGGAAGGCAGGTATTAAGCTAAAAAGCTAAATAGTTAAAAAGGCACTGTTTTTTCTAGAAGTGACAATGCTTTTTAGAAATGATAAGTTTATTTATTATTTTTTTTAAGGTATGCTTTTTGGTGAGGAAGATTGGCCCTGAGCTAACGTTTGTTGCCAATCTTCCTCTTTTTTTTTTCTCCCCAAAGCCCCAGGACATAGTTGTATATCCTAGTTGCAGGTCATTCTATTTCTTCTTGTGGGATGCTGCCACAGCATGGCTTGGTGAGCAGTGCATAGGTCCACACCCAGGATCCAAACTGGTGAACTCCAGGCCGCTGAAGTGGAGCACATAAACTTAACCACTCTGCCATGGGGCCAGCCCCAGAAACGATAAGTTTAAAAATGAAAAAAGTCCTTATCTATGAGCAAGAAATACTGAAGTATTTCCAGGTGAAATGACACAATGTTTGGGATTTATTTTAAAATACTCCTATAATTCTCATTCACTACTGCTGAAAGTATAAATTGGTATAGTCATTTTGGAGGGCAATTTGACACTACACCTACTAAATCTTTAAGACATACATTCACCTTGACCCAGCAATTCCAATCCTAGAAATTATCCTGTAAAAAATACTTGCTCAAGTATATATGATATGAGAATGCTAGTACAACATTATTTAATAGAGAAAAACTAATAACCTAAATGCCCCCCAACAGGGAAGTGGATAAATTAAGTATGGTTTATTCATATAATGGGATATATTGAATATATTTAAAAGAAAGACACAGATGGATAGATCCTCAAAAATAATGTCATTAAAGACAACACCACACACCCAATTAGTGGCTTTCTCTGAGGGGTAAGGTTACAGGTGTCTCTTTTTCTAAGTTAAATATTTTCCATAATGAGAGTATTATTTTATTAAAAAGTAATAATAAAAGGTAAAGACTCCAGAAAAAAAAAGTGGTAGGGGGAAAAACAGCAAAACATTTATCACTGTTGAAACTAGGTGATGGATGCATGAGGGTTCACTATATTATTTTCTCTACTTCTGGTATGCTTGAAATTTTCCATAATCAGAAGTTAAAATAAAAGAAGCAAAAACAAGAGCTAGCCCTGATGGCCTAGTGGTTAAAGTTCAGTGCTCTCACTGCTTCGGCAGCCAGGGTTTGCTTCCCAGGCACGGAACCACACCACCCATCTGTCAGTTGCCATGCTGTGGCTGCGGCTCACACGGAAGAACTAGAACGACATATAACTAGGATACACAACCACCTACTGGGGCTTTGGGGAGGGAAAAAAAATAGGAAAATTGGCAATAGATGTTAGCTCAGGGTGAATCTTTCCCAGCAAAAAAAGCAAAAACAAAACCTCCTATGTGTGATCCTCCATATTCATACCTTCCTTAAGAATAGCCAGAACAGAAATGACTCCCTAGACCTTGGGAACCATGAGACAAAGATGGTGAAAAAGCCACCCTGAAAGATTCCCAACCAGGAACGCTCACATAGGACTTTACATGAACAAGAAAAATACTTTTCTTGTGTAAAGCCCCTGAGATGTGGGGGTTTATACATTACAGCACCTAGTAAGCATTACCCTCACTACTATACCTGATAATATAAATATCATAATCTATAAAACAAATAGAATAGACTTTTGAGAATTTATATTTGTAAGACTGCACATTAAAAATCAGCTACTCAATAAACATTCAGGAACTTTAGTTACCCAAATTCAATTTACACACAATTTTTCCCCATATATTTATATTTGAGATTTTATCCTACTTGTAAGTTACTAAATTAGCCTGCTACTGTTTCACGGACACTGGCAGAAGACAGCCTCTTGGGTCAAAGATAAAGAACTTTATTACTCATGGCACAGCAAGGTGTATGACATCTGCATGTATGCCTTTGTTCCCCTTGCCCCAAAGTCCCGTGAGGGTCACAGGGTGGACCCAGATGACACCAGCACATGCAATAGATTGCTCTGCAAAAGAAGAACCCAGGGCCAATGGCCTAGCGCTTTTTGAACAAGCAGCCAACAAGATGGATAAAGCCTTGAATCTGGCACACTCAGCAGGAACACACAGGGAAACTCAGGGCCCACGGCAAACTGCCTCTCCCAACAGTTCATTATAGTGTTAATACACATATTAACCAGCTTTACTAAGACAGGGTATGTGGTATGGTATTATTCTCACCCATAAATATTCACATATAGGTAATATAGATTTCAATGCCACTTTTCAATTTTACTCAAAATAGTCAATTTCAGCATACATTTTCAAGGATCTTAACTTCAGGCATGCAAAATGAGAAAATCCTATTTATAATTACATATTTGTAGAAATTGGAAAAAACACTTTTCCCCCCAAACAGCATTTAACCACGCTATCACCATTCCAAATACCATATACCACTACCATACTCTAGTCATTGCCACAGAAGGAAACAGGAACCTATAACTGCCGTGCATAATGTAGATGCGCAACAACTCCTGAAGACAATGAAAGAAAGAAATAATTGTTAAAACTTCTCACAAAAATTAATTTCCAAAGATGATTTCTGGGAAGGAAGATAAAAAGCACTGAGAACATGCAGTGGAATGAATGGTGGCTCCCAAAAAGCTATGTCCTCAAACTAACCCCTAGAACCTGTGAATGTGACCTTGTTTGGAAATAAGGTCTTTGCAAGTATAATTAAGGATCGTGAAATGAGAACATCCTCGACTACCCCGGTGGGCCCTAAAGCCAGTGACAAGTGTCCTTATAAGAGACACACAGAGAAAGGAGAACAGTGGCAGCTAGAGGCTGGAGAGAAGGGGAAATGGGGAGTTGTTATTCAACAGGTACAGCATTTCAGTCATACAAGATGAAAGAGTTCTAGAAATCTACTGTAAAACAATGCGTATAGTTAATACTGTACATTTATATGTTAATATTTATATATTTAATATATTTACATATATTTATATTTAACATAAAAATTATATAAATTTTTACATTTAACATATTTACATATATATAACGTACACTTAAAATTTTAAAAACAGGGTGGAGCTCATGTCATATGTTTTTACCACAGACAGACACAGATAGAGAAGAGGAGGCTGTGTGAAGACAGGCAGAGACTGGAGGGATGCAGCCATACGTCAAGGACGCCTGGGCCTCTAGAAGCTGCAAGAGGCAGGAGGGAGCTTCCCCTCGAACCTTGAGAGGAAGCACAGCCGCCGACGCCTTGATTTCAGGCTTCCAGCCTCCAGAACTGTGAGAGAACATACTTCTGCCGTATTACGCCACCAAATTTGTGGTAATTGGCTGCGGCAGCCCTAGGAAACTAACATTTAACGTAACTGATTTTTTTTTAATCTAAGCAAAACATTAATTTTTTAATTAAAGGAAAAAGACTTCCTAAGCATAACAGTGTAAGAAGTCACTCAGAAAAGATAGATATATTCGACTACATAAAAATTTAAAATTCTAGCATAAGAAATACTCAAATGGTTAAATAAATGATGAAAAAGCCATACAAAGGAATATAATATAGCAGATAAAAAAGAATAAGGGAGATCGATAGCTTCTGACAGGGAATAACTTTTCAAGATATATTATTAAATGAAAAAGACAAATTAAAGAACAGTGTGTAAACTACGCAAATAACATTTGTAGAAAAAAAAGTACCCACATGGTGTCAGACAGAATAATGTGTGTCCCCAACAACGTCCATGTCCTAACCCCTGGAACCTGTGAACATGTTAGGCTGCAGAGGGAATTTCTAAGCCTACTAATAAGCCGACCTTAAAATAAGGAGACGATCCTGGACTTATCAGATGGGGCCAATGCAGTCACAGGGTCCTTGTAAGTGGCAGAGGGAAGCAGAGAAGACAAGAGTCAGAGGGAGACTGAAGATGACACTGCTGGCTTTCAAGATGGAAGAAGAGGCTACAAGTCAAGAAATGCAGGCGGCCTCTAGAAGCTGGAAAAGGCACAGAAACAAATTCTCCCCTAGACTGTCCAGAAGGAATGCGGCCCTGACAGCAACTAAACTTTAGCCCAGTGAGACTCACTTTGGACGTCTGACCTCCAAACTGTAAGATAATAAATTTGTGTTCTTTTACGTCACTGAGTTTGCGACAACTGTATTACAGCAGTAATGAAAACTAGCACACACATTCACACATGTTAGCTCATATATACAAAGAAGGAAGTAGAAGAAACACAAGAAAGTGCCAACAGTGGTGACTTTAGGAGAGGAGACCTAGATGGCTGGGGGACAGGATAGAAGGGAGACTCACTTTTTACTATATTTCCATCTGTGCTTTTTTTTGTGTTACGCTTTGTGTATATATATATTATTTATTTCATTGAGGTCATAATAGTTTATAACATTGTAAAATTTCAGTTACATATTATTATTTTTCAGTGACCATATAAATGTGTCCCTTTACCCCTTATACCCACCCCACAACCCCCTTCCCCTCTGGTAAACACTAAACCGTTTGCTTTGTCCATGTGTTTGTTTATCTTCCCCATGTGAGTAAAATCATATGGTATTTGTCTTTGTCTGGTTTATTTCGCTTAACACAATACCCTCAAGGTTCATCCATGTTGTTGCAAATAGGAGGATTTTGTCTTTTTTATGGCTGAGTAGTATTCCACTGTATATATACACCACATCTTCGTTATCCATTCATCAGCTGATGGGCACTTGGGTTGCTTCCATGTCTTGGCTATTGTGAATAATGCTGCAGTGAACATAGGGGTGTACAAGTCTCACTGATTTTTTTTTTATTGTGGTAACATTGGTTTATAACACTATATGAATTTCAGGTATACATCGATCGTTATATATTTTGATTTCTATGTAGATTACATCATGTTCACCACCCAAAGACTACTTACCATCCATCACCTCACACATGTGCCTAATCACCCCTCTTGCCCTCCCTCCTCCCCCATTCCCCTCTGGTAACCATCAATCCAATCTGTTTCTATGCGTTTGGTTGTCATTGTTTTTATCTTCTATTTATGAGTGAGATCATGCAGAATCTGAATTTCTCCCTCTGACTTATTTCACTTAGCATAATACCCTCAAAGTCCATCCATGTTGTCATTAATGGTCAGATTTCATCGTTTCTTATGGCTGAGTAGTATTCCATTGTGTATATATGCCACATCTTCTTTATCCATTCCTCCCTTGATGGGCACCTAGGTTGCTTCTAATTCTTGGCTATTGTGAATAATGCTGTGATGAACATAGGGGTGTACATATCTTTATGCATTCGTGTTTTCATTTTCTTTGGGAAAAAACCCAGCAGAACAGGTGGATCATATGGTAGATCTATTCTTAACTTTTTGAGGAATCTCCATACTGTTTTCCATAGTGGCTGTGCCAGTTTGCACTCCCACCAGCAGTGTATAAGGGCTCCCTTCTCTCTACATCCTCTCCAACACTTACTGTTTCCTGTCTTGTTAATTATAGCCACTCTAACGGGAGTGAGGTGATATCTCATTGTAGTTTTGATTTGCATTTCCCTGATAGCAAATGATGTTGAACATCTTTTCATGTGCCTGTTGGCCATCTGTGTATCTTCTTTGGAGAAATGTCTGTTCAGATCTTTTACCCATTTTTCAATTGGGTTGTTAGGTTTTTTGTTATTGAGATGTATGAGTGCTTTGTATATTTTGGATATTAACTCCTTATCAGATACATGGATTGCAAATATCTTCTCCCAATTGTTAGGTTGTCTTTTTGTCTTGATGGTTTCCTTTGCCGTGCAGAAGCTTTCTAGTTTGATATAGTCCCATCTGTTTATTTTTTCTATTGTTTCTCTTGCCTGGTCAGACATGGTACTTGAAAATATGCTGCTACGATCAACGTCAAAAATATACTTCATATATTTTCTTCTGGGAGTTTTATGGTTTCACGTCTTACCTTTAAGTCGTTAATCCATTTGAGTTAATTTTTGTGGATGGTGTAAGATAATGGTCTACTTTCATTCTTTCACATGTGGCTGTCTAGTTTTTCCAATACCGTTTGTTGAAGAGGCTTTCCTTTCTCCCTTGTATGTTCTTAGCTCCTATGTCGAAGATTAGCTGTCTGTAGATGTGTGGTTTTATTTCTGGGCTTTCAACTCTGTTCCATTGATATGTGTGTCTGTTTTTGTACCAGTACTATGCTGTTTGATTACTACAGCTATGCAGTATAATTTGAAGTCAGGGATTGTGATGCCTCCAGCTTTCTTCTTTTTTTTTCAGGATTGCTTTAGCTATTCGGGGTCTTTGGTCGCCCCATATGAATTTTAGGATTCTTTGTTCTATTTCCGTGAAGAATGGCACTGGGATTCTGATTGGGATTACACTGAATCTGTAGATTGCCTTAGGTAGTATGGACATTTTAACTATGTTTATTCTTCCAATCCATGTGCATGGAATATCTTTCCATTTCCTTAGGTCATCATCATTTCTTTCAATAATGTCTTATAGTTTCATTGTATAGGTCTTTCACCTCCTTGGTTAAATTTATTCCTGGATATTTTATTCTTTTTCTTGTGATTGTAAATGGTTTTGTATTCTTGAGTTCTCTTTCTGTTAGTTCATTATTAGAGTATAGAAATGCAACTGATTTTTGTAAGTTGATTTCATACCTGGCAACTTTGCTGTAGTTGTTGATTATTTCTAGTAGTTTTCCAATGGATTCTTTAGGGTCTTCTATTAATAAAATTATGTCATCTGCAAACAGCGAGAGTTTCACTTCTTTCTTGCCAATTTGGATACCTTTTATTTCTTTTTTCTTGCCTAATTGCTCTGGCCAAAACCTCCAGTACTATGTTGAATAACAGTGGTGACAGTATGGGTGGACCGGCCTGGTGGCACAGTGGTTAAGTGCACACATTCCGCTTTGGTGGCCCAGGGTTCCCCGGTTCGGATCCCAGGTATGGACATGGCACTGCTTGGCACGTCATGCTGTGTTAGGTATCCACGTGTAAAGCGGAGAAGGATGGGCATGGATGTTAGCTCAGAGCCAGTCTTCCTCAGCAAAAAGAGGAGGATTGGCAGCAGTTGGCTCAGGGTTGATCTTCCTCGGAAAAAAAAAAAAGAGTGGTGAGAGTGGACACCTTTGTCTTGTCCCTGTTCTCAGAGGGAAGGCTTTCAGTTTTTCCCTGTTGAGTATGATGTTGGCTGTGGGTTTGTCATATACAGCCTTTATTACGTTGAGGCAATTTCCTTCTATACCCTTTTTATTGAGAGTTTTTTTTTTATCATAAATGGATGTTGGATCTTGTCAAATGCTTTCTCTGCATCTATTGAGATGATCATGTGGTTTTTATTCATCATTTTGTTAATGTGGTGTATCACACTGACTGATTTGCAGATGTTGAACCACCCCTGCGGGAGACCCTGGTATAAATCTCACTTGATCATGGTATATGATCCTTTTAATGTAATGCTGTATTTGGTTTGCTGATATTTTGTTGAGGATTTTTGCATCTATGTTCATCAGCAATATTGGCCTGTAATTTTCCTTCTTTGTGTTGTCCTTGTCTGGCTTTGGGGTCAGAGTGATATTGGCCTTGTAAAATGTATTAGGAAGTGTTCCATCTTCTTCGACTTTTTGGAATAGGTTGAGAAGGATAGGTATTAAATTTTCTTTGAATGTTTGGTAGAATTCTCCAGAGAAGCCATCTGGTGCTGGACTTTATTTTTGGAGAGGTCTTTAATTACTGTTTCAATTTCTTTACTTGTGATCGGTCTATTCAGATTCTCTATTTCTTCTTGATTCAATTTTGGGAGGTTGTACGAGTCTAAGAATTCATCCATTTTTTCTTGATTGTCCAATTTGTCGGCATATAGTTTTTCATAGTATTCTCTGATAATCCTTTGTACTTCTGTGGTATCCGTTGTGATTTCTCTTCTTTCATTTCTCTTTCTTTTTCTTTTTTTTTTAAAGATTGGCACCTGAGCTAACAACTGTTACCAATCTTTTTTTTTTCTGCTTTTTCTCCCCAAATCCCCCAGTACACAGTTGTATATTCTAGTTGTGGGTCCTTCTACTTGTGGCACATGGGATGCCGCCTCAGCATGGCCTGATGAGCAGTGCCATGTATGCACCCAGGATCCAAACCAGTGAAATCCTTGGCCACTGAAGCAGAGCACGCAAACGTAACCACTCAGCCACGGGGCCAGCCCTTCCTCTTTCATTTCTAATTTTATTTATTTGAGCCTTCTCTCTTTTTTTCTTACTGAGTCTGGCTAAGGGTTTGTCAACTTTGTCATCTTCTCAAAGAACTAGCTCTTAGTTTCACTGATCCTTTCTACTGTTTTTTTGTTGTTGTTGATGTTTCAATTTCATTTATTTCTGCTCTAATTTTTATTATTTCTCTCCTTATGCTGATTTTGGGCTTTGTTTGTTCTTCTTTTTCTAATTCTGTCAGGTGTACTTTAAGATTGCTTATTTGAGATTTTTCTTGTTTACTAAGGTAGGCCTGTATTGCTATGAATTTCCCTCTTAGGACCGCTTATGCTGCATCCCATATGAGTTGGTATGGTCTATTTTCATTTTCACTTGTCTCCAGATATTTTTTGACTTCTCCTTTAATTTCTTTAATGATCCATTGGTTGCTCAGTAGCGTGCTGTTTAGTCTCCACATATTTGTCACTTTCCCAGCTTTTTTCTTGTAGTTGATTTCTAGTTTCATAGCGGTATGGTTCCATAAGATGCTTGAGATGATTTCAATCCTCTTAAACTTATTGAGGCTTGCCTTGTTTCAATATGGTCTGTCCTTGAGAATGTTCCATATGCACTTGAGAAGAATGTGTATTCTGATGTTTGTGGATAGAATGTTCTATATATATCTATTAAGTCCATCTGGTCTAGTTTTTCATTTAATTCCATGGTTTCCTTGTTGACTTTCTGTCTAGATGATCCATTGATGTAAGTGGTGTGTTAAGGTCCCCTACCATTATTGCGGTGTTGTGAATATCTTTTAGGTCTGTTAATAGTTGCTTTATGTACTTAGATGCTCCTGTGTTGGTTGCATAAATATTTATAAGTGTTATGTCCTTTTGGTGGAGTGTCCCTTTTATCATTATCTACTGCCCCTCTTTGTCTCTCATTGCCTGTTTTATCCTGAAGTCTACTTTGTCTGATATAAGTATGACAACACCTGCTTTCTTTTGTTTGCTATTAGCTTGGAGTATCATCTTCCAAGTCTTCACTCTGAGCCTGTGTTTGACTTTAGAGCTCAGATGTGTTTCCTGGAGCACCAAGTTGTTGGGTCTTGTTTTTTAATCCACCTCGCCATTCTATGTCTCTGGATTGGAGAATTCAATCCATTTACATTCAGAATGATTACTGATGTATCAGGGCCTACTGTTGCCATTCTATCACTTGTTTTCTGGTTGTTCTGTATTCCCCTGTTTCTCATCCCATGTATTTTGGACTGCCAATTCAGTTTGGTAGTTGTCTATCATGTTTTTCTCAGTTTTCTCCTTATTTATCATTTGTGTCTCTGATTATTTGTTTAGTGGTTACCATGAGGTTTGTATAAAAAATCTCATAGATGAGATAGTCCATTTTCTGATAGCCTCTTATTTCCTCAGTCTAAGCGATGATTCTATCACTTTCCTCTTCTCCTTCTAAGTTATTGCTGTCACAAATTATTCCATCTTGTGAGTTTATACTTAAAATGACGAGATTACAGTTATTTTTGATGTATGCCTGCCCTTTATCTTTAATGTTATAATTAAGTGTTTGCTAACCTGTTCCGATAGAGAGCTGCAATTTTCTGATTTTGTCTGCCTATTTATCTCCTTGCTCAGGACTCTGTAAAACCTTTCTCTTTTTTTTTTTTTCCAGGTATGAGGGCCTTCTTTTTTGTTTTATTTTATTGGAGGAGGAAGATTGGCCCTGAGCTAACAGCTGTGCCAATCTTCCTCTATTTTTTGTATGTGAGATGCCGCTACAGCGTGGCTTGATGAGCGGTGTGTAGGTCTGTGCCCAGGATCCAAACCCACAAACCCTGGGGCACTGAAGCAGAGCATGTGAATTTAACCATGATGCCACCAGGCTGGCCCCTAAGAAGGCCTTCTTGATCATTTCTTGTAGGAGGCAGGGGGGTCTTGTGGTGATGAACTCCCTCAGCTTTTGTTTAGGTGGAAAGTCTTTATTTCTCCATCATATCTGAAGCATATTTTTGCCTGACAGAGTGTTCTTGGCTGAAAGTTTTTGTCTTTAAGAATTTTGACTATATCATTCCACTCTCTCCTAGCCTAAAAGGTTTCTGCTGAGAAATCTGATGAAAGCCTGATAGGGGTTCCTTTCTAAGTTATTTTCTTTTGTCTTGCTGCCCTTAATATTTTTTCTTTGTCATTGACTTCTGCCAGTTTTACTACTATATGCCTTGGAGAATGTCTTTTTACATAGACATAATTAAGAATTCTATTAGCTTCTTTTACTTGTATTTCCAGCTCCTTCCCCAGGTTTGGGAAGTTCTCAGCTATTATTTCTTTGAACAAGCTTTCTGCCCCATTCTCCCTCTGGACTATCTATAATCCTTATGGTGCATTTCCTAATTGAATCAGATATTTCTCGGAGAATTTCTTTTTTTCTTTTTAGTCTTAGTCCTCTCTCTCCCACCTGAAGCTTTTAGATATTTCTGTCCTCCATATTGCTAATTCTGTCCTCCATTATATCAGCACTGTTATTCAAGGACTCCAGATTTTTCTTTATCTCATTCATCATGTTTTTCATCTCCAACATTTCTGATTGGCTTTTCTTTATAATTTCAATCTCTTGTGAAGAATTGCCTCTGTTCATTCATTTTCTTCCTGATTTCATGAAACTGTCTATCTGAATTTTCTTGTAACTCATTGAGGTTTTTTTCTGATAGCTATTTTGAATTCTTTGTCATTTAGATTGTAAATTTCTGTGCCTTCAGGATTGATTTCTCAGTGCTTGTCATTTCCTTCTGGTCTGGAGTATTAACATATTTCTTCATACTATTTGATGGGGTGGATTTGTGCCCTTGCATAGTGATAGTATCTGGTCGAAGATTCCACCTGCTGCCACTGGGGAGGGTCAGGAGCTGTGTATTCTGAGCCTGCTGTGATCCCTGGCGTCTGTGCCTGTCCTTTGGAATCTATCCTGACAGGGCTCATCTGCGATTGCCAACTTGCAGCTGCTGCTTTTCTAAGGTATGTGCAGGTGCTCTGGGCGACTGGCCGAGCTGGAGCACCAGGCTGGGAGAGGGAGGGAGGATGGACAATTTCTTTAGAGTGTGGGTTCCTGGGGGTGTTCTTGCTCTGCCCTCACTATCTGCCCTCCTGGGGTGCTGGCTTGATGAAGACACCCCTGCAACAGCTTATCCTCCTCTGTATGGAGCTTCTTCATGGGCTGTGAGGGAACTTGGAGAGTGAAGGCATTTTCAGGGAGAGCTGCTCCTCTCCCCTCTTTTCTCAGAGCTGTGTGCAGTCCCACATCCTAGACTACTGCTAGGGAGGGAGAGGAGATCCCCTTACCTCCTTCCACTTCCTCCCAGGGGGTCCAGCACCTCCACTTTCAGACGTATGGCTGTGTGGATCTCTCAGATGTCTATTGTGTTGTGTGAATGTCCACTGTTGGTTTATGAATGTTCTTCTCATTGTATCTTGGGGTAAGAGTCTGAGGGAAGAGTTCACTCCACGACGATGCTGACGCTGACAGCACTCTCTGTATTATTTATTTTTTTAAAGTAATTAACTAAAAACAATTTAAGGAGTGAGGGATAGTTTCCTCATGGGTCTTTTAAGGAAAATAGATTACTAAATTAAAAACTAAGCATTTATTTTTATATAAATTTTATCTTAAAGCAAATGGCAATCTATGAAATAAAAACAATTTGCAAGAAAATTAAAAATAACAAAAATATAAGATACCACTTAACACCTACTAGAATGACTAGAATCAAAAAGATAGATAACAACAAGTGTTAGTGAGGATGTGGAGAAACTGGAACCCTCATACATCGCTGGCAGAAATGTAAAGTGGTGCAGCCACTGTGGAGAACAGTTTGGCAGCTTTTCAGTATATTAAACAGAATTACCTTATTACCCAGCAATTCCACTCCTAGGTGTATACCCAAGACAAATAAAAACATATGTCCAAACAAAAAAACCTGTAGGCAAATGTTCACAGAAGCATTATTTATAATAGCGAAAGGTGGAAACAACCCAAATGTCCATCAGCTAATGAATGGATAAATAAAATAGGATATATCCATACAATGGAATATTATTCAGCCATAGAAAGGAATGACATTCTGACACATGCTACAACATGGATGAACCTTGAAAACATTATGCTAAGTAAAAGGAGCCAGGCACAAAAGGCCATTTATATGAAACATCCAAAATAGGCAAATCCATAGACACAGAAAGTAGATTAGTGGTTGTCTAGGGTTGGTGAGGTGTGGGTGAAATGGGGAATGACTGTTAATGGTACAGGTTTCTTTTGCGGATGACGAAAATGTTTTAACAGCTTATGAAGATGGCTGCACAACTCAGTAAAAATACCTGAAGTCATTTAACTGTATATTTTAAATGCGTGAACTTTACAGTAAGTAAATTGTACCTCAATCAAGCTATTAAAACAAATAAATTTGTGGTGTTAGAAGTTAGAACAGTGGTTACCCTTGGGCGGCGGGGTGACTGAAATGGGCGAAAGAGGACTTCTTGGATACTGGTAATGCTGTTTCTTGATCTGGGAGCAGGTTACAAGGACATGTTCACTTTATGAAACTGCACCAACCTGTACATGTATAATTTGTGCAGATTTCTGTATGTATGTTATACTCCAATTTTTAAAAGTTGGGGGGAAAAACAAGCTATAGTTAGAATAAGCAGAAAGTACGAGGAACAGAAAAGATATACAGTAAATTGTATATTCAGGGAAAGGCACAAACAAAAACAGACTGAGAAATCATATTAATGGCACAACTGTCACGTCCACAGATTCCAACTACTGAGGTCCAAAAGAACTGCTTTCAAAATGGCTCCAGGGGCCGGCCCGGTGGCGCAGTGGCTAAGTTCACACACTCTGCTTCGGTGGCCTGGGGTTCGCCAGTTTGGATCCCAGGTGCAGACCTATGCACCACTTATCAAGCCATGCTGTGGCAAGCATCCCACATATAAAAAAATGGAGGAAGATCAGCACGAATGTTAGGTCAGGGCCAATCTTCCTCAGGAAAAAGAGGAGGATGGGTGGTGGATGTTAGCTCAAGGCTAATCTTACTCAAAAAATTAAAATTAAAATTAAAAATATATATATGGTCCCAGTTCCTAAAAGGCCCAGTTCTTCCTGTTCTAGACTTTCCTGTTCTTAAGCTCATCCTTAATTGATTTTTATAATACACCTCCAACTTGTGAAGTGTAATGAGACTTGCTGGTCCTTACAACTGAAACAGACTAAGACAATTCTCTTGAATGAGAACCAAAGTTTAGGGGTCACTTATATTCCTCAAAAGTCCCCTTAACAGGGAGACTAGATGTCTTTTCCCGTGGTTAGCTCCAAAGCGCCTCTTCTGGTTCCCTGAAATAGGTCTCCATCTTATTTTTCAGATAGCTCCTTTATCTCAGATGAAAACGCTCTGAGAAGGACTACCAGCCCCAACAGTAACATTACCTGGTCTTGGCAACTTACAAGAGTTGGAGATAAAATACATTATACCAGGAAAGAGAAACAAACCAACGGAAAACAACAGCAAAAACAAAGAAAGCTTGGAGCAGTGGGATACTATTACTTCAGTATTAAGATCATTCCATTCATACATAAGGAAGTCTGTGCACCGAAGGCCACAGTCTGCAGCAAAGACTGTGACAGAAGCCAAGTCTCATGACTGGCCTGTGTTGTGAGGGAGGAAAGGTGGGCTCTCATACCAGGAAGGGCTTCTCTGCAGACCATCAGCAAGGAGAACTACCTGAGGGTGCTGAATCTCCACACCAGCATTTTCCAAATTGAGTTCCACACAACACTGGAACTGGGGAGCCCCCCAACCTAATGGGTATTCCATGAAAGAGGGTTCCATGAGAAAATAAATTTGGGAAATGCATGGTTAAATATAGAGAAACGTGTCTGACTGCAGAATTCCTCGGCGCCTTTCCCCGAAATGTGCGGTGAGTCTCCAGGGCACAGAGGAGCACACGGGAGGGGTGTGCGGTGTATAACCAGACGTGTCTTTGAAGTAGACGAGTTAACGTCCCCAGAGCTGCTCTGGATGCCCAAAGTGAAGATCTTTAAACTAAGCTACTAGAATCCCTCTGACTCCAGTCTTCCCTGAATAAAAAATAATTTTAAAAAACCAATCTAGGGGCCGGCTCCATGGCCAAGTGGTTATATTAGTGTGCTCCGCTGCGGCGGCCCAGGGCTCAGATGCTGAGCGCCGACACGGCACTGCTCGTCAGGCTACGTTGAGGCGGCATCCCACATCCCACAACTAGAAGGACCTGCAACTACGATATACAACTGTGTACGGGGGGGGGGCGGGGGGGGGGGGTTGGGGAGATAAAGCAGAAAAAAAAAAAAAGATTGGCAATAGTTGTTAGCCCAGGTGCCAACCTTTGAAAAAAAAAAAGTCTTTAAAAAGAAAAAGAACTGATCTAGCATCCAGCAAGACAGGATTTCAAAACTATTCTGCCAGTTTTACAGTTCTTCCCACTTGCCTTCTAAGAGAAGCTGGCTAGGGGCTGGCCCCGTGACCAAGTGGTTAAGTTCGCGCACTCCGCTGCAGGCGGCCCAGTGTTTCGTTGGTTCGAATCCTGGGCGCGGACATGACACTGCTCATCAAACCACGCTGAGGCAGTGTCCCACATGCCACAACTAGAAGGACCCACAACGAAGAATATACAACTATGTACCGGGGGGCTTTGGGGAGAAAAAGGAAAAAATAAAAAATCTTTAAGAGAAGCTGGCTAACGTAAGGCAGGGGCAGCCCCAATGGAGTCTTCAGGATAGAGGTGTCAGATCCCTTCTGACAAAAATGGAAGCCATAGCATGTTTGACAACCACAGGTTAAACCCCGGAGCCTCTCTAAAACGGGGAACCTACCCACTCAGTCCTGGAACGAGACAAGAAAGATTCTTGCATCTATCTCCGGAGAAGCTTCTTCAAGCAAACCGACCAAAATACAGGCCCAGCAACTTACCAATAATTTGTCCAGTTTGGAACCTTTTAGACAATTTTGACAAATTTCTTTAGGAGCCTCCAAACTTGAAGCTTTGTGGGAAAATTCAACCAGCCTGATATGTTTACTGAGCAATACATCCTTCTGCCTTCTGGAAGACCTCATCCTGACCTACCTAACCTAACTCTTACTAGTCAAGGAATAGCTGCTGCTTGCTAACATAACACCAAATCTTTCCCTTCTGTTGGAGGGGCTACACTGGAACGCCCAGAAATTCCCCTCAAAGGAGACACAGTCTATTACTGTACAGAAGAGGTCACATGGCAAGTCTACAATGGCTCTCCTTAGAAAGGTCTGCTGGCAAGGCTGGCCCTTGGCTGCCATCTGGGAACTGGAATTTCAGGAGAGCTCCCATCTTCCTTAAATGATAAGAGTGGCTCATTGTGCCTAAACTGTTCGTGCGAGCAATGTGGTTTATGGTGAATCTGCTTTCCTTCTGGGAGTCTGGAATTTTTATACGTGCTGGGCAGAGGGTGCCTATATTATCAGCTCCCAATAAAAGCCCTGGGCACTGAGTCTCTAATGAGCTTCCCTGATAGAAAACATTTCACACGTGTTGTCACAATTTGTGGAATTGTGGAGGAATTTGGAGGAATAAAGTGAGTCCTGTGTGACCCTACTGGGAGAGGACTCTTGGAAGCTTGTACCTTGTTTCCTCTAGACTTTGCCCCATGTTCCTTTTTCCTTTGCTGATTTTTCTCCGTATCCTCTCACTGTAGGAAACCATAGCCATGAGTACAACTATATCCTGAGTCCTGTGAGTCCTCCACGTGAATCATGGAACCTAGGGGTGGTCTTGGGACCCCTCCCAATGCAATTTATGCTACACTTCAGCCTAAATTAATTAAACATCCCTGGTAGTATGACTAAATCATTGTGGATGTCAATAAAGATTTATTAGCACAGCTATGCATCAGGTACTGTGCCATGCACTGTAGATACAAAGATCAATAAAACATAATCCCTCGCCTTGAGGACTTAGAGTATGTCCCCATGCCCCTAATTTTAGGTCCTTTTCTTATGAAAGAGACGGAGGGAGGGAAGGAGAGCCAGATTTGCGTTTAGATAATATTAAAGGACAAATTAATGAGTACATGGTGTATCATATCGAGTACGTGGTGCTTTAGATTCTAACCTCCCAGGACCGAACTGGTAGGCCGTAAAGCAGATGTCTTTCCTCCTTCTGAATGCACCTGTGTCCTCTGTTACAAAACTGCTCACTCTACTTTACACCCTCTCCCCATAATGCCATTAAGTCCCTTAAAGGCAGGTCTACAATCTGCCCAAATTGTTCTCTTTTGTCCCCTGTACATACTCAACAAATGATTCAAAGAGGAAATACCAAGTCACATGCCTTGTAATCTAATATTCCTATAGCCCCCTGGACACATACTGCAGGGGGATCTTCGCTGACAACTGAATCACAAAATTATTACTATTGACTAACTGGCAACCAACCCTTTTTTATCAACCAACCCTTTTTTATTCATCTCCATCTTTAAATGTTGGGTTTTTCCAACATATGAAGAGAGATCTCCTGTCCCTTAAGTTACCTCCTTTCCCAGGTCAGACCATCCATATAAATGCAACAGTGAATTAAAAGGATAAGAAGGATAAAGCGGCCAGAAGGAGGCTTCTTAATTACCTTCTAAAAGTTTCATATCCCTCCAAGCAAACTATCTTTCAGAATATGTTTTTCCTAATTACATGCCAAGAAACTATGCACATGGTGAATTCAGCCTTAACTATGACCAGGTCCCAGTAAACCTACAAAACAAACAAAACCAAGCTAGGTGATCATAGCCAACATTGTTGGACACCTACCCTATGTCAGGCACCATTTTTTTAAATAAACTTTTAATTTTAGAATAGTTTTAGATTTACAGAAAACCTGTGAAGATAGTATGGAGAATTCCCATATACCCCACACCCAGTTTCCCTTATTATTAACATCTTAAATAGTATTGTATATTTGTCACAATTAATGAACCAATACTGGTACATTATTATTAACTAAAGTCCACACTTTGTTCAGATTTCCTTAGTTTTTACTTAATATCCTCTTTCTAGGACACCACATAACATCATGCCGTCATATCTCCTTAGGCTCCTCTTGGCTGTGACAGTTTCTCAGACTTTCCTTGACTGGGTAACATTGACAGTTTTGAGGAGTTCTGGTCAGGTATTTGGCAAGATGTCCTTCTGCTAGGATTCGTCTGCTGTTTTGCTCATGATTAGACTCAGGTTATGGGTTTTGAGGAAGAAGACCACAGCGCCCTTTCATCACATCATCTCAAGGACACATACTACTAACATGACTTGTCACTGTTGACATGGACCTTGATCACCAGGCTGAGGTAGTGTTTGTCAGGTTTCTCCACTACAAAAGTGACTCTTTCCTCCCCCGCTGTCCATACTGCACACTTTGGAAGAAGTCGCTATGCATAGCCCACACTTAAACAGAGGGGAATAACGTTCCCCTCCTTGAGGGCAGAATTTGGAATTCTTCTACGAGGGAAGTTTGTCTATTCTCTCCATTTATTTATTCAATCATTCATATTAGTATGGATTCATGGATATTTATTTTATTTTGGGGGATAATTCAATACTACTTTATTTTGTGGCTCAAATTATTCCAGCTTTGACCATTGGGAACTCTTTCAGTTGGCTCCTTTTGACATGTCCCCATCAATGAGTGTTTTGTTTGTTTTTTGAGTACTTTCTTTCTTTCTGGCACTACAAAATCTTGTGTATTTCCTGTCTGAATCCTAAGATGAGCCATTTCTCCAAGGAGCTCTGGTTCCTTTTATTGGCGAACGGAACTTATTAAACACTGAGATCTGAGCACTAGGCGTCAGGCATCATTTTTCACTTAATCATCTCAACAAACCCATGCAATAGGTATCCCATTAGCCCTATCTTACAAATGAGGAACTAAGGCACAGAGAGGTTAAGTAGCCTGCCCAAGGTCACATCAGTAAGTGGTAGGGCAGGGCTTTAAACCCAGAGAGTCTAACTCCAGAAGTCATTTCCTGACCACACTGCCACTGCTGTCTGCTATGAGCAGAACGCCACCAAGGGAACACAGATGAAGTCACATAAACACACTTATAAGAGCTCTGACCTTGGCAACAGATCCTTTTCAAAATAACTGGCTCAGCTGACAAGGTCCATGAGAAAAGCAAAATTTGGAACTGCACTGCCAATGATATAGAGACACATTCTTTGGTATGAGGTACAGTGAAAGCATGAACTCTGGTTGTGAGCAGCACAATCCTCAAGAGTAACCACCAGAGTCCTGCTTGGTCTCTCCTTATATGGTAACTTTCAAACCTTCTGATACAGTCAGTCCATCAGGCAATCTGGTCACTCAACACTCCTTGACCATGGCTAGGCTGAGCTGCAACCTGGTGCCTTTTGCAACATTAGACAGTCGTTTAACAAAAAAAAGTGGGAACAACTGACTCTTAAAACTCAAGTGAAAGCACATCCACTAGAAGGCAAAGTTAAAAAGATTGAAAATATCAAGTGTTGAAAATATCAAGATGTGAAGTAAATGGACCCCTCATACATGGATAATGGGAATGACAAACGGTATAGCCATTTTAGAAAACAGTTGGCAAGTTTCTTATAAAGTTAAATAGACACTTATCATACAATCCGGCAATTCCACTCCTAGGACTCTACCCTAGAGAAGTGAAAACATAATGCCCACACAAAGACTTGTACGTGAATGTTCACAGCAGCATTATTCCCAACAGTCAAAAAATGGAAACAACCCGGATGTTCACTAACTGGTGAATGGATAAACAAATTGTGGTATATTCATACAATGGAATACCACTTAGCAATAGAAAGGACCAAACTAGTGACACGTGCCACTACATGCATGAACCTCAAAAACATCATGCTAAACGAAAGAAGCCAGATTCAAAACCACATACATTTATATATACATTACCACATTTCATTTATATGAAATTCTAGAAAAGGCAACATTTTAGCAACAGAAAGCATATCAACAATCCCTGCGGCCAGGAATGGGGTAGGGGGATCGATTGCAAAGGGGCACAAGGGAACTTCTGGGGAGTGATAGAAGGGTTCTACATCTAGATTGTGGAAGTGGAGACACTACTATCTATATCTGCCAAAACTCACCAAACTATACACTTAAAATAGGTGAATATCATTGAGTGCAAATTATACCTCAGTAAAGCTGTTAAAATTGGGAGATTTCACATTAAAAAATTCAAGTTAGAGCCTTACTCCACAATACACTTAGATATGGGTAAATACTGGTAAAAGGCTGACTGTAAAAGTCCAACGAAAAGAAAATGCATTCATATATTTACCAACCCAAGAGACGAGGACGGCCTTTTAACGCAGAAGCTCAATGAAGTCACAAAGAAGGAAGATCCAGAGGGGAGCCGAGCCACACGTTTTAATGTGTTACATAAAAAACTTCACCAAAGAAATGTACAGGTAAACTACAATCTGAGAAAATATTTGCTACACATATTAGAACAGCTAAAATATTTAATTATAAAGACAACTTACACATAAATATAAATACTAGTATCTTTCAAAGAAGAAATGGACAAAAGGACACAAGACAATTCACTTAAGGGATAAAAATGACCAATAAGCAAACTACTAATACTCAAAGGAATACAAAGTTAAAAGAGTTGCTTTTTTTTAAAATAAGAAATTGTTCCATCTATCAAATTGGCAAAGGTTTGCAACAAGTGTATTCAACACAGGAACAAGGTGAGGCAGTGGCCATGTGCCACGGCATAACCAATGGGGAAACCAGCGTGGTGGTGTGCGGCAGGACCACCGAAAACATCCACTCTCCTCCCCAGCAATAACGCACTTCCTGGAAAGGCAGGGATGGTAGACTCTCACTTTCTGCTTAATTATTTCTGTAGAGTATGAGTATTCTACAATAAACATCAATTACTTGTTTAAGTAGGAAAAAAGATATTAGAAAGAAAAGAGTCCATATCCTTTGGCTCAGCAATTACATTTCCAGGTTTCTATCCCAAAGATACCAATAGATACAAACAACATTTATAGACAAAGATGTTCATCACAGTACCAGAACAGCAAGAATGCAAAAAACTTAAGTATCCAATATCAAGAAAATAATCTAATAATTATGGAATAGCCACAAGCTGAAATATTATGTAGCCATTAAAAATGATGCTTTCAAATAATAAATATTTAATGATATAGGAAAGTGTTCAGTCATAATTTAATGCTAAGTGAAAAAAGCATGGTAACAATCATACAAATACATATACATGCATAAAAAAAGACTGGATGTAAATATGTAAAATTTTTAAAAGTATCCATGTCTGGTGGGATTAACAGTGATTTTAATTTTCTTCATTATACTGTTCCATGTTTTTCAATGTTCACAATGAATATATATTACTTTAAACGTGTGTGGGCATGGGTATTCTCAAGAACTTCATGAAATCAGTGAACCTTTTGGCTAAGTGCCAACAGAAACATCAGCTTAAAATGAACCATCTCAACACTACAGTATCGGCCTAAAGGGAGACAGTCATAAAGCTTATGGGAGGGAAGAAGGCCAGGTACTGAAAGTCAGGCTGTTGACTAAAGAGTTCAGATTTAAGAAGGGAGGAAGGGGAAATGTTATACAACGAATTCCAATTTGTGTTTTATCACAGATAAATTAAGCTGACTTGCTTTGAAAAAGAAAACAAAAAACAGTCAACTGTGCACTTTAAAGTGGTTTAAGTACAAACTCCAAGTGTATGTCAACATTTCAGGCTGGCTCCAGACCATCGTGACCAGCAAGCAATAAATGGAACCTGACGCCCTGGAGATGTTTGTGGTGGATAAGGGGTCACTTGTTTCCCCCAAGGCTCTTTCAACAGACAGAAGGGCTGGGTATAAAACAAGGATGAAAGGCAGAGGAGAGAAAAAGAAAAACACTCCTATGAAAAAACACCTAGGAAAAGCATCTTCCTATTCTCTCCAACAGCATCTGGCATATTTTTACAGGCCTTTAAGGTTAGACGAGAAATATTAAAATGCACACAAAGCTATGAAGGCTACAGAGCTGTGCTAGCAAAAAATAAATAAATAAAAATCCTGCCCCACATCGTTGGGAATAGACACAATAAACAGTCACAAAAAACAAAACCCACCCAGAATCAAGGACAAAGAGGAGTTAAAACAATACAGCTGTATGAAAAAGGTGGATAAAGGAAGATAAATGAAACTGTTCATATTAAGATTCTATTGACTTTTACTAAACCAAGGCTTGTTTGTTTAAGCGGAATTTAAGCTTTATTTAACTGTGGAAGAGGAAGTCAAATTCACTTTTTGTGAAAAGGGAAACTTTCATGCCCAAATCCAAACATTTGTATTCAAGCATTGCTTCTAAAGATCTTAATCAAGGCAGGTAATACGGGCCTGAGCCAGCGGAGGGATGAAAAGAATTGGGAGAGGTTAATTACCCAGTACAACGCTCAAGGACTAGAGTTGGAAAGAAGAGGATTCAGCTTCTAATTTCCACTCTGTTCAAGAGATTAAGAAATTCAAATCAAATTACTAAAACAAGGTCAGGAACCTTCAATGAAGAGGGCTGGACCTGATTAATTATTTAGTGTAATGACGAAAACTGTGGCCTGAATTACCAAAACATAATGAAAACACAAAAGTACACAAATTTATAAACTCAAAAAATTTTTAATTGCACCCTTTAACCCAGTAACTCCACTGCTAGGAATGTATGCCACTCATAAACATGAAGAATTACTCAAAAATCTATGTTCAAACATCTTCAGTGAAGCATCACCCTAGCAAGTTACATACAGTACAACATATTTAATATAACCCCATTTAGTTCTGAGTATCTAAGGGACAAATACATATTCATGCATATATATACACACACACACACACACACGTACGCACACAGAAAATATGCTCAGAAAATTTATGGAAGCACATTTAAGAAAATGTTAACCAGGATGGACTCTGCCAAGCAGGCGAAGAGTCCTGAGGCTAACTTAAAACCTTCACTGTTTGAATTTATCACAAAGCCAGTATTACTTAATTTTATTTTACTTAAAGAGACAAAGTTGCTAGTTGATGCACCTATTTATAAAAACAGAAGGTGATATGCACACTAGGAAGGAGAGAAGGAACAAGATTATTTGAGATAACTTGCAACTTTGATTCTATAGAAACACTCACATTTATGAGGGACAGAAAGCTTAAACTCCAGCACAATTACAACAGATAAGTTAAAAAAACACTCCCTGTGATATAACAGCAAACAGTGACTGCCTTCAGAATATGTATTTTTTTTCCTTTTTTCATAGGTATGTTTTGAATAATCCACTAAAAAGTTCAGACACGAAAAAACTGGTACTTCCACTAGATTAGATAAGGGTAAAATTTTTCAAAGTAAGGATCTAACCGATGTTTGTCATTCTTTCCTCTTTCACATCCCTGCCTTCCATTCACTGGGATAGCAAATAACAACTCATTCACAATTTACCATGTACCAGACTATGCTCGAGCTTGACATAGATTATCTCATCTAATCTTCGAAACAATCCTATAAAACAGGTATTATATGTCTGTTTAAAGATGAGTGTGGAAGATTTTATTTTGTAAAGATGGTAGCTTCTAGATATCCTATTCCAATGCCCATCTTACTACGTGTCTTTGCCATTCCTCTATCAACGAGTGGGATCTATGTTCTCTCTCCTCAAATGTGAGGGATGTGGAAGTGATATCATGACACTTCTGAGGCTCGATCAGGGAAGGTAACACTGCTTCCGCCTCCTGCTCCTTGGATGTTCACCCTCAGAACCCAACTGCCACGTTGTGAGGAAGCCCAAGCCATGTGGAAACCGTGCGTAGTGTTCTGGCTGGTAGCCCAAGTTAAGATCCCCATGGACAGCCAGCATCAATTGCCAGACCTGTGAGTGAGGAAACTTCTGAGATGATTCCAGCTCCAGCCACCACCTGACTGCAACTGCACAAGAGACTCCAAGTGAGACCCACCTTGTTGAGTCCAGGCAATCCACAGAATGTGAATAATATGAATAATGATTGCTGTTATTTTAACCCAGTAAGTTGGAGTGATTTGTTACACAGCAATAGAGAACCAGATGAAAACCAGCATAAGAAGAGAAAGGGGGCTGGCCCCGTGGCCGAGTGGTTAAGTTCGCGTGCTCCGCTCCAGGCGGCCCAGTGCTTCGTTGGTTCGAATCCTGGGTGCGGACATGGCACTGCTCATCAAGCCACGCTGAGGCAGCGTCCCACATGCCACAACTAGAAGGACCCACAACGAAGAATATACAACTATGTACTGGGGGGCTTTGGGGAGAAAAAGGAAACAAATAAAATCTTTAAAAAAAAAAAAAAAAAGAAGAAGAAGAGAAAGGTCAGTAACCTGCTACAGGCTGCCATGTCTGCACGGCTCCAAAGCTCATGCTCTTAACAACTACATTGTGTTACTCCTTGCTCCCCACTACTGCAAATGATGCAAAACGAAAAGGAGAAGGTCAGGAATCATCCACAGAATGATCGATACATCCCTAAACACTTGGGCACTGCCTAGAAAACAAATTAGAAAATACACCTAGAAAACCCTAAAATAAAGACCAACATGATAATCTAGCATTCCAGCCTCATTCTTTGACACCAAGCCATGAGTTCAATTTCACCATTACTCACTTCTCCTATTCATTCCACTTTCACAACTCTGTCTTTGCGACTGCCTCTTCGGGAATATTCTCTCCATGTTAAATATTTGTTAAGTATTTAATTAATGATCAGGACTTAGACCTGGGGAACAATAGGTTACACCAGTTCTCAGACTGGATTTTAAGGTATAGGAAAGATGAAGATGTACAACTAACCCAAGTAATTGAAAACGAATAAAACAGCCAAGTAAAAGCACATATCAAGGGGGCTGGCCCCATGGCCTAGTGGTTAAGTTTGGCACACTCTGCTTCAGTGGCCCTGGTTCACATCCCAGAGGCGGACCTACACCACTCATCAGCCATGCTGTGGCAGTAACCCACATCCAAAATAGAGGGAGATTAGCACAGATGTTACCTCAGGGCAAATCTTCCTCAGCACAAAAAAAAGAAGAAGAACATATCAAATAATACC